>NC_080173.1:92428457-92782077 GCF_950295315.1 Erinaceus europaeus
AGTAGATAAATTAGCATATTAAAAAGTTAAACATTGGTGTAGTTACTGATGTCATTGTTGTTGGGTAGGACAGAGAGAAATGGAGAGAGATGGGGAAGGCAGAGGAGGAGAGAAAGATAGACACCTGCAGACCTGCTTCACCTCTTGTGAAGCAACTCCCCTGCAGGTGGGGAGCCAGGGCCTCGAACCCAGATCCTTACACCGGTCCTTGCGCTTTGTGCCTTGAGCACTTAACCCGCTGCTCTGCCGCCCAACTCATGGTACTGTTAATTTTAATGGAGAAGAAGCTTGACTCAGTTTAATCAGAAAGTCAGAAGCACTGAGTAATTGAAGAGATTCGCTGTAAGGATTGGCCGTGATGCTAACCTTGGAGTACCTGTCTTTAGAAGGCCACTGTCCTGTAGCTTGTGCTGGGCCTGAGATGTGCAAAACTAGCAGTCAGGAAAGTAAAAGAGAGGTATCAAACCTGAAATCTGTGAGAATGGGCAGAAATGAATATTCCAGAGCCTGGAATACATCATCTCTCTTGCTGCTTCCAGGCCTGCGATTCTGGGGGTGCAGGGTAGCCTGCAAAAGAGCTGGTGGGTGCGCTTCACCCTGGAGTAACACATCAACTTAACCCAAAATTGTGACAAATGGATGAATTTGAGAGGTTAGCTTCAGCCCAGACAAAGTGGCAAAAGGTAGAAAAACTGCAGGCCCAGTGCTACCCCAGACCAACAAGATAAACCAGCAAATGCATGCAAGTTAGAAGCTCCAGTTGTGCCTGAACTTACACCAACTTCCCGAGAGTAAAATTTAGCTACTACTGTATTTCCTCCTTCTAAATCTTGTGTAAGCCTACTGAGGTATCCCCACTGATAACTATCGGGAGAGAGAATTCTGACCTAGAGCTGTCACCATTCAACCTTTATTGTCTTAGCACCTGGAAACACCCTTCATTCATTCATTCATTCATTCATTCATTCATTCATTCTTCCAAATGTGGAAGTGACAAAACCGTTTATGCCCAAAATGCTAGAATTTACCCTCCTACCAATATACCTCTCAGAAAACGATGCAAGCTTCCTTTATTCATCTTTGAATGGTACTCATATCTCTTCAAGCTGAGCCTTTGCCCCTTTGGTAGTAACCTACAAATAAGTATTTTGAGTAAACTGTTCCAGGTACCAAAAAAAAAAACAAAAGAAGAAGAAGAAGAATGTGACAAGAGACTATAGTAACAAATTAAGAGCTCACTGCACTATCTGTTGAGTGTTCCGAAAATGAGTTTTGATATTCTCTTTTAGTAGTTAAGCAGGAGACCGCATTTCACTGTTAGGATGGCCATACCAATCTACTTTCAAAATGGAATGATTTGAGAGCAAAAAGGGGTTGCAGTTAATGATGCTGGGAGCTTGAGTCAGAAGGAGGTGACCCTAGTCTCAGTGGTTGTCAGAGTGGACCACAGTAGAAGTATGCATATTCCTGACAAGTTATGTACGTGATTTTTAAAATGTCTCAGCCAAGAATTTTCCTTCTGTAAGAAGGTTCCTACTATCACCGTTTATTGTAGTTTATTCCTTCACATCATATCTGAATCTCTGCTGTCTTCTGATCTTTCGCAGTTCTTTGAAGTTCCATTTGATTCCAACATGAATAGGACGAAGAACAGACCTCTGGTTCGTGGTCAAATCAGGTAAAAATCATGTAGGGAGCTGGGCGGTAGCGCAGCGGGGTAAGCACACATGGCGCAGAGTGCAAGGACCAGCAAGGATCCCGGTTCAAGCCACTGACTTCCCCACCTGCAGGGGAGTCACTTCGCAAATGGTGAAGCAGGTCTGCAGGTGTCTATCTTTCTCTCCTCCTTTCTCTCTTCCCCTCCTCTCTCGATTTCTTTCTGTCCTATCCAACAACAACAACAGTTATGACAACAATAAAGACAACAACAAGGACAACAACATGGGAAAAATGGCCTCCAGGAGCAGTGGATTCGTAATGCAGGCTCCAAGCCGAGCGATAACCCTGGAGGCAAAAAAAAAAAAATCATGCAGGTGTCTAATGTGTCACATTAGAGAATATGCATCTGTTTATGTACCCTGGGAACTCTTCAAGTACTCTTCAAGTCTTTTGCCTTCAGCTGTGAAATGGAAATAGCACACCCACAAAGATGGGTATTGGTAAAGGTTAAAGCAGAACCGTTATCATAAGGGATCTGAGAAATCTAATTAACATTGTTTAACCATTGTCTCTAAAACCTACTTGACTAAGAAAACCTTTTTTAAAAAATTTATTTTATTAAATAAAAAATATCAACAAGACCAGAGGATAAGAGGGGGTATAATTCCCACTACCAGAGTTCCATATCCCACTCCCTCCATTGAAAGCTTTCCTATTCTTTTCTCTCTTTGGAAGCATGGTCCTCTTTTTTAAGAACAAAAATATATGTAACAGGTCTGGGAACTGTCTGGTCTGCCTATATCCAAGTGATAGGGATTACTTCTTACTCATGTCTTTCTACACAGTGAATTGTATTAATGAGTGATTAAATGAGTGTTGTAAAATTTAGACTGTATGAAATGGTGGTACATGGTTTAGAAATAAGGACTGTTTGGGGGGGTCGGGTGGTAGCGCAAAGGGTTAAGCGCACATGGCGCAAAGTGCAAGGACCAGGCGTAAGAATCTGGGTTCCAGCCCACGGCTCCCCACCTGCAGGCGAGTTGCTTCACAGGCAGTGAAGCAGGGCTGCAGGTGTCTGTCTTTCTCTCTCCTTCTTTGTCTTCCCCTCTTCTCTCTGTCCTATCCAACAATAGTGACAGCAACAACAACAATAATAATAACAGAAACGAGAACAAAAAACAAGAGCAACAAAGGGGGAAAAATAGACTCTAGGAGCAGTGAATTTGTAGTGCAGGCCCGAGCCCCAGCAATAACACTGGAGGCAAAAAAAATATATATATATATATATAACTGTATTTTTTAGTATTATTTTTTGTTGGATAGAGACCAAGAGAAATTGGGAGGAGAAGGAGAGATAGAGAGAGAGGCAGGGAGACACCTGCAGCCCTGTTTCACCACTTGTGAAGCTTCACCCCTGCAGGTGGGGACCAGGGGCTTAAACCTGGTCCTTGTGTACTGTAATGTGTGCAGTTAACCAGGTGTGCCACCGCCTGACCCCCTTCAGACAGACATAGACTTGTTTATTTGCAGTGGCTAGAGATGAAATTATTTCATCAGCATACATTGTTTCTGACAAATCCATACAGGGTCTTAGAAGAAAGAGAAGTCTTAAGCATCCCCCCCCCACCCCAGACAAATTGATAATGCTGTAATATGCCCAGTAAAGTACTCCTTCAATTACTCTCCTTTCCCCCAAATTCAATTAGGTTGAACTGAAAGGCATATAAATATTTTAATATCACTAATGGTTAATAATTAAGCATTTTACTTCCTGGAGACCTTGAAAACCAGCATTTAAAAAAATTTTTTTTTAATCCAACAGATAGCACAACTTAAGAAAAATAAAAAGAGCTCAGTGGTTTATACAAACTATTCTAAATCACTGAATTCTTCCTTCATAGTTCTACAAAATAGCCTCATGAAACTTAACATTTATTGGAGCACACTTATAGGTCGAATAATCGCACATCTAAAATTTTAAAAAAATACAGGGAATAGATAAGTTAGATACAATTAATTCCTGATCTTTTAGTCATTCAATGTTAAGTGTGTTTAAACTGCATTGAAAGGGACTATTAGAATCAAGTAAAAAGAGGTAAGGAAAATCTTATATCTACTTATGCACTTTTTTTTGTTTGTTTGTTTTGTTTTTGCCACAGGTAAAGCTATACTTATGTTTAGAAAATGTCAGAACCACTTTTGAGGTATATTTTAAGAGATGAATGCAAGCTCTGTAGCCTATCTTAGAAACTAAAGCTTCTCGTGATACTTTTCAGATCACAATTAAGTTCTTATTATTTGGAAATTGTGTCCAGTCTTTGCCTGAGTGAAGTCACACTTTCTTTTATAGCTAAGAGGTAGGCACAGCATTCTTCCATCGATCAGTCACATAGTTTTGATAGGTAGTGGCCCGTGATTCTGCTTGGAGCTCATCTGCTCATCTTAATTTGCCCAGGGTTTCCTGTGCTCAGGAAACCAGTATCTTTTTTTTGAATGCCTGAGGCTCTGAGGACCCAGTTTTTTTTTTAATATTTATTTATTAAAAATAAATATTTAAAAATGTTGTATTTTGTTGCCCTTGCTGTTTTATTGTTGTAGTTATTGTTGTTGTTATTGATGTCATCGTTGTTGGATAGGACAGAAAGAAATGGAGGAGGAGAGAAAGACAGACACCTGTAGACCTTCTTCAGTGCTTGTGAAGCGACTCCCCTACAGGTGGGGAGCCGGGGGCGCGAACCGGGATCCTTATGCCGGTCCTTGGGCTTTGCGCCACGTACACTTAACCCGCTGTGCTACAGCCCGACTCCCGGAAACCGGCATCTTGACCCTGGTCCTCATGGTCCCTTCTCTTGGTAGGAGAGAGCTTCCAGTACATTTCCTAGTCTTATTAAATTTATAGCCTAGTCTTTTGTTTGCAGAATGACCCAGCCACAGTCACTTTTATGAAACTTAATGTCCAGTTAAGAAAGTCAAATTATAGACATAAAAAAAAAAAGATTCAAGCATTTTTATAACAAGGATGCATTTTACTAAATAGGGACAAAGATCTATTATTTTAGAGCAGACATTTTACATAAAAAGACATAATTGCCAAACTGGAGGCTTTGTATTGTTAGTATTGAATATAAATTAGATAGTCATCTGCTGCGCAGGTATATTATAAATAAGTGGGAAGAGGGATGTAACAGAATGCCAAGACTTTCTATAGACTCAGTTATCAGGTTTGTTATTGTTGTTGTTGTTGTTGTTTTTAATCGTTGGTGGTTCTCATACCTCATTTTTTAAATTTTATTTATAAAAAGGAAACATTGACTAAACCACAAAATAAGAGGGGTACAACTCCACACAATTCCCACCACCAGAACTCCGTATCCCATCCACTCCCCCGATAGCTTTCCTGTTCTTTATCCCTTCTGGAAGTATGGACCCAAGAATCTTGTGGGATGCAGAAGGTGGAAGGTCTGGCTTCTGTAATTGTTTCCCCACTGAACATGGTCATTGACAGGTCAATCCATACTCCCAGCCTGTCTCTCTCTTTCCCTAGTGGGGCGGGGTTCTGGGGAATGGGAGCTCCAGGACACATTGGTGAGGTTGTCTAATACCTCATTTTTGTAACAGCTATTGAGCCTTTAAATGCAAAACCTCGTCAGTTTGTACCCATCAGTTAAGTTTTTTTTTTTTGTGTGTGTGTGTGTGTGTGTGTGTGTGTGGCTGACCTATAGGCTTTCCATCCTAGCTTCTGGGAAAGCAAGTGGGGGTGGGGGTATCCCTTACATATTTAGTATTTTTATTTTATACTTTTATGTTGTTGAATCTCTCTATTTAGATTTACCTACTGGGTGGGGGTAGATAGCATAATGGTTCTGCAAAGAGATTCATGCCTGAGTCTCCAAAGTCCCAGGTTCAATTCCCCGTGCCATCATACACCAGAGCTGAGCAATGCTCTGGTTAAAAAAAAAAAAAAAAAAAAAAGATAGACAGACAGACAGACAGATAATTTATTTATTTATTAGGAGAGAAACAGACCAGAGCACTTTTCAGTTCTGGCATAAAGTGGTGCCAAAAATTGAACCTGGGGCCTCAGGTAGCTCTAAACGCCAAGCTATATATCTCCCCAATCCTGGATTTATTCTTCATTCCAGAAAGGATTCGAGGCATGATAACATTGTTGTAATCAAGCAGATAATGAAAGTCAGGGTGTTTAAAAAGAAAATTGAGAATAAAATCAGAAGATCACAAGAAACATTTAGCAAGTTCACAGTTAATAAAGATGAACTGTTAATTTCAGTCCATGTCTCCTAGTGAAGTCACAGTTATGTTATAATGCTAACCTTTGCATGCATTATTTCTATCAGAATCTCTCTGTAGCACCATGAGACAGAGACTGTAGCACTGACACCATACTCAGATGAGGACCCGAGGCTCCAAGTCATTCAAATAATTGACAGAACCAGAAGTCGGCCTAACCCATCTGCTCCACACACATCCTGAGTTCTCAAGATGACACAACTACCTTGATAAGTGCCATGGGCTATAAGAAGAAAGTGCTACTCTAAGGAGACTGGCCTGCATCTAGCAGTTCATCTTAAGCTAGGAGTTAAACTGAGACAGTTTAAGAGGAGGTGTGCGTGTATCTCAGATGATGACTAGCGTCAAGGAAATGATGATGGTTTGGTTATGCTTGGTAGAGTGGGATAAAGGTACTGTCTGACTATTCAGATTGCCTACACCGCTTACCCCAGTCAAATTCTTTGTAATGCTCCTCTCACTCAATTAGGATAGTGACTGTATTCCATCCTCTGTATCGAAAGAGAATGATAGTGGTAGTCACCAAATTTCCTGATTTTGCAAGTCCCTCTATATAAAGTCCATTTGCTTAGAAGAGACAAAAGAACATAAATGGATGGAAAGTATGATGTACCCAGAGGTGGGGTGACATTGTAAAGTCCTTGACTATTGAGCGGCACTGCCGATACTCCAAGTCAAAAGGGTGGAAACACTGCAGGAAACAGAACACTCTAGGGTTTGCCCTCTCTCATGCTCACAGTTCTCTTAAAGGCAGGACGTGCAAAGTGCCCAGCCACCTGGGTCTTGTTCCCTCCTATAATATAATTCAGTGAGGATCACACTGGAGTGAACGTAGTTATTCTTCTCTAGAATCTATGTACATAAGCTTACAGATACTTTGGGGTTGACTTCGGGGGACTTTGGTGGATCATTTTTAGTATAGCTTCACCTAGGACAGGTCAAAATGCACTGAGTATAAACTGCAACGTCCCTGGGTTTCAAGAAAAGCCGAGTGCATCCTGTCCTGTTGCATCTTGTCGATCGATCGATCAGTCTCTGGACACTTGTCTTTTCTTTCTTCTGAACTGCCTACTCTTCTGTCTAAGTTGTTTCAGATGACAAGAGACAATGACTTTGAATATGTTTAAGGAACAGGGAATAAATAGTAAAGATCATCCTCCTGTAGTCAATTTCCATAAAGTTAGGCACTAGAGAAATATTAACGTAGTAGAATTGTATTCGTGATTTAATAATAGTTTATACTGTGGTAGGATAGCAGGGGTATAACAGCTGTCACCAATGAGTGCTCCCTTCCCCTTTCTGTTATTATTTTTTTTAGAAGCCTTTGCAGTTAAAATAATATGAGTATAGTAGCTGTGGAATTTTATCACTGTGTGTTTCACTTCCCCAAAGATAATACAGAGTGCAGTACTTTTAGTTATCCCATGCCTAGATAAAACACATATTCTGTATGTCTAAAATATCACGGTTTAACAAAAAAAGAAAGAAAGAAAGAGAAAGTGATTCTCAGCTATTTGGGAAAATACTGCTTCTCTTGCTTTTCTCACTAGGTTAAAAAAAGAATTTATGCTAAAGCAAAATATTTAAATATTTCCTATTACAGAAACACAGAAGTTACTAGTTATTCTGATGATCTATTCTAAAGAACACTGCGCCTTTGCAATAGTTTCAGGTGGTTAATAGAAATATCCGTTTGCAGCTTCTGTTTACCAAATGCAATTCCTGTGGAAACACTTGACCCCATGGCTTTCTGCTTTTTACTTCAGCTCTGGGACCTTTATGATAGAATTATTTATCAGAGTCTTTAATGGCTTGGGGCCCACTTGATGAACTTGAATAAATAGTGTCTCTCATCACTTTAGAAGCATCCCAAATGCACAAGGGTAAGCCTGGAGCCATGGTGCATTTGGCTAAAAGAGCTCTGCCATCTGCATTCGAAGACGTCTGGAGAAAAGTGCTACAGAGGGTCAGGACACTGTTTTAACTTCTGGTCTAGGCTCTTCACACAGAGTTTATCCCTATTAACTTGGAGCCAGACCACTATATCTGTTCCCCTGAGGGTAAGTATCAGCACAGCTCTGTCACTGCCCGAGGGATCCATGGCCTCTGGTATTGGTCACATCACAGGCAAAATCAAGAAGCGGATTATCTAATACATCACTAACTACCCATTTCTTTTGTTGTTGTTTTAATTGTCTTTATTTTTGGAGACAGCCAGAAATCTAGAGGGAAAGAAGAGACAGAGAGGGAGAGAGAGCCAGAGAAACAGACACCTGCAACACTGCTTCACCACTTGCAACGCTTTCCTCCTGCAGGTGGGGACCGGGGGCTTGAACCCCGGTCCTTGCACATTGTAACATGTGTGCTCAACTAGATGCACCACCACCCTCCCCCTCTAGCCATCCATTTCTCTGCAATTCTTTCTACTATCCCACTTTCCTTCACCCTTACCATGTCATCTAGATGTCCTTTATCTGTGAACTCTCTCCACTTAAGGAAGCCCTGAGTCTATTTTGCAAACGTTAGTCCTAATTGAATAAAATAGATTTGTTAGTTTTAGGGTGGCCAAAGGTAGGAATCAGATGAGGAATGTTGAAAAGTGAGTGTCCACAAGTATCAACAGTTCACCCCAAAATAAACCTTCATTCTTCTTGCTAGGTAAGAGCAGTTATCTTCCCTTGGCACAAGATAGTTGCTAAAATCTGATGCTTACTTTAGAAGTTGGGGCCTTATAGTGCCCTGGGAACCCTGTTTTGATCCTGTGGTTTTTAATCCTCTTATATATTTTATTTATTTATTTATTTATTTATTTATTTATTATTGGTCAGAGACAGAGAAATTGAGAATGGAGGGGGAGACAGAGAGGAAGAGAGACCCCTGCAGCTCTGCTTCACCACTCATGAAGCTTTCCCCCTACAGGTGGGGACCAGGGGCTTGAACCTGGGTCCTTGTGCTCTGTAATGTGTGCGCTTAACCAGGTGGGCCGCCACCTGGCCTGGTTTTTAATCCTTAAGACCTGAGACTAGTGTGCCTGAAACAGGTGTTCTGATGAGATTCTCCCTGGATCTCCATCAGTAGCATCTCCTCTGCTGGGTCCTGTTCTTCTCACTTGATGTTTGGGCATGTGGCCACTCCCTGTACCTTAGAGAAGACTCTTAAATCAACCGCTGTGTCTCATTTTCCAGTTACCTCTTTTAAAGCCTGATTTTTTGGACAGACTTGCCTATTCACCACTTCACGGGCTAATAGTGTAGCTTTCATCTTCACTATTTATCACTGCCTTTGCTGTGTATTTCCCTTTTCACTTCTCTCTACTTACTGTCTCTTTTTACTCTTTCAATCTCACGTTCACTTCAATTGATCCACATCAAAGCGATAACCTTCGCCCTACCTCCCTGCGTCTTCCCACTAAGTCCTCTATCCTAATCATCCTAACTCCAAAACTCTGTGAGAGAAAACTTGACTGCCGACGCACAAACCAGATATTTCACCCCAAGTTCAGTTCCCTAGCAAGGCAAAAAAAAAAAAAGAGCATGGAGATCATTAAATGTGGTGACTGAGAAGCAGGAAGTCCCAAAATTCACTCCTCCCAGGGGTACTTCCACCCAGCTTGAGCTTACACTTGGCAGATGTGAGTCCCAAGTCCTCCTGCTATCTAGCAGCCTTCTACTTATAATCCCCACTTCCCAGTACTTTCTCTCAAGTTTTTTCTGTGCTTTGTAATCAAAGCTTACAGGGAAGACTTTTTTTTTCTCCCATTTTTATGGGAGGAGTGATGATTTACAGTTGGACATGGTCCTCTTCACCCTTTCCCAAGAAGAGATTAGTAAGTTGAATACTTACTGAGTCTTCCATTTGGCCTTAGATGTGCAGATCACATGCCTTCTCTCATCACTGTATGTGGGAATTTTTCTGTAATAATTGTTTTGTTTGTTTGTTTGTTTGTTTGCATCCAGTTCTGTAAAGTTGATGTTTTCTGTTCTCTTGGCTTTCAGAGAGGACTGAGGGATGCAAGTAACTTGAATCTGTTGTTTGTTTATTTATTTTGATGCATGCACCAGGGTCTCATCCATGTGAATCTCCTGGATAGATTCCATAAGATGCCATCATTATCTAACTCAGGGTTTCTCAAGCTTAAATTTGCTGATTTCCCTACATAGTAAAATTTTCCTTGGTCCATTCTAATTAAAATCCATTATCTTTGAGAATGTCAAGGTTTTGTGTGTCTTGTACACATCTTAGAATTAGACAATCCCTTGTCCAATTCAACTCGCTAAGAATTTATTGATTACCTTTAATGTTACCATTACCCCTTCTGCCAGATTTGGTTGCTTGGTTGGTTTTGTTTTTTTTAATTATTGTTTTATTTTTTATTTTAATTAATTAATTTATTTATAAAATGGAAACACTGACAAGACCATAGGATAAGAGGGGTACAACTCCACACAATTCCCACCACCAGGACTCCGTATCCCACCCCCTCCCCTCATAGCTTTCCTATTCTTTATCCCTCTGGGATCATGGACCCAGGGTCATTATGGGGTGCAGAAGGTGGGAGATCTGGTTTCTGTAATTGTTTCCCTGATGAACATGGGCATTGACAGGTCAATCCATACTCCCAGCCTGTCTCTCTCTTTCCCTAGTTGGGCAGGGCTCTGGGGAATCGGGGCTCCAGGACACACTGGTGGGGTTGTCTGCCCAGGGAAATCTGGTTGTCATCACGGTAGCATCTGGAACCTGGTGGCTGAAAAAAGAGTCAACATATAAAGCCTAGCAAATTGTTGACTAATCATAAACCTAAAGGCTGGAATAGTGCAGATCAAGATTTGGGTCTCCGTTTTGTAGATAATTAGTAGGTCTATTTTAGGTATATTCCAAAGGGCCCATGACTATATTAGTGTTTTTTTTTTTTTTTTTTTTTTCTGAGCCTGACATCTGATATGTAGGTGGATCCAAGTTATTGTCTAGGGAGATGATGCCATGGCTGGAGAAGGGACTAGAAAGCTGGAGCAGGGAAGAGAGTAGCTCCCAAATATGGGAAAGGTGTTGGTTTTTAATCCGGAACACTGCTCAGCTCTGCTTTATGGTGGTGGTTGGGAGGTAAGGCTACTGTCAACCTGAGATATCATGTACCTCAGGCATGAGAGTCTGTTAAGCACTTGCTGTGTTCATTCCCTCACCATCACTTTGCTTTTACAATACTCAAAATGCTTATACTCCCAGCGAAAAAATTAGCCAGATACATAAAATGCTTGGCGGACAGGACAAGATAGTCCATCAGTAGGTCTTGACTGAAGTGGCTGAGTGTAGGCAGGCAAGCAAGACATCCTTTGGAAAGTCCAAGGAAGTGAAGACAAAGGGCAGAGATGACAGTGGAAGAAGCATCCTAAGAAAGTCAAGCTTGGACTATGCCTCCTTCCTTTTTCTTTTAAAACTCATCTATGTTTTGATGACATCGCCTTTAAATTGCTCGTTTTTCCAGCACAGGGAGGTTGGCAGGGAAATAACGCATGTCAGCAAGAGTTTTTCCAACTTAATGGATCCGATGAGAGAGATCCCTAACATATGCTATAGGTGTGGGCTGTAAGCAAGAGCGATAGAGGGCTAAGAGCAGAGTGAAAAGTTATTTAGAAAGGATAAATGAAGCCCCTTGTCGTTGGGGTCAGCCCATACTTGGTTTTAAAATGAATGGTGAAGATTGAGTTTTCAAAAGAAAATGAATGGATTGTTTAGTTGGCATTATTAACTTAGAGAACAGGGTTTGACTTCAGTATGATAGGGATTTACAGGAGACATTTTTCAAATTTACTGAAGGTTTTACCAGTAAGCACTTAAGCAAATGTAAACATTTTGTGGCTGCAGGGGAACTGTGGATAGTACTCTTCACCCAGGCACCCCTAGTTTAGGAGACGCAGAACACCCAGACCAGGCTGAAAGTCTGTACTTTCTGAAGATTGTTATGATTCGTTTCTTGGTATGTACACATTGCAAATGTAAGAAGAACATAAACATTGTATAAGTCTAGAAATCTATGATATATATATTTAGTTTAGCCAGACATGTGAAGTGGCAGAAAAGACGCATTTAGTTCCAATTCAGTGATAGTTTGGGCACTAATAGAGAATATTTTGTTCTTAAACTCATTCAACACTGTGAACTGTGAGCATGAAGAGTCAAAAAAAAAAAAAAGAGGTTTTTCACATGTCATCCTGTTTAATCACTACAGTGAGCGAGTAAAGTAGCACTCCTCTCATTGTCATAAGAAAAAAAAAAAAAACTAAAGTAAGAATACTTTGCAGCATCCTGAGTTGTAAACATTCATCGATACCAGTCCTGGGAATGGGAGATACTTCTTCAGTTTCCCCTGCCCCTTTTTATCACCAAAAATATTAATGTGAAGAGTTAACTGCCATTCCTTATGCCACTGAAGATAACAAATGGATCAGGTGTTGGGCTCCTAGCCCTGAGATTTCAAGTTTGATCCCTGCCATTGTATGTAGCAGAGTAATGCAGTGGTCCTTTCTCTTCAAAGAAGGGGTCGGGCAGTAGCGCAGAGGGTTAAGCGCACGTGGCTCAAAGTGCAGGGACCAACCAGTGTAAGGATTCCGGTTCGAGACCCCAGCTCCCCACCTGCAGGGGAGTGCTTCACGGGTGGTGGAGTGGGTCTGCAGGTGTCTGTCTTTCTCTCCCCCTCTCTGTCTTCCCCTCCTCTCTCCATTTCTCTCTGTCCTATCCAGCAACAACGACAGCAATAACAGCAATAGCAATAACCACAACAATGATAAAAAAAAAAAACAGGATAACAAAAGGGAAAAAATGGCCTCCAGGAGCAGTGGATTCGTGGTGCAGGTGCTGAGTCCCAGCAATAACCTTGGAGGCAAAAAAAAAAAAAAATCAGTATTTAAAAACAAAACATTGTTCCGTCATTTGCATTATTTGATGTTTTGTTTGTTTGGTATTACTCTGGCACATAGGGTATCGGGGATTAAACTCAGGATCTCACGCTTCCAAGGTTAGCATTTTCCTCACTGCACCACTGCCCGTACCCTGCATGGTTTGCTTTGACAACATTCTGGACACTGGTCTTGGATCCAGGGAGTACAGATAACAGTGCAGAAGCAGGCACCAGAAAGCTCCAGTATGGTGAGATGGGAGATGTGTAGCCAGGTAGCAGGTCATCTTAGCATAAGGACTAAAATGCTCTGAGTGATACAGACAAATGCTCTTGAAGTGCTTTTTTTTTTTTTTTTACTGTTCAGGCTGAGCATTAAAGGAGGAATTTTTTTTTTAAGTCACCACACAGGAGCAGCATGAGAGGTGTTTTGGCTGGGGGGTGGGGAGGGCGGGGAGTGTTTGGGGGCAAAGGAACTGCATGCACTTCACAGAAGCCATCTTTCATACAAGAACACAGATTGCAAATCCAGAGCCCGTCGACCAGATCCTAAAGAAGCACTTTTATGTCTGGCTTGCTGTGCTTCTCTACAGTTGCCAGTAGTTCAAAAATAGAAAATATCCAAATGAAACCTGAGATTTCTGGGCTTTTTTTTTTTTTCTTGAACATTCCCACAAGCTGTTTGTCAGCCAAAACTGAACGCTGTTCCCTCAGTCCTTACCACTCTTTTTTTTTTTTTTTTTAATGTGGGTCCTTGCTGCTTCTCTAAGTCACCACTATGGATGGCTGTGTTTGCAAACAACAGCTCACACCAAAGACACTAGTTCCAAGTAGGCTTTACAGGGAGCCAGTTCCCTGCATCTTCATCTTCATCTTCATCTCCAGGTAGCTGCACTTGCAGGCATGCAGCCCCCTGGGTCACTTAATTTCCTAACTTCATTGTTTTATATATATATAAATTACGGTTTTTAAATGTTTAGTTGATGTTTTATTTTTAAATATTATTTGTTTATTATTGGATAAAGACAAGTTAAGAAGGGAGGGGAATAAAGAGGGAGAGAGACAGAGAGACACCTGCAGCCCTGCTTCACCACTTGTGAAGCTTTCCCCCTGCAGGTGGGGACCAGGGGCTTGAACCCAAGTCCTTGCACACTATAAGTGTGCGCTTAACCAGGTGTGCCACCGCCTGGCCCCTAGAAATAATCATGTTTTATTAAAGCGTGGCAAAGCCTTTGAAGTTCATCGACCTTCATTTGATGAAGGTGAACAAAGCTACTTTTTTTTTTTTTTTTTTTTTATCTTTTTACTAGAGTTCAGTAAATTGAAAAGGGAGGAGGAGGTCAGAGGAGTAAACCTTCTGTCTTAACTAGGAAAAAGATCTTACACACACTAATTGTTATGGGATCATAACAGACGTGATGGTGGAATTCAGTAGGTGGTCCCTGCTTTCAAGGAGGTTCAGAATACATTGAGACTGGACCATAATACTGTAAAATTTATTGTCCTGTTTTGGGGGCCAAACGGTGGGAATCTCCTTGCTTTCAAAATTCCAGAGTCTTTGTACAAATGGCTTATCCTCAGTTTAAGCTAAACTGATGTAGCAAATGTAAAGAATCACCATTTGCTTTTCTAATGCCCTGGATTAGAAGACTGACTCTCAGAGGGCCATGATGAAATGCAGTTCACTGAAGTGATTTTAGTTTATAATCAAGTTTTTTTTTTATTTTATAATAACTACATTTCTCCTACTTTCTTATCTTACTCCCAGAATATATATCGTGTTACCATTTTCTTTCACGTTTTTTTTCTCACTTCCGATTTTACACTAGTCCTCTGTGATCTTGCAATATCTTTTACTGAGCTGTGTTCAGAAATTGAAAAGTTCTAAATAAAATTCTGGGGTTACATTTTTAAAGTAGTCACCTACAGAGGCTTAAAAAAAAAAAACTCAGGTCAAAGCTCAAATGTGAAATTTATGGAGGAAACTAAAGTTAAATTGGCTTAGCTTAATTAAGTTTGGGGATTTTCTTGGTTTTGGAAGAAAGCAAAATTTTATTTTGCAACATAAAAATCAGTTATGCTCAAAGAATGACCAAGAATTATGAGGTTATTTTTCTGTGTGTAAACCAATTACTGACAGAACTGCTCAAAATATAAAGTGTTCTTGATTTCATATAACATTTCATAGACTTCTCTGACATATTACTAAGCAGAATAACAACATTTCTCCAGACTTAAAAAGTCAAATAATTTAAATTACATTTATTAAGTACAGTAAATAGGCATCAAATTAAAGGCTATATACTTCCTCTCATTGGTTCCTAGTTGCTATATAGAATTCCACTCTAATAAAGCTGCTCAGAACTGATATTTAGTCAACAAAGAACTATTGTGTTTTGTGGAAGAAATAAATAATTTATAGTAATGTGTTGACAAATTTCCCCCCATTTGTAGTCTATTAGTTTCTTTTCTGCAATTGCCTTGGGCAGGAATGTCACAACTAGAAAGATCCCATGCCTTGATGCCCAGTGGAAAGATATCTCAATTTAAAATGTAATTCAGTTTTGAATATGAGTTTGGAAATAAATCATCATTCAACCCTCAGCATGAGCCACGAACCTATTTGCATGAGGGAGTGAATGAATATAACAGAATGTTTTTAAGTTCAAGAAAATCACTACGTCTGTTTTTTTCTGTTGCCATTCCCCCTCTGCCATCAAGTAGTGCTGTTTTTCTCCTGTATATATTCTGTTTTTATTAAAAATTAGAAACATCTTGTAATATCATACACTCTTCACCTGCTTTTCTGATTATTCTGACAGTTTACTCCAGAGAGAACCAGTTATAGAAATATTAATTCCTCTATTCTTAATAAAATCCACTACTGTTAAAAAAAGAAATATTTAGCCGTCAGTCAATCCAATGCTAGGGTTTGTTTGTTTGTTTGTTTGTTTGTTTTTGTAATTCAATATAATAACACAACGTTCTTATTTATGACACAGTATATAACACAAAGTGATAATTCAGATAGAAAGATTGGCAAGATAAGGTCACTTGGATAGTGTGTGCTTAATCTGTCATGTATATGACCCCAGGTCAAGCCTAGCCCGTACCATACTGACAAAAGCTTCAGTGCTGTGTAAAGTCTTCTTCTCTGTCTCTTCATCATTCTATCTGGGGGGAAAAAAAAAATCCACTTGGAGCATATACCCATCATACACTCCTCATTTGTAATTAGGAAATAACATTCTTGAGTATATATACACATGTTCTCATCCTAATATAGATCTGTATGTTTTTTGTACTTTTGAAAACATAAATCAGGGAGAAATAATGATTATGATAGCCAAGTTACTTGGGAGCTTGGTTTTTTTTTAAAATCCCATGGCTTGGCTTTACCGTACTGTACTTGACCTCATCATGATTTATGTCATTTCATGCTATCTGCTAATAAGTAGATACTGATAAGACCAGGTGATCTGATCTGTCTGATCTAAGGTTGTAAGTAACTTAATATTTGGGGGGAAAATGTTAATTTCAGAAATGCTTTAACAATTTAAGCCCCAGTGTCAAAATTCAATCAGTTCACAAATTTGAAGCATTAAGTGCTTAGACTAAAGGAATGTTGACTCAGAACTGAAATTTAGACAAATCACGAAATTGAGACATTCAGTCTTTTTTTCCTCTGACATATTGAATTAACAGCAATTCGGAAGTTCATAGGAGTATAGCTTCACAACGCAGCCACCACCACCAAAGGGTCTGTGTGTCACCCCCACCCCATTATGATGGACCTGATACTCCTTTGCCCCACAGTTTTTTGTTTTTGTTTTATTTTGTTTTTCACTTTGGTGTAATACTCCAAACCCAGTCCAGGTTCTGTTTTGTGTTTCTGTTTCTGTTCTTACTTCTCAACTGCTGTCTGAGTGGGGATCATCCCATATTCATCCTTCTCTTTTTGGCTTATCTCACTTAACAGGATTCCTTCAAACTCCACCCATGATGAGGTGAAGAAGGTGAATTTATCATCTTAATAGCTGAGTAGTATTCCATTGTGTATGAAGACCACAACTTAGTCACTTATCTGTCGTTGGACACCTACCTAGGTTGCTTTCAGATTCTGGCTATTACAAGTTGTGCTGCTATAAACATAGGTATACACACATCTTTTTGGATGGGTGTGTTTAGTATATGAAGTATCTCCCATTTCACAGATCAAAGAACTAAGGCCAACAAATTAAATAATATGTTCAAGATCACCAACGCCAACAGGGTAGAGGCATAACCTTCCCTGTCATCCTTTTTTTTTCTTTTTAAAACATTTTTAAACTCTTCTTTTTAAGAATATTTTATTTATTTATTAATAAGAAAGATAGGAGGAGCAAGAGAAAGAATCAGACATCACTCTGATACATGTGCTACTGGGGTCTGAACTCAGGACCTCGTGCTTGAGAGTCTAATACACTTCATCCACTGAGCCACCTCCCAGACTGTGCCCTCTGATCTTTTCACTGAGTCTTTTTGTGGAAGCCAGTTTGACTGGGGTTTCAGTCTTGCCATCAAGAGTTCTACTAGACCCCTTACTTTATAGATGAGGAAACTGAGAAGCAGAGAGGTTAAATACTGTGTGTATTTCTACATAGCTAGGTAATGCTGGCATCAGAACTAGAATTACACTGGCTGGTTCCCGTTCAACATGCTATAGTTATGCTGCTACCTGCGAGCCAGACTGTAATAATAAAATTAATAAATAAGATTAAAGAGAGCATTTAAAAATACTTTTGCTGAGGCCAGTGGTGGCACACCCAGTTAAGCACACTTAATCACTGTCACAAGGACCTGGGTTCAAGCCCCCACTCCCCACCTGCAAGGGGGGACACTTCATGAGTGATGAAAAAGGTCTGCCAGTGTCTTTCTCTTCCTCTCTATCTCCCCTTCCTTCTCAATTTCTCTCTTCTATCCAATTAAAAAGTAAAATAAAATGGAAAAAAAATGGCCTCTGGGAGCATAGTGTAGTCACCAAGCCTCATCGACAGCCCTAGTGGCAATAAAAAAAAAAAAAAAAAAAAAAGTGTGTGTGTGTGTGTATGTACACACACATATATGTAATGTTTTTGCTGTGAATTTTTTTTTTCCCCCAGAGCACTGCTCAGCTCTGGTTTATGGTAGTGCTGGGGATTGAACCTTGGACTTTGGAGCCTCAGGCATGAGAGTCTCTTTGCATAACTATTATGCTATCTACCCCCCACCTTGAAAAATGTTTCATGATACACAGTTATGGAAAATAGTACAGGGAACCACAATATACCCCATTCCCCCACAATCAGCAGTTATCAAGACTTAGCATCTTCTGCTTCATCTCACCTTTTTAGTAGCTAGACATTTTAGCTGTGTGACTAGATTGAATTGAGGTAGAGAGAGAACAGAGAGACTAAGGAGTACACCTGCAGTGAATCCCGTAGTGGGATGTCAGAGCCAGCTCATCATCTTTTATTCTTTCTACTGGAGTGTATCAAGTGCTAAATAAAAGCAACAATAATAATAATAAACTAGAGGTGGACAACCTAGGCAGGTCGGCCATTCTCATCATTGGAAGTAAAGATGTAAAACTATGGACTCGCCTGTGTTGACTTAGCCACACATAGGACATGGTTCCAGCCAGAATCTTGGGCAGATGTGAAACGCCAGCAGGCCTCCAAAACACCTGAATTCCTAACAGGTTCCCCGACAGTGCTGGTGCCCTGGGTCATGGTCCCAGGGAGCGCCCTAACATAGGACCACAGGGGTGGGAGACATGTCAGGTGGGAAGATGAGCCCCTCTGCGCCAAAGTCACTTCCAGCCGGGGGAAATCCTTAGGAGGAGGACTAAGCAGACTTGAGAGAACACTTGAATGAACGCAAACTGCTAAGGCCTTTAAATGATAAGAAGCAGCAAAAAGGCCAGTGTAAGGGGGGGAAAAAGCCCTAAAGATTAAATTACTTAAATAAATAAGCAACAATTAGATGAGAGATAATTCGTTGCTTGTGTGTATACGTGTTCTAAATTTGGGGATACTTTCCAAAACCCTTCTAGGAGTGGAAAGAGCAAGATATTTTTTTAAAGATATCTATTTATTTATTTCCTTTTTGTTGCCCTTGTTGTTTTTATTGTTGTTGTAGTTATGGTTGTTATTGTTATTGATGTCATAGATGTTGGCTAGGACAGAGAGAAATGGAGAGAGGAGGGGAAGACAGAGGGGGAGAGAAAGACACCTGCAGACCTGCTTCACTACTTGTGAAGCGACTCCCCTGTAGGTGGGGAGCCGGGGGCTCGAACCAGATCCTCATGCTGGTCCTTGTGCTTTGCACCAGGTGCACTTAACCTTCTGCGCTACCGCCCGACTCCCCAGATGGGTTTTTTGATCAAAGACTAGGCAGTGTGATTAGGAAAAAGAGTAGTTGGCCTAAAATAAATAAATTACAGTAACAACAACAAAAAGCAGGGGGTCGGGTGGTAGTGCATTGGGTTAAGTGCGCATGGCGTGAAGCGCAGGGACTGGCTTAAGGATCCCTGTTAGGCTCCCGACCTGCGGGGGGAAGTGAAGCAGATCTGCAGTTGTCTGTCTTTCTCGCCCCTCTGTTTTTCCTTCCTCCTCTCGATTTCTCTGTCCTGTCGAACAACAACAGCAATGATAACAACAACAATAAACAACAATGGCAACAAAAACGGAAAAATAGCCTCCAGGAGCAGTGGATTCTTAGTGCAGGCACTGAGCCCCAGCGATAACCCTGGAGGCCAAAATTAAATTAAATTAAATTAAATTAAAAAAATAAAAAGAAAAAAAAACAGTTTTTGACAGATTGGCACAGCAGGTCTTTTGAGATTTAATCCTGATCACATTTCATTAGTTTTCAGGCAGAAAACCACAGTTGTGTTCAACAGAGATAAAACGTGAACACACTTTCCAGATATCATTGTACATTTAGAAAAATAGAGGTTACTGTTAAAAAAAAACCAACTAAGACTTACTAGAAACAAAAATATTTATGCACATATTACCGAGAGAGCAAGAGACAAGTAAAGAACCAGGGAGTCGCTCTAGCACGTGCAATGCCAAGGATCAAACCTGGAGACTTGCACCCACAAGGCCTGGCCTCTGCTTCTCAGTCTCCTGCCACAACACCATATCATTTTAAAATTTCGTGGTAAATCAAACTTTACAAAGGGGTCTAGGAGCCAGGTGGTGGCACGCTTGGTAGAGCGGGCATGTTACAGTGCACAAGGACCCACGTTAAAGCTCCACGCCGCCACCTGCAGCCAAACTTCAACAACAGTGAAGCAGTGTTGCAGGCGGCTCTCTTTCTCTTTCCATCTCCCTCGCTCTCCAGCCTCTTTCTCTCTGTCTCTAGCCAATAAATAAAAATTGGGGGGGGGGGATTGAAATGCGGCACAGATACCCCAGAACTTGTGTTTATCTCTTATTTTTTTGCTAGTTTTCTTCCTACCAGTCATTGCAAAAAGAATCTTGTGTTTCTTTTCCTGATGTACTTTCAGTGTAATACAGTGTTTATTTTTTTTTAATTTTTTATTTAAGAAAGGATTAATGAACAAAAACATAAGGTAGGAGGGGTACAACTCCACACAATTCCCACCACCCAATCTCCATAACCCACCCCCTCCCATGATAGCTTTCCCATTCTCTATCCCTCTGGGAGCATGGACCCAGGGTCATTGAGGGTTGCAGAAGGTAGAAGGTCTGGCTTCTGTAATTGCTTCCCCGCTGAACATGGGCATTGACTGGTCGGTCCATACTCCCAGTCTCCCAATCAAATACCTAGGAATAAAGTTGACCAAAGAAGTGAAAGACTTGTATGCTGAAAACTATGAATCGCTACTCAAGGAAATAGAAACTGATACCAAGAAATGGAAAGATATCCCATGCTCATGGATTGGAAGAATAAATATCATCAAAATGAATATTCTCCCCAGAGCCATATACAAATTTAATGCAATACCCATCAAAGTTCCACCAAGCTTCTTTAAGAGAATAGAACAAACACTACAATCATTTATCTGGGACCTGAAAACACCTAGAATTGCCAAAACTATCTTGAGGAAAAGAAACAGAAATGGAGGTATCATACTCCCAGACCTTAAACTATATTATAAAGCCATCATCATCAAAACAGCATGGTACTGGAACAGAAATAGGCACACAGACCAGTGGAACAGAATTGAAAGCCCAGAAGTAAATCCCAACACCTATGGGCATCTAATCTTTGATAAGGGGGCCCAAAGGATTAAATACAGTGTTTTATAACCAAGTCCATGCTGTTACTCTTTGTTCAGTTCGCCTCTGTTACACTGTCTTTATTTCAAATAAAAATTGAATTGACCTGCATGTAATATGTGGTTAAACCATAATGTAAAATTATGACTACCCCACCCCACCCCAAACTGAAGGGAGAAGGCAACCAGTGGAAGAGAAAGTCAAGCCCAGAATACTAAAGATAAAAAAATACACACTGTGACCTCCAGCTTGTGACTGTGTCAAAGACTCACTCAGCAAAGGAGGAACCACGTTCCTTGGCTGAGCTGATCTGCTCTACCTGACAGTCTTGCAGTATCTGAGAGACACATTCAAGTTGCCAGCAGACTGAATGCTGTTGGTTTCAACTGGCCATTTGATGCAAAGTCTGTCTGCCCCGCCACTCAGACAAGCAGAAAAACCCTCAAGAAAAGCAAACCTGATGTTCATTTTTCTTCTCCTGTTTAAAAACCCAGCAAATTGCCTTTACTCTGAGTTTGCCCAGAGGCAGTGTATAGGCCTCTCAGTGGCTTCCCAAGCCGTTTTGTTCTCTTGACACCTCCTAGCCCTCGCCCCGCACTCACTGTATGTGTCCATGTTTTCTCACTTCTGTGCACCCTGCCTGCTGCTCCCACTGCCTGAACCAACCCCTCCTCTCTGCTTTTCACTGTCCATCTTCTACCTGTCCACTAGGTTTCAGTGTAAACATCACTCCATCCTAAAAACCCTTCCTCCTGTCCCCTACCCGCCCCCCACACACATGATTGATTATCATTCCCTGACTACCCTGTTGTTCTCTCTTGAACCTCTCAATTATTACTGTCTGTTTGACTGCTTCCCACACCAGTGTTAAGTGTCTGCATGACAAGGGTCACATCTGTCTTGCTCACTGTACTGTATCCCAGGCCTGCCCTTTAAATATGGATACGCATATATTGTTCTCCAGTTGTCTGCATCTTAGGGAGTACCGAGTAACCCATTAGGCTGTTTTTACAGTGAAGTAAACTGAAGGAGCGTTTGTACTGACAGGAAATTGCTCCCAGCTAAAGAGAACCAGCCCAAGACTCCTGCCCCCATAGGTCCTAGCAGACCCAAGAAATCAGAGATCAGGGTGTCATTACAGCACTGTGTCCATACATTACAGCAGTCAGGCGGCTTTGTGTTACATGGTAAGCCAGTAAATGTCAGTAGGATTGCAAGTCCTATTTCCAAGTTATTTTACTTATATATAGTCTTGTAAAATGGAAATAACACTATCTCAATATACCAATCATGCTTTATTAATGTCGTTTCATTTTGCTTTTAATGCCATACCAGATTTGACAGTTGACATTAGTTCTAGAAAGAGACTTTCTTATCTCCTGCTAGTAGTTGAGAAAACTAGTCTAACCCCTCTGGAGTACAGATTGCAGTGTATGTCAAAAACCCTAAAACTGTCTCTGTCATCTGTCTCAGCAGTCTCACACCTAGGAATTTATCCTGATCAGAGCTGGGACTCTGACTACGATATTCATCCCAATATAAGATCTAATTAAATAAGAAAAGAAAGAAACATAAGGGAGCATTGGTTGTAATTAACTGTGGTATGTCCACAGGCAAAGTCACTGTGTATTAATGACGATATAAAAACTCAATGATGGGAGCTGGTTAAGCGCACGTGGCGCAAAGCACAAGGACCAGCATAAAGATCCCCCCCCCCCCACTCAGGAGTTGTTTCACAAGCGGTGAAACAGGTCTCCCCCTCTCTGTCTTCCCCTCCTCTCTCCATTTCTCTCTGTCCTATCCAACAAAAATTTAATCAATAACAACAACAATAATAACTACAACAATAAAAACAAGGGCAACAAAAGGGAATAAATAAATATAAATTTAAAAAAACATTAAAAAAAACTCAGTGGCATAGGGAAACTACAAAAGCCATTTTTCGACAAAGTGACTAAGTCACAACTCGCTTTTCGTTTTTTTTTTAACATGTTATCATTAAGAAAAGGCTAAGAAGATAAAAATCAGTGTTTCTTTGGATACCCTAGAATTTCTTCGTGAATTTTTTTTTGTCATTGCAAATTTTCTGAAACACATATTGTTTATTATGTACTTTACAAAAAATAAAGCATCGCAGGACAATAAATTTAACAGAGTGCTGTGGTAACACTTTAGCCCATAACACAAAAAAGCCATAAAGTTTAGCATTTCAGGGACTGTGAGAGAGTTTCCTGAAGTACAAGGCACTGAGCATGATGGTGATTATCTGGGTAAATAGAGTCGTTTGTGTTTACCTGACTTGTCAATCCACCCAATTATCATTTATGTCACTGAGCACACTGACTCAAACAAAATTGAGCCCCCTCGATTTTCTGTGACTCCAACAAGGGTCAGAAACTAAATTTCCACCACAAATTGCCTATCTCAAGAAATTAAATTCATGTGTGCTTTCCTAAAAGGGCTTTTCATAACACTAATACCTGACTTCAACTGGCTCCCACAGTCCTCGGAGAGGGAGTGAACAAACTTTTTTTTTTTTTTTTTACACAAGGTTCAATTCAGGAAAAATAAAAATGTTTATGGGCCACATTTTTTTTTTTCTACCACCCAAAATAAAACCATTTTTTAAGAGCCCCACTAGAGGGGAAATAACTTCTTATAAGCTATAAACTTATCTTATTGCAAGATGAACAGCACTTAGAATATTTGAAATGCTTTTCAGCCATCTAAATTCTCCTTCTGAACATGTGAGATGTAACAGCACACGTCTTCCTAAATCTTTCATCTGGAAAATTATACTATCTTTTCCACCGGGAAGTTTGGCGGCCCTGAGTCACGTGGTATACGTTCCTCCCTTAAAGAAATCCATTTCAATAGATGCTGAGAGATAGAGTTAGGGAGGGGAGAGGGGAGAGGAAACCTAAGGATGCAAGAAACAGGCCAAGTGTGGGGTCTGCTCTGTCAGTCTTTAAAGAGGGAATGGTAGAACTTCAGAGAAACTATGAACCAAGGAAGTGGTTTAAGGATGCAGGAGTTCATATTCAATGCAATTAAAAGGTAGATGGGGTTTGGGGCGCAGTTAAGAGCAAAAGTGAGACATTTGCCTTTATAAATTGAGAAGGTGGCTGAAAAGCATTAAGATGCAAAGCAGAGCACAGTGTTTAATGATCAGGAACCAAAAGGTAAGAATATAAAAGATGATGTGGGGGGGGGGGTCTTGTTGGAAGAAGCTAGGAATATTTTTAGGTATATTCCAAAGGTTCCATGACTTTATTAGTTTTTGCCTGTCCCCCACAGCTAACATGCAGGTGAGCTAAAAGTATTGTCTGGGAAGATGGTATCAGAGTTGGGAATAGGTCTAGAAAGCTGAATTAGGGCAGAGAGTAGCTCCCAAATACGGGGAAAGTATATAAATACCATTAACCATAAACCCCATTGCAATGGGGTGACTTTTTCCTCCCCAAGTGGGAGAACTTTAACGATATTTGCTGCTGTCATGTAAGAGGATAAAACACCCTTCGGGGAGGTGCAAAGCGCAAGGACCGGCGTAAGAATCCCGGTTTACCCCCGGGCTCCCCACCTGCAGGAAAGTCTCTTAACAAGCCGTGAAGAAGGTCTGCAGATGTCTATCTTCCTTTCCCCCTCTCTGTCTTCCCCTCCTCTCTCCATTTCTCTCTGTCCTGTCCAGCAACGATGACATCAATAACAACAACAAAAAAACAACAAAGGGGAATAAATAAATAGGTTTTTTTTTTTTTAAACCACCCTTCAGGGTGTTGGGGGCTAGAGTAAATTCTTAAGTATTGAAAGGGAAAATGAGTTAATTGGTCATTATGAGGAACTGGGGAGGAAATCAGTTAGCTCTAGCCCTGCACCAATGCTGCTCAGCCAACCTCTTGGCACGAGGATAGCCAGTTACCGTCATGATGGGGCTTTCTCCAGAAGAAGTAGGGTATCAGTCCTGGAGAGGGTGGGTACTGTAAAGTCAGGACAGGATAAGGGTGAGGGTGCCAGAATAAATGTGGAACGAAAACTGACCAGAAGATTCCACAGGGGGTCGGGTGGTAGCACAGCGGGTTAAGCGCACGTGGCGCAAAGCGCAAGGACTGGTATAAGAATCCCGGTTCGAGCCCCCGGCTCCCCACCTGCAGGGGAGTCGCTTCATAGGTGGTGAAGCAGGTCTGCAGGTGTCTCTCTGTCTCTCCCCTTCTTTGTCTTCCCCTCCTCTCTCCTTTTCTCGCTATCCAACAACAATGACATCTATAACATCTATAGTAATAACTACAACAACGATAAAACAACCAGGGCAACAAAAGGGGAAAAAATGGCTTCCAGAAGCAGTGGATTCGTGGTGCAGGCACCAAGCCCCAGCAATAACCCTGGAGGCAAAAAAGGATTCTACAGAGGTTACCACGAATGAGGGATGGGAATTTCCCCCTTAGGGGTGAACATTGAACTAAGTCTCTCAAGTATGGCCCTGGGTTCTGCCACAGACAGACACCTGGACAACTTGTCCCTTGTTTGTTTTCTTTCGCCATTAGTCCCTCCTCCGCCCCCCACCCCCATTGGATTTCATTCCCAGGGCAGCGAGGTCACAGGTGGAGGGCAAGGGGGCAAGGACTGATCACCACATCAGAGCATGAGTCAGAATTCTCCCAATAAATCATTCCCAGTTTGCATGGTATATTACCCTGGCTTCACTTGATAGTTTCAACTGATAAGCTGCCCCACGCCCATGACCCCTTAACTCTGGACTCATTTCTAACCTGTCATATTTTATCCAGATTAAGTTCTTTCATAAAGAGATGGATTCTCTGAGCCACAGGGCTTCTCTCCTGCTCTGGGAACACTGCAGCTCTGTGAGTACAGAGCCATCATCTCATTGGTGTGAGGGGTGAGGAGTAAACAGGGCCTCCCTCTGGGAGCTGAGCTTTGCCAACACCAGCGCACCCAGGAGGCTGCTCACAGGTGACTGCTTCCTGAGAGCCACTTTGTAGAATCTGACTGAGTGGCATCAATGAACGTCACACCAGCAGCTTCCTCAGAGCATAGTCATGTCTGCTAGAGAGAGAAGACGGGCTTATCAGACATTGCTCACAGGAGGGTAAAGTAGTCTAAGCCCTCTAGAGTTTATCCTTGGGTTTCTTAAGAAGGCAGAAGAAACATCGATATAAACAGAAGCTACTAGATCCAGCTCACCTGCATTTTCCATTCCACAAGAATCTATACTTTTGTCTATTTTAAAAAAGGTAGGCTTGCTGAGAATCAGGCCTATAATCACCATTATAGGGTTTTATTTAACCATTTTTTCATTGGTGTGTGTGTGTGTGTGTGTGTGTGTGTGTGTGTGTGTGTGTGTGTGTGGTAAGACCTCCTGGAAAGTTCCGTCTCCATAAAACAAACGACAGCGCTGAAACTGAACCGGAAGTGTACTGTCACCATGGAACCACCTCCTGGTGTTCTGCAGTTGACAAGGAACTGGTCCCATCCTGAGTATAGTTTATGGCAGACAGGTAGAAGCAGGCCCTCTGCAGTTAATCATTATTGTTAAGTAGGTAGGACTTTTAAATAAAATATATATTTAAAAAAAAATGAGTAGAACTGAGTCCAAAATGAAGATACTGGTTTTGTCCAAATCTTACAATTTTTTGCACTATGAGTGATTAATGCCACTTAAGTTCACACTGACTGTAAAGCAGAACTTTGTGCACAGCAGGTACCCTCAGTCGTCCGCTGCAGCCCTTGAATAGGAAAGAACATCTCTCCTGGGGGGTTGGACATTTGCACAGCAAGTTAAGTGCACATGGCACAAAGCACAAAGACTGGCACAAGGATCCTGGTTCGAGCTCCAGGCTCCCCACCTGTAGGGGGTTCGCTTTGCAAGCAGTGATGCGGGTCTACAAGTGTCTTTCCTTTTTTTTTTTTTTTACTTTATTTATTTTCCTTTTTGTTGCCCTTGTTGTTTTATTGTTGTAATTATTATTGTTGTTTTTATTGATGTCATTGTTGTTGGATAGGACAGAGAGAAATGGAGGAAGGGGGGGAAGACAGAGAGGGGAGAGAAAGATAGACACCTGCAGACCTGCTTCGCTGCCTATGAAGCGACTCCCCTGCAGGTGGGGAGCCAGGGGCTTGAACTGGGATCCTTACGCGTCCTTGCCTCGCGCCACGTGCGCTTAACCTGCTGTGCGACCTCCCGATTCCCAAAGTGTCTGTCTTTCTCTCCCCCTCTGTGTCTTCCCCTCCTCTCTTGATTTCTCTCTGTCCTATCCTACAACAATGATAGCAATAACAACAATAATTATAACAATAAAAAACAAGGGCAACAAAAATTGGGGAGGAGGCAAATGGCCTCCAGGAACAGTGGATTCGTAGTGCCAAGCCCCATCAATAACCCTGGAGGCAAAAATAAATAAATAAATATATATTTTTTTAAAAAGGAATATCTCTCCTGTACAGATGAGCAAAGTTAAGCCCCGACATTTCACCAGCATGAAAGTACAGATTCATATATGAATCCAGGACAGTTCATTCCCCACTCCGTTAACTGCTCTACTCTCAGATGGCAAGTTCAAGAGGAACAGTCAATGCCCCTCCAAATTCAATCCCTCCATATTGTGGGTTTTGTGCAGAGGAAGTCCCAAGCAGGAAAGAAGCAAAACCAGGACTCCTTTCAGGTTACTTTATCTTGTTGGTAGATGGTGTGCTTTGCAGCAGTTTGGATTCCTTGCAGCGTGTCATAGCGGAGGTGAAAATAATTGTGTCTTCTCTTCTTCTTTCCAGTCCTTTGCTGGCGGTGTCCTTTGCTACTTGCTGTGCAGTTCCAGGAATCGCCCTTCTAACTTGGGGGGTGAATCCACTCACAGGAGCCCTAGGAGCCTTTAACATCGTCCTGTATACTTGCTGTTACACCCCGCTGAAGAGGATCAGCATTGCCAACACGTGGGTCGGAGCCGTCGTCGGGGCCATCCCACCCATCATGGGCTGGACAGCGGTTACTGGCAGCCTGGATGCCGGTAAGTAACTCATAGTGTCCGTCGCCACTTCTTTCAGCAAACCTCTGAACCTCTGCCGCAGACACCTGAACCCAGACATGGACTGTCTGCGACGGACATCAGCATTAGCTAGTGGAGGAGGTGTTTCCTTCCCGGAATTTTTCACGTTGGGTAGCATTTGTTTTAATACTAATTCTTACGGTTCCTGTGCTAAACTGGCAGCGTGAAATACTACAAAGGTGGAACTGAAGGAAGGCCATGTCATCCTGAGTATAGTTTAGAGTTTCTGCCTCTGCCTGATACAACAGGCTGCATGAAAAGATAGAACGTAAACCTCACAAATCTGTGAGTCCTGCCAATTGGTTTCTTCACACGGTGGAGAAACCCCCTCCCTTCTGAAAAGCTGGGGCTCCCCTCCCCAATGGCCACCTGCATTCCATGTTTCACTCCCACACAATTGGGCTAGCCCCCACCCCCCAACTCGCTTATGAAAGAGCAGACTATTTTCATTAGTTTGTAATTTATTTTTATGTGATTTGCCTAAATTGTTCATGCTGTCTACAATAAAACCATTGAAAGATTTCTACTTTTTTTTTTTTTTGATGATATGTCACAACTAAATTTGTGGGGTGAAAATAGCTCATTTTTAACATCTGTAAGGGAAGTTTCACAGTCTAATTAGTCAAGTAATTAGTGTTTTTGACCAACACTTAGGAAGGAAGTGGTGAGGTTTCCTGCAATATATGTAAGTACATATTTTTCACATAAGAGATCAAAAGGCAGTTGACCATAAACCATTGCCCTGTAAGCCACATTCCTGAGACTTTTCATAAGGGCCCTTACACCCTGATTTGGCAGGCTGATTACACCTTTACCATGGTTGCTTTTAAGAACAATTTTAATATCCTGTAAATGGTGGAGTTTTCTGAATCTGCCAAGGTATAGTCTGAAGTGTTTGTGCTCATTTGCTCTGTAATGTGATAAACTTGAAACCAGAGTCTTGGGCCGGGTGGTGGCGGACCTGATTGAGCACGCATGTTGCAATGCGCAAGGACCCAGGTTCGAGCCCTCAGTCCCCACCTGCAGGGGAAAAGCTTTGCGAGTGGTGAAGCAAGGTTGCAGATGTCATTCTTTCTCTTTTCCCCTCTGTTTCCCCTTCCCTCTCGATTTCTGACTGTCTTTATCCAATAAATAAATAAAGATAATAAAAATATTAAAAAAGAAACCAGAGTCTCATCCACGTAGCAGACAGTTGTAGGCAACGTAGTGAGGCCCCAGGGTCTGGAATGGAGTTCAGACTCTCCTCATCCTCCCATCCCCTGGGGTCATTCTATACTATACTTGGCATCTTTCTGCCACAGCCTCTGCTCCTCCCAGATGGAGTTAACAATGGTCCCTTCGCCTTGAGTTGGCATGAAGATTAAATGAGTTCTTATTTAGTGCCCCTCATTCAAACAGCAAGTGAGTCAATGACTACATCTCAAGGAGGATCATAAGGTTTGATTGGCTCACAAACTCAAGCAATTCACAATTGCTTCCTGGTTGTTGTCTCCCATCCTGTTGGGTGACTCCAAGCCTGGTGGGACAGAGTAGCAAGGTGCATTTAAGGTATCTGTCATGGCTGAAGGAGATTAGAAAGCATGGATTTGGTACCCTGAAGATAGGTGAGTCTCTAATTTGCGATTTAAATGTACAGCATCAACAGAGGTGCCCAGGGGTAAGAACACCAGACTTGCTGCTTAAGATCCCTAGTTTGACCCCTAACGTCATATATGCCTGAGTGGTCTTCTGCTTCTCTCTTTTCTTCTAACTTTTTTTTCACTCATTAATAAGTAAATAAATCTGGGTTACTGGGTGGTGGTATACATACCTAGCTGAGTGCATAAGGACTTGGGTTCAGGCCCCTGGTCCCTACCTGAAGTGGGAAAGCTTTGTTGAATGTGTCTCTCTGTCTCTCTTCCTCTCTGTCACCCCTCTCCCTCTTGATTTGTAGTTGTCTCTCTATCCAATAAATAAAGGTCATTTAAAAAAATTTCAAAAGTAGGGGAGTTGGGCAGTAGAGCAGCGGGTAAAGCGCAAGGACCGGCATCAGGATCCCAGTTTGAGCCCCTGGCTCCCCACCTGCAGGGGAGTTGCTTCACAAGCAGTAAAGCAGGTCTGCAGGTGTCTCTCTCTCCTCCTGTCTGTTCTCCCCTCCTCTCTCCATTTCTCTCTGTTCTATCCAACAAGGATGACATCAATAACAGTAATAACTACAACAATAAAACACAGGCAAAAAAGAAATTTCAAAAATAAAATAAATATTTATTTTATTTATTTATTTATTTTATAGAACACATCCGTATATCAGAACTCCTGGTCTGATTTTTCCTCAGTGTAGCCTGGAGCCACAGCCCTGACCCACATTCTCTCTTACCTCAAGCCCATCTATCTTCTCCACTCCTTCACTCCTCCGTACTTCTCTCATGATTGTCCAGGCATTCAAAGTGAAGACCACAAAAAATAAATAAGTAAATAAATAATTCCCAGGCCTGCAAGAAAGCTTACCTGGATAGTGTGCCTGCTTTGTCTTTTTTTTTTTTAATTTCTTTATTGGGGGATTAATGTTTTACATTCGACAGTAAATACAATAGTTTGTACATGCAGAACATTTCTCAGTTTTCCTCAGAACAATACAACCCCCACTTTGGTGCAATACGCCAAATCCAGTTCAGGTTCTACTTGTGTTTTTTCTTCTGACCTTGTCTTTCAAGATCCGCTTGAGAGTGAGATCATCCCATATTCATCTTTCTGTTTCTGACTTATTTCACTTACCATGATTTCTTCAAGCTCCATCCAAGATGGGCTGAAAAACAGTGAGCCTGCTTTGTCTTTGTCATGTTCCAGCTTCAAGCTCAGACCCCCCACACACACCACTCTGTAGAAAACTTCTTCAGTGCTGTGTTATCTTTCCCTCTCTCTTGGCCCTGTCTCTATCTGAGAGGGTACAAAAAGAAAAAAAAAAAAAACACCTTAGGGCAATAAAATCCCAGCATAGACAAAAAGAAAAGAGAAAGTTACTCCCAGACTGCGTCCTCCAGTGATGGGTTTGCCCTGCTCAAAACTACCTGCTTTTCTAAGGAAATCTATCCTACGTCCTTCCAGGAGGCCCAGAACCCTTTGCAGTTTCCTGACATCTGACATAATAGAACATATCTTCTTTTTTTTTTTTTTTTTTTTTTTTTTGCCTCCAGCAGTATGAATCCACTGTTCCTGGAGGCTGTTTTTCCCATTTTGTTGTCCTTGTTGTGGTTGTTATTGTTATTTTTGTTATAGCTGTTGTTGGATAGGACAGAGAGAAATTGAGAGGAGGGGGAGACAGGAGGAGAGAAAGATAGACACCTGCAAACCTGCTTCACTGATTGTGAAGCAATTCCCCTGTAGGTGGGGAGCCGGGGGCTCAACTTGGGATCCTTATGCCAGTCCTTGAAGCACTTTACACCACCTGCACTTAACCCTCTGCACTACCACCTGACTCCTGTAATAGGTCTCTTTAAAATAATTTTCTAGTCAGGGTACAGGAGCCTGAGTAACAGGGCTTTTTTTGTTTGTTTGTTTTTTTAAGAATTTATTTATTCACAAGAAAGGAGAGAGAGAGAAAGAACCATCACTCTGAAACATGTGCTGCCAGGGACTGAACTTGGGACCTCATGGTTGAAAATCCAATGCTTTATCCACTGCACCACCTCCCGATCACGCAAAAGTTTTTTCCATAATCCAAGTTTAACTATCTATATAAGAACTCATTACTTTTGTTGCCCTTGTTTTATTGTTGTAGTTATTCTTGTTGTCATCGTTGTTGGATAGGACAGAGAGAAATGGAGAGAGATGGGGAAGACAGAGAGGGGGAGAGAAAGACAGACACCTGCAGACCTGCTTCACCGCCTGTGAAGTGACTCCCCTGCAGCTGGGAAGCTGGGGGCTTGAACCGGGATCCTTACGCCAGTCCTTGCGCTTTGCGCCCCTTGCGCTTAGCCTGCTGCGCTACCGCCTGACTCCCTACGAACTCATTATTAAAGGAAGCTAAGAACCAGACTGTCCTGGGTGGGAGGATGAAAATGCAGGTTTATCTTAAGAAATAAGGGCTTGTTATCTACCTAAATTAAGCCTGGTAGAAAGTTGAGGGGGTGGGGGACATTGATATTGCCACATCAAGAAACGTTTTTGATGGTTTTTGAATTGCTATCTTGTATGGCCTTTTTCTATAAAACTTAGTATGCTGCGGGACACATAATAACATTGGGATCCATGGCTCCCTGGGAGTTTCATTTATCACTGACCAAATCATATGCTGAAAACCTTGTCAGATATATCTTTATGCAAATGGACAGTGCTGCTTCACGTAATGCAGTAAGCTGCTTCAAAGGGTTTTAAAATATTAGTTTGTAGGAGCTGGGCGGTGGCGCACCTGGTAAAGCGCGCATGTTGCAGTGCAGAAGGACCCGGGTTCAAGCCCCAGTCCTTCCCTACAGGGGGAACACTTCACAAGTGGTGAAGCAGTGATACAATATCTTTTTTTACAAGTTTTTTTTAAATCTATTTATTTATTTATTGGATAGAGACAACCAGAAATCAAGAGGGAAGGGGGAGAGAGAGGGGGACAGAGACACCTGCAGCCCTGCTTCACTTGCAAAGCTTTTCCCCTGCAGGTGGGGATCGGGGACTCGAACCCCAGTCCTTGCTCATTATAACATGTGCTCAACCCGGTGTGCCACCATCTGGCCCTGCAAGAATCTCTCTTTCTCCTTCCCTGTCTCCTCCTTCCCCCTCAATATTTCTGTCTCTAACCAAAAACCAGAAAATAAATAAGTCTTCACTTGAATGAATCGATCACTTTTCATTTTACAGATGACACAATGTGATTAGCCCAAAATCGGTTGCCAAATATTCCAACATTAAGTGTATGTAAGGCATTATCGGGGAAGTGATGCAAAGAAATCTGGGGGGGGGGGGAGTTAATGAAATTTAAAGATTTTTTTTTAATTTCTTTATTGGGGAATTAATGTTTTACATTCAACAGTAAATACAATAGTTTGTACTTGCATAACATTCCCCAGTTTTCTATGTAACAATACAACCCCCACTAGGTCCTCTGTCATCCTTCTTGGATCTGTATTTTCCCCACCCACCCACCCCAGATTCTTTTACTTTGGTGCAATATGCCAATTCCAGCTTAAGTTCTACTGGTATTTTCTTTTCTGATCTTGTTTTTCAACTTCTGCCTGAGAGTGAGATCATCCCATATTCATCTTTCTGTTTCTGACTTATTTCACTTAACATGAATTTTTCAAGGTCTATCCAAGATTGGCTGAAAACAGTGAAGTCATCATTTTTTATAGCTGAGTAGTATTCCGCTGTGTATATATACCACAACTTGCTCAGTCATTCATCTGTTGTTGGACACCTGGGTTGCTTCCAGGTTTTTGGCTACTACAAATTGTGCTGCCAAGAACATATGTGTACACAGATCTTTTGGATGGGTGTGTTGGGTTCCTTAGGTTCTATCCCCAGGAGAGGAATTGCAGGATCATAGGGTAGGTCCATTTCTAGCCTTCTGAGAGTTCTGCAGACTGTTTTCCACAGAGGTTGGACCAATTGACATTCCCACCAGCAGTGTAGGAGGGTTTCTTTGACCCCACAACCTCTTCAGCATTTGCTGCTGTTACCTTTTCTGATGTATGACATTCTCACAGGAGTGAAGTGGTATCTCGTTGTTGTCTTTATTTGCATTTTTATAGCAGCACAAATAAGTGCAAACAGCTTGCAGCGGAATTTCTTTTAGAGAGCATTGTGTGGTAAAATGTCAGGCCCTCAACCCAGAAAGCTCTCTTCGTGGCTGTCTTATCAATAGGGGCAATTATTATAATGGTATTTTGCCTATGCCCATTTTCCTCGGAGATTCTGGATTGGGTTTTTCCTTCCACCCGCCTAACCTAATGACTTTGCTTTTGTTTGTTGGTTTGCTTGCTTATTGCTTGTCTGCTGTTAACCGGAAATATTAAAAATGCTTACCAAGTGAAACTCAGGACAGCTGAAGGAAACGCTACTTTCCGTCTCTAGGCGTCTGAGGAAGGGAGGTAGATTCTGATGAGTGGAGTGACCTACTAGAGTCCTGGTGGTCACGGGCGGGGTTTGAGCAGGGCTGAGATAAGTGCCCTAACAGCAGACATCCCAGCTCCAGGCTGGGCTTGGAGCCACATGCATTAGGCCTCTCAGCAATGTTTATCTCCAGAGACTATTTAGTTTATCTCTGAGGCTTCAGGTTAAAGTCCCCATTGCCTCACCAAGACCACCTCTTTCCATCATCCCTAATTCTTAAAAAGGCTCTATTTTTGTCTTGTTCCTAACTTTGAATAAATCTCAAGTCTTGGGAGTTTCTGGGATGGGTATCCGTGACCACCTTGTAGAGTCGATTTGTAAATTGCCTTTGGTTTGTCATTCAAATGTTGTGTGGTAAACATTAATTATGTCAGCCAACATTCAGTCACAAATGAGGACTTGGAAATGGCCTCTTATCAGGAAGTGACATTTGGCAAATGGATGATCTTACTCACAAAAAGAGAATGGGATTTTTTTTTTTTTTTTTAGCCTCAGCTGGTAAACTACAAAATGTTAAATACTGTTTCACTTTATTTACCTCCTTTGTACCAGGATGAAAAAGTAGAATGGAATAGAGGGGATTTATGCACTCATTCATTCAGCAAATATTTGTTGAGGACTTACTAAGAACCAAGCACTGTTTAACACAAGCACTTTGAAAAATTCCCTTGACAGTGCTGCCTTAGTTTGAAATCACACTCCAGAAACGAGTGTTTGTGGACATTCTGTTTGAGATTTTGCCACCCCTAGCCATAATGCTTCTGATTAAGACAAGTAATATTTTTAATGACAGCCGACTAGGGACATTCTTATAGTACTACTAGTAAACCAAAAACCAGTCTTCAGAGACCTTTTCTCTTGAAAGACAAAAAGACACAAAAGTTTGAGAAAGAGCATACTAGAAATAATGTTGCTAGGTCAGAGATTGGCAGCTGATCTACTTCAGTGCAGTGACTAGCCTGGTCATGTCACTCCTACTCTTCACCATTGCTCACTCAGTCTGTTAAGGGAGCTGGGAAAAATGTCTCGGTACTACTAACTCCCTCTGACAGCAGTGACAGAGTACACAGTCCACTAGTACTGTTTAGTGAACAAATCAATATTTTGGTGACAAAGATGGACAAAAGAAGAGAACCCCTTAGGTGACATCTAAGGAACAAGCAGCATTTGAATTTCTTAGAGAATCTATCCAAGGGTAATGTTAGAAGGGAGTACTTGTCTCAGAGTCAAAGCTTTTTGCTCCCTTTCCTGTCAGACAAGACCTTGACTCCACGTGGACGTGACACGGAAAATGGGTGGTAGAAGAAGAGACTCTCTGCCCGCACCATCTCCCTGTGTTTTGCCTCTTCTTCATGCCCAAGTCACTCCCCAAGAATTCTTCAAGAGTAAGTCTTGCCTACACTCGATTTTCTGTTTCCAAAGGACTCCTAATCTGCCCTTTTGTCCCCGTGCAGTTGATAAACTAGCCCCGTTCTGTGCCTTTTATCTGCAGCACCATAGAAGTCTATTGCACAGTTGAGGCGGATCTGTTTCACAAACTCCTTTGTATTACTCCTCAAAAGGACGGCTTTGAAATCTGTGACCATGAAGTCTTGGGTCTGGCTTGGCTTCCCCAGCTCGCCCTGAGTTTACATAACCACGTTACCCTGAAAGCACAGACCTAACCAGTCATGGAAGAGATAAGCGAATGAGGGTCACGTACAGAGGGAGTCTATTGTGCTGGGGGAGGGAAAGACCTCCCAAGCCAGTACCAGGGTTCACTGGAGCTGTTCCTTGGTCCTTTTCAAGGCCATATGTGTGGATAGCAAATGACAGTGAACGGGGACTCACTGGGGGGGGGGGGGGTTGGAAGTGGTTGAATGTAAGCCCAGCACACAAGGGACAAAGCAAGCTAAAAGCTTGAATTCAACTCCACTCCGTGCAGAATTCTTCTTCGAGAAGTACGCAAAAAGAGTGAGGACTCCCAACTTGAAGATTTTTGTCTCCATTCCATTGGAAAGCCACTTGTCTGAAATTGCCTGGGCTTTACCTACAAAATAATAGGAAGATGCTATGGGCAAAAGGCTTTCTGGACCTGAGCAGAAATAGAAATGATCCTCCCCCCCGCCCCCGCATTGGTATAGTATGAAAATGACTGATAGATATTTACAAAGATTTTAAAATTACTTTGCACCCCCCCCCCCAAGCCAGGCTGGTGGCTCAGTTGATTTGCTTCCTGGAACCAAATGTGACGGAGCAGTGTTCTGGTCTCACTCTCCATAAAATAAGTAGAACTTTTTGTTGCTCTTTTTGTTCTTCAAATGCATGTATTTTCAGAGTCCCTGGGATAAAAGTTCCTTCCATCACATCTGTTGACACACAAGCATGTGCATATATGTATGTGGGGTGGGGTGGGGAGCCGTGAGAGATGAACTCTTGTACATTTTCTGTATTTGGAGAGAATTCAGTAAGGCCTAGATATCTAAATTGTTTGGAGCTGGGGTTATGGTATCATCAACTCAAAAAAAAAAAAAAAAAAATCCCCATCCCCTGGAGAATCATACATTTGCCTTAAATATTTTAAACATTGGAACTTGTGAGTCAAAGGAGGCAAGCAGAGAGTTTCTTTCAGATACAGCTAAACCGAATAGGCAGAATGAGTCTGTCACATTAGACAGAAAAGAGAGAGAGAGAGAAAATACATTGTAGAGAAACAGAAAATGCATACTCAGAGGCCGTCTTCAGATGTCCCCTTATCAATCACTTCCTCCAGGAAGCCTTCCCTCTTTCTCTCCAAAGCTGAATTTAAATCTTCCTCCTTGGGTGCTTCCCACCAGCTCTCTACCTAAGTTAACATTCAAGGACAACAGTCTCCTTTTTGTGTTCCCTCCCTCCTTGGCCAGACTCCAGCAGAGAACCTTGAGAACAGACTGCCTGTCACATAAAAGGCACACAATAACACAATAAGTGTCTATTGTCACAGCAGATCCCCCCGCCCAACACACACATACACACACATACACAAAAACATGGGCTGCTCAGAGGGCTTTGAATCAGTAAACTGAGGGCTTTGTGTTTACCCTCCAAGGAAGGTGGGTTCCACCACAGCCCCCGGACTAATTCAAGTCTTCCTGTTCTAGTTCACCTTATCTTGATGAAGAGAGTGATTTGTTTTACGTCTTTTATATGAGCAGAGGCAGTTGCAGGCCATCGAGTAGAATTGTGTGGGGGTGGTGGTTTTCTGAGTACAATCCATGTAGGCTATGCTGTGACTTCTAAAGCTCTTTCATTTGTGACATGAGCCAAACCCATACTCAATTTCCTCTCACACAGAGTGCTGAATGCTACTCGGGTAAAAATTATTATTATCAAAAAAAAAAAAACTGCTATTTTTAAGCAAAAGCATCCCTTGGAAACGTGAACTGAGCAAAACAGAACACAGCAGTTTGGCACATGAGAAATCGGACTTCTGAGGAAAACAAGAAAGAGTCCAGATTTGGGTCTGGAATTAACTCTTTCAAGTCTGGGTTTCTGGCTGAGTTTGTTCTTTCTCAACGATTCATTAGCAGAAATTCTCTTTCTAAGATATCACTGATAGAGGACACCATTTGGTCTGTTCAGCATCCCTGTGTGCTGGTGTCTGTCGTGACTGCAAACCAGATTCTCAGAGTAAGGGTTGAGCTGTTCCGTGTGCATTCTGCTCAGAAGCTTCAGAGGAACCCAGCTCTTTAGAATCAGCAACATTATCTTTTTCTAGACATTTTACATCCAGAGATTTCCCCCACCACCGCCCCTTTTTCTCTTAATCAAAATCTCCTGTCACCTGCTTACTATTTCAGTTGTGCCTGGGTGGTCTGTCTTCTCCCTTCTGATTCCACTCCCAAGAATTAAGGGAATTCACTGCCAAGGAAAAAGAATTCTCCATTTGTTTGTAGTGGAAATCTTTTTTTTTTTTTTTTTAAGTACCTGGATTCTTAATAAACTGGGAAATGCTTCTGCAGTTTCTCTTTCCATTAAGTCTCCCCCTCGCTCAGCTCTAGAGAGTATATGGGTACTTGTTTGAGCCAACATGTGATAGGAACTTTTTAAAACAGGGTACTGTTATCTGTGTCAGATCTGAATATCTCAGAAGAAATCAATCACTGTTTCTCAGCTGAAAGAAAATAGTAATTCTACCTGCAGGAAGGAGTTTCTAAGTTCTATTTATTCATGAGAAGGTGGAGAGAGAGAGAGAGAGAGAGAGAGAGAGAGAGAGAGAGAGAGGGAACACCAGAGCATCACTTTGGCATGTGTGGTATGAGGAATCCAACTCTCAGGAGAGAGCTTAGTCCGTTCGAGTTCCAACTAGGGCCCCAGAGACCACAGGACCCATCTCTGACATCACCTTATACCAGAGCTAAGCAGTGTTCTTGTCCCTTCTCTCCCCACCCCCAGTAATAAGTATATCTTTAAAAAAAAAAAAAAATAGGGTGTCTGAGAGGCACTTCAAACTTAAGATGGCCAGTGGCAGATCTCTTAGTACCTGCCATAAACTCACTCACCTATGTGTCTTCCCAGTGGCCCCTTGACTACCTATCTCTTCATGTGTTACCACCAACCCACAGTCACCCTCTGCTCTGGGGCAAGATCCCATTCCTAATCTGGTTAACAGATGCCTACACGGCCCATCTCCATCTTGTAAGCCTTTTTCCTCACTGCAGCCTCCCCGCTGTTCTAGAAACATAACCAAAGCGACCCTTTGTGGGACCTGATAGAGCTCGACTTTCAATTAGCTGTTCCCTGTGCTCATCAAAACCTTTGGGATGACCCTCACTGAGCAGACCCCCCAAGTCACCCTGATAATATCACCTTCTGTGGATTTCTAAAATAGAGCTTGTCACCGTTGGCTTCATGTCAGTCTCTCTCTAGACCTGAGTCGCTGTTACTTTCTAGCAGCCAGATTTGTACGTTGTTTTTGGTAAACCACCTGTCATTTGTCTGCCAGGTGAATAAATTCAGCATCTACTGACTGCTCCCGTTACGACTAACACTTCAAGTTCAAGTGTGTTTCTGCAAACTAAGATGCCAAGATATTATCTATGTGTGAATGTGTCTACATTTATGGATATTACAGATGTAGGCAAAGTTAAAATGTGTCAATGGGTGAAAAAAAAATCAATATAGGGGCTTTGACAGCTACCCCTCCTAAAATAGAAACACTAAAATCACATCTTGGTTTTCTCCCAATAGTTGGAGGCTGGAAAGGAATTGATTAACTTGTGGAACCTTCAGGAAACTGTGGTATGAAGGGCTCCCACCTCCTTTAAATCGGCTATATGCAGACAGATTCTGCTTGATAAGCCATAACTGCCTGATAAGCTTAACTCAGAAATGCACCATTTATTTTATATTTATTTATTTATTTATTTATTTTGCCCAGTACAACATGAATAGAAATCATCATTGTATTTTAGATGACTTACAAAGCCTATCCCTGTTCTCCTGCTCAAGTCCATACTGTTGAGGAATACAGATAAGAGGTTAAGAGAGACTCATTCCTTCTGACCCTCATTGGTATATGCACAAAAAGGTTCTTAAGACACCTGTAGAGTCCCAGACGTACTTTCTGAATTATTCTGTATTTTAAACTACTTCCACTCCTAGTGAATTCTGTGTTAGCACTAACTCCCCTTCTCTTTCTGGACATTCTCACTGCTGAAGGGCTTAAGAGAGTCTCATTACCTACAGCAGGACTGTAATGACAGATGCACAAGTACTCCTAGGCAGGTTTTCGTTTCCCAGGGTAGAGAACATAGCAGGTTTATAAGCTCTCAATTCTCTGATCAGGGCTGGAGACAGTCCTGAGACTGACAAAGCAGGGGGTCCTACCAGTTTCTCACTGATTCACAAGTAAGTGTGTGATTGCAGGGTCCTTTCTGTTAAAGTAATTCTTTTATGTATTGCCTTCCATTTAGTATGTTTGAAGACCTTTTATTATTTTTTTTAATTTATTTATTATTGGATAGAAACAGAGAAAAATCGAGAGGTGAATGGGAAACAGAGAGGGAAGAAACAGAGAGACCCCTGCAGCCCTGCTTCACTGCTTGTGAAGCTTCCCTCCTGCCAGTGGGGACCAGGGGAGCTTGAACCCAGGTCCTTTCACTCTGTAATGCGTGTGCTGAACCAACTGCGCCACCACCTGGCCCCTAGAATACCTTTTACTACAGTGGTATAGAATGCTTTCTACATTCTAGAATTTGAAACTATAAAAGAAAATACTGTGTCCTTAAGAAATTCACGTTCAAGTAAGATACACAGAAGCAGCTAATTAATGGTCGGGCACCACTACTTAACTCAACAGCAGACACACATCTTAGCTGGAGAAGAGCCCTCCGCACAACCACCCTGTGCCCCCTGTGTAGCCCTGAGGCATGTCCAATTGAACACAGCCAGGATCAGGCTGGTAAGCTGCCTGACTGACCCCTTTGTCATCACTGTGAACGTCGTCTCAATAGACCTTTAAACCCAGAACCTGCTCTTGGACAAGCTCACTCTTTTACTTATTTACTCTACACTCAGATTAGATAAGTTTTGCCTCCTAAAGCCCTCTCAAGTTATCTTCTTCCCATCCCCGCTGTCAGCACGCTAGTCTTCACTGTTGCCACCTTCAGTCTCCTGAAGTGGTCTTTCCATACCTACTTTGGGTCACTCCAGTGTTCTTTCACAAATCAGATCAAGTAGCACCAATGGCCTTGTCCTTAGTCCCTACCCACAACAGTCACAGTCACACACACACACACACACACACACACACACACACACACAATGTTAAGATCCTTCATGTCTTTTTGATTTTTAATTTTTATTTATAAAAAAGGAAACACTGGCAAAAACCATAGGGTAAGAGGGGTACAACTCCACACAATTCCCACCACCAGAACTCTGTATCCCATCCCTGATAGTTTTCCTATTCTTTATCCCTCTGGGAGTATGGACCAAGGGACATTATGGGATGCAAAAGGTGGAAGGTCTGGCTTCTGTAGTTGCTTCCCCCACTGAACATGGGTATTGACAGGTGGATTCATACTCCCAGCCTGTCTCTCTCTTTCCCTAGTGGGGCGGGGCTCTGAGGAAGCGGGGCTCCAGGACACGTTGGTGTGCTCGTCTACCTAGGGAAGTCCAGTTGGCATCGTAGTAGCATCTGGAGCCTGGTGGCTGAAAAAGAGTTAACATATAAAGCAGAACAGGTTGTTGAGGACTCATGAGCCTAAAGGCTGGAAGGATCCCTCCCATCTTCCTGTTGCTTTTCAAACAGAGCCGGTTCTTCACACAGCCTACAGGGCCTGGGGTCTTGGCACCCCGTCATCCCTCCAGCTTGACCCTAAACAGTCACCTCCACTGTGCTCTGCACTCTAGTCAGAGTTCCTGTTTATGTCATTTATGTTTAATCATGACACAGTAAAACTGACTTTCAGTAGTATACAGCTCTGAATCTGAACAGATATACGAACCGTCTCGCTAAGTTTTTTATTTTTATGTACAGAAGACACAGCCGTGTACACTTAGCCCAGTTGTCTGGTGGCAAGTTCTTTAGCCTTTGCCTTTTCCAGCTTGGCAGTTGAGCAGCTGATTTGGGACCCAGCACGTTTCCTCCCCAGTGACAGAGGCGGATCTCATCACATCTATCATTGTAATTGGTCCTAATAGCTTCCACCAATTTAGCCACAGCTCCTTTGTCAACTTGTGTGAAGGCAACGGTAGTGCAAGTCTTCCTGTGGACAAGATGCCCCACCCAGTCTGGCCTTCCCCTTGATGATATGGTAGGGAGCCCCCACAGGGGCTCCGACACACAGGGCAGGCAGAAAAGCAGCCAGCTCGATGGCATCCACGTCATGTGCAGTCACCCCCAGCTGAGCCTTCTTGACGAACCGTCTCTTCATACCTCAGCTCTGCTGTGAAGCTTGCAGCCGTCAGATTTTTGCAAACATGTCATTGGACTTGGTCGCTTCTCCCCCAGAGCTCACTGCAGGTGATGCTTCTTCAGACCTGACTCAGCAGCTTGCAGTCATTGTCCGCATTGCAAGCACTTCCCTTGACAGCACGTCAACAGCGAAATGGGCTCTCTTCTGTGGCTCTTGATTAATCCCCATTTTCTTGACTTTCTAGTAAATCCACTGCCAGCAGGAGGATGTATGGATCTACTTACCTTAGGACCCTTCCTCCCCCTGCCCCGCCCCACCTCGTCTAGCATGGTGCTTGTCGCTTAGTGCTCAGTTAAATACTATTTGCATGAATCAGTGAGTAATAGATTGCTTGCTCAGGAGTCAATGTAGCCCCGGCTGTCAAAACTGTACCCTGCCACACATCGAGTATGGAGGCAGCTTCAGACGTAAAGCCTTCGGGGACTGGGTGGTGGCACACCTGGTTAAGTGCATGTCTTAACCATGCGTAAGGACCCAGATTGAAGCCCCTGTCCCCACCTGCAGGGGAGAAGCTTCAAGAACGGTGAAGCAGGGCTGCAGGTGTCTCTGTCTCTCTTTCCCTTTCTATCTTCCCTCTCAAATTCTCTCTGTTCTATCAAATAAAATAAAGCTTAAGTTTTATATTAAAAAAAAATTACAACTTTCCTTCAATCTTTATTACAAAGTAGATATTCATCAGATGACAGCCTTTATCCCACGGGCCTGGGTCAGGGAAGTCTTCCTTACACACGCAGGAGCAAAGTAGTGCTCAAAGGTATTACTGACATGTCTGAAATCTCACAGCCATAGACAAGTCATTATATGCAGGGCCCATGTTTCTTTTTTTAAAATTTTTTATATTTATTAATTTTCCCTATTGTTGCCCTTGTTGTTTCTATTGTTGTAGTTATTATTGTTGTTATTGATGAAATCTTTGTTGGATAGGACAGAGAGAAATGGAGAGAGGAGGGGAAGACAGAGAGGGGGAGAGAAAGACAGACACCTGCAGACCTGCTTCACCGCTTGTGAAGCGACTCCCCTGCAGGTAGGGAGCCGGGGGCTCGATCCGGGATCCTTAAGCCGGTCCTTGCGCTTTGCGCCACGCGTGCTTAACCTGCTGCGCCACTGCCCGACTCCCCAGGGCCCATGTTTCTTTTGTATTATCTTTGTTTATTGGATAGAGACAGCCAGAAATCAAGAGGGAAGGGGGTGACAGAGAGAGAGAGACAGAGAGACACCTGCAACACTGCTCCACCACTAGCAAAGCTTTCCCCCTGCAGGTGGGGACCGGGGGCTCGAACCCGGGGCCTTAAGCATTGTGACATGTGCGCTCAACCAGGCGCGCCACCACCCAGCCCCTGGCCCGTGTTTCTTCTTCTTTTTTTTTTTTTTTAAAGAATTTATTTATTCATGAGAAAGATAGAGAAAGAGCCAGACATCACCCTGCTACATGTGCTGCCAGGGATTGAACTCAGAACCTCATGGTTGAGATTCCAGTGCTTTATCCACTGCACCGCCTCGCGGACCACAGGGCCATGTTTCTTTATGGCACACTGCTTCTTCATCACACACCATTTTATCCCTCCTGCGCACCACACCGTGTGGACATTGTGAGGGGAAGGTGCCTGGCTCCTGCCCTGGAAGCCTTGCGCAAGTCCAGTGGTGCATGGCTCATAGGCAGAGCATAGCCAGGGTGGCCTGTGGGACCCGGAGCTTCATTGTGTGCCAGTGCCATGCTGGGAGCTGCCACCGCCCTGAGTGGGAGTGAGCAGGGTGGGGTGGGGTAAGACTTTGTCAGGGAGGCCAAGTGGGCTTGGTGTAGCCTCCTGCCTCCGTGTACCTCATTCCCGTGGCCCAGCCTATGGAAACAGAGGGGAAAGTCACAGCACAGATGTCTCCTCAGGACAGTGTGTTCTTAAGTGTGTAAGTGCTTCCTTTGCTGTGGTAGCTAGAGGTGACCGCCGCTCAGCTCTCCTTGGGAAGTGTGGCCTCCCCCAGTTGAGAATGCCTGAAGGACCAAGGAGAGTCCTCAAGACCAGGCTGACCTGGGGAGGTCAAGATAAGAAGAAAGCCCAGCAGAGCAGCATCTGAGATGAGATGACAGTGAAATCTCAGCCAAAGGAAACGCTGCCTTGGTTAAGACCTCTGATGATAACGTGCCTTTGCTTCCCTCTCCCCACCCTCACCCCCCCAACCTGTCTCCATGCAGGAGCATTTCTTCTGGGAGGAATCCTCTACTCCTGGCAGTTTCCTCACTTCAACGCCCTGAGCTGGGGCCTACGCGAAGACTATTCCCGAGGCGGCTACTGCATGATGTCAGTCACGCACCCGGGCCTGTGCAGGCGCGTCGCCCTGCGCCACTGTCTGGCCTTGGTCGCCCTGTCCACGGCAGCCCCCATCCTGGGTATCACCACATGGACCTTCCCCGTCATCTCCCTCCCCATCAACCTGTACATTTCCTACCTCGGCTTCCGGTTCTACACGGATGCAGACCGGAAGAGCTCCCGGAAGCTGTTCTTCTGTAGCCTCTGGCACTTACCGCTGCTGCTGCTTCTCATGCTCACGTGCAAGCAGTTGCCACCCACAGAATGTGACAGAGGAGGACCTGAGAGTTGAAGTCACACTGGCACATGAGGAGGAAGAAAAAAAACAAAAACAGCCAACATCTGAGGAGACGCATAATTTTCTTGTTTTTTTTTTCTTTTTTTTTTTTCCTGTCATCAGTAGGCAAAGCCTATTTTGGTAATTCTGGAGCTCGAAAAGAGGAATCACTGGGTTTGTTTCAAGATTGTAAAATAATCTGGTGCTCACTAATCAACATTTTTTTTTAACGAGAAGCAAAACACTCTTTAAAATGAGAAATGAGCTGACTCAATCAGTGCAAAGAGAATGTTCATCTCTTTGAGAGCCTTTATCTCTCTCTCTCTCTCTCTCCCCTCAACATCACCCCACTGTTTTACTTCTGTCCATGTGCACGTCTCCCATGTGCTATTCTCCACCTTCTCTCAACACGCACACGTACACGCACACACTGTGAGCTGGAGTAGTAACGGGAAAGACTAGGTGAGCCCTGCTCTGATAGCTCTGGCCTGTCCCCAGGCTGTCCGAGGATATGCAGGCTGTGGCCACCGCCTCCCCTTTCCCACAACGTGAGTCAGGGCCCCAGCTTCCAGCTTCCTCCACCGCACATACTCTTGCAGATGATGGCAGAATACCAAGGAAAGGCTGCTGCTGCAGGACATGCAGGCAGACAATTCCAAACGGTTGCCTAGGGAGTCCCATTGTTGGCCCCTGTCCTCTAAGACCACTAGATATCAGCATTTCAAAAAAAAAAAAAAAAACACTGCAAAGAATTAAAGAAATCTTTATAGTGTTTTTTGTTTGTTTGTTTGTTTTTGGTTTTGTTTTTTTGTCATTGCTGGGGCTTTACCACTCCAAGTCAACTTTTTCAGATAGAAACAGTAAGACCACAGTCCCGAAGCTTCCCTCAGGGCTGTAGTATTTAGGTTAACACAGTGTGTCAGGAGCTCAAACCCGGGGCATGGGCGTGGCAAAGTGGGCACCCTCCCAGCTGAGCTACTTTACAATTCATTTGAAAATGACAGGAAGTGCCAGAAGCCATTTCTTTCTGGAAGGGCAGCACGAAACTCATAGCAGAAACCCCACCAGCTCTGATCCAATTCCTGTTCCTCTTCAGTCACTTTTGTAGACTGTCAGCTCTGTTTTACCTCCTTGTTTTATTTGTCTGTTTCAAGACCATATGAGGAATGAGATCACAGGGGCGGTGGGGAAGGAGGGACTGAGCTAACCAACCCACACAGTTCCCATTCTGAGTTCTTACTCCTATAGCGAGCAACATTTTCATCCTGGTGTCTTCTGGACTTCTGGTGGGACTGCTTCCCGTGGTGGGAGTTAATTTCACAGTAGCCAGGTATGGCCTCTGCCATCTGATATTTCCTCCATCTAGTCCACTGTCAAGTCCCATTTGCCTGAAGGTTGTGGTTTACTCATTCCCCAAGAGCTCTGCTGCTCAACAGGAATCCATGTGGGAGGTTAAGCAACATTTAAATACTTGTTGCAATATGTTCTTTTAAAAAAAAAAAAAATCAAAAGCAATTGTAGATAGTATTTGATCCCTATTTCTACTTGACTGTATCCCGGTTCTATTCTGTGGAACATGGCATAGGAGTATCTGCAGAGAACATCTATAACTGAGTGCAGAACTCAGATTTGTGTAAAAGAAAAATAAAAAGTATTGGTTTTCTTTTCCAGCTGCAATAAACCAATATATAAAATTAGGAGTGTCTGTAATTTAATCCCTTTATGTTGAGTTTGCAAGGTTTCTGGTCATAGTGGTAACAACGACTGACTCTATGAAATTAGCAGAGGATTAGAAGTCACACCAATGTCTGTCTCAGATGGTGGGACTGAACATCTTATGTTTTGATACCTGTACACACAAAAAAAACTGTAAACCAGAAGAAATGGAGAGGAGGAACAGCAGGAGTTCACGGCATCTCCCCCACCCCCACCCCCCTTTCTTCTTGGGATCGTTTTTTTTCTCTCTCCTTCAGAATCATAGCCAAAGAAATCTGCCTTGGGCATTTGGATACCACGCTTCTGTTTAGAAAACACTGCTAAGGGGAGCATTTTCTGTATACAAATGAAGCTTAAACATCACCATGTGTCCAAGAGTCTTCCCTGTGAAACCACCTCACTGACCTGCCACCACTTCTCACAGCCCCTGAGGGCACCCTTTTCTCCTGTGACCTGCCACCCTCTCATCCTGTGTTGGCCCAGCATGGAAATTAGAACTCATGACCCCTTGGCATCCCCCATCTTGGGACAGTTGCCTATTCTTTAAGGAGATGTGAGCACTTCATCTCATATGTCAATAGGTTCCAACCTTGGACTAAGGAGATAACATAATAGTTGCACACCCAAAAAGTTTCATGCCCATGGCCAACTTTTAAAAAAAAATTTATTTATTTATTTATTGCATAGAGACAGCCAGAAATTGAGAGGAGGGGGGAGACAGGGAGAGAGACGCACCTGCGACACTGCTTTACCACTCATGAAGCTTCCTCCTGCAGGTGGGAACTGGGGCCTGGAACGCCGGCCCTTGTACACTGTAATGTCCGCCACCACCCAGACCCTAGGCCCAACCTTTAGATCTATTGTAAACCAGAGTTGTGCAGTGCTCTGGTTTAAAAAGAAAGGAACCAAACCTCCAACTCTGACCATCATTCATAGACTCTGCTCATTTCCCTGGTGGGAGAAGTACGTGTCTCTGAAGATTCCTCAGTCAAGTATCTTTAGGAAGTAGTGCCTACCTTAACTCTTGTAGAGTCACAGACATGCTCACATACATAAGACCTCAGGGGTTCGGGGGGCTCAAACTTTAAAAAATTAAGTGATTACTGAATCCAGAATACTTGATGGAAATCAGAATTGGCAGTATAGCCTGGGTCTGGTCTCCTGACACCCACCTCCCCACCTTAAAAAACTTAAGTGGCAGATTTGTAATAGACTCAAGAGTTACCTAAGAAAGAAAGGTTTAAGTGTCGTGCGGTAGCGCAGTGGACTAAGTGCACGTGGCGCAAAGTGCAAAGACCAGCGTAAGGATCCCAGTTGGAGTCCCTGGCTCCCACCTGCAGGGGGGTCGATTCACAAGTGGTGAAGCAGGTCTGCAGGTGTCTGTCTTTCTCTCCCTCTCTCTGTCTTCCTGTCCCCTCCATTTCTCTCTGTCCTATCCAACAACGATGACATCAATAACAACAATGATAACAAGGGCAACAAAAGGGAAAAAATAGCCTCCAGGAGCAGTGGATTTGTAGTGCAAGCACCAAACCCCAGTGGTAACCCTGGAGAGAAAGAAAGAAAGGTTTTTGGTAAATGCCCACATCATCCTTCTAATGATCTGCTCTTAGTACAAGAGATACCTTCTTCTGACTTGTATGAGGAACTGGTCAAAATAAAGCCTGGAGCCTGGGGAGACAGCAAAATGATTAGGCAAAAGGCCTACATACACTTAAGCACCACCAAAAAGCAGAGCTCTGGTGTCTCTGTATCTCTTTCATTAAAATAAATAAGTGCTGGGAAATTGTGCAGATACAGTCACATCCACCATGTTGTCCCCTCAGGGTACTGTCAATTCCCGCAAGAAAACCCTATTCCTGGAGTGCCTTGTTCCACCATATTGTCCCCCTCAGGGTATTATCAATTCCGGCAAGAAAACCCTATTCCCGGAGTGCCTTGTTTCCTAGCCAATCTTATCCTGACTTGTCACTTCCAGAATTTCTCCCGCAAAAGCCCTTCTGCTTCTGCCTCTCTTCTCTTGCCCGCATTTCACCCTGACACGAAAGGGTTGTTGCGCGTAGCAGGAGGCGGCCATTTTTGCTAGCTCCACGTGGCCTGAACTACTGCGCTTTCACCCCACTCTGAGGTGTCCTGGCGAATAAAGATTTGTGTTCCCTCTCCGCTCCAGATCTCTCCTCCGCATCACAGCCCAACAAATAAGTACAATATCTTAAAAAAAAAAAAAAAAGTACTAGAGTGGGGGTAGATAGCATAATGGTTATGCAAAGAGATGCTCACGCCTGAGTCTCCAAAGTCCCAGGTTCAATCCCTTGCTTCACCATAAGCCACAGCTGAGTAGTGCTCTGGTTAAAAACAAACAAAAAGTAGGAAGAGCACTGGAGAGATAGTTCAACCTGTACAGTTTGTGTCTTTCTATGTGCTTGGCCCAGGTTCAAGCCCAGATACCACATGAGAAGTGCTATGGTGACTCTCCCTCTCTTTCTATCTGAATGAAAGCCAGAGTGGTAAAGCCTAGACTACAAGGCCCTAGTCCCACAAGGAAAGAGAGAAAGTGCCAGGCTAGCGTGAGGGTGTTTCTTCCAGGGCACATGCTCTCTGGGTTGGAGAGAACTCGACCGGAGCCAGCCTGGGCTGCTGCTTACTCAGCGACGTGGGAGAGAGACCAGGAACTCGTGGAGGAGTGGGAACGCAATGCGTCTTTATTGATCAGAGACAACCCTTTTATATATTAGAAACCGGAAGTGGCAAGTCTGGAAAAGGAAATGGCTAGGAAAGGGGGTGGAGAAAAGGAAAGAGCAGGCTAATGGTAGAAACTCCCTTAGCAACTCTTGCGAAGGTTTTAACTGATGGGATTAATTAATATCCTGAAGGCAGGGTGGGTCTCTAGGTAGAAAGAAAATAGATCAGGCAAAACAATGATTATGTAAATAGACCATAGTGTCAGCAATGGAGCAGGGGGACTGCCTGACAAGAAAAAGAGAGAAAGAAAGAAGGAGGGAAGAAAGGGAAGGGAAGGGAAGGGAAGGGAAGGGAAGGGAAGGGAAGGGAAGGGAAGGGAAGGGAAGGAAGGGAAGGAAGGGAAGGAAGGGAAGGAAGGGAAGGGAAGGAAGAAGACATTGCCTTGACTCTTGGGAATTAGAAGCCAGCTAGTGACCACCGCCCCCCACCCCCACGCCCCAAAGGCTTTCTCATCTGTCCTTGGCACATTTTCTCCACTGTCTGGTAAGATCAATGGTGTCAGCCATTCACACAACTCAAAACAAATGCAAACACAAAACGGGCCAGCAATGTGCTTCAGAACTAGGCATACGGCTCTTGGGTTTTATCCCATTAGCTATCAAACGTTTATAGTAAGTTTATAGCCACTAATCTGCCTAGAGTACAAGTTAAGTGGTAGCAATAAACTTTTTTCTTTGTTATAAACCCAAATAGAACTGACTGACTTCATGCTGGACAAGCTACAAGTTTGCAACCATCTTCAAGCCATGTTTTAACTTCTGTCAGGAGAGGTTCTCAATCAATAGCCTTCCACAGTTAATGCAGGTTCTGTCACTCAGTCGCTGGCCCCACCTTGCACATCAAAGAACACAGGGGTGGGGGGCATCTGCCTACCTGCACTTACCTTATGGTTAACCCAGCTGGGTTTTAATTCACTTTGGATCCATCACTGAGACCACTAGGTTGGACTCTGCAAATGGGCAACAAGTCAGGTCGGCATTCAGCTTCTCCACTGCCGCCATCTTGACTTAAACACTACCTCTGCCGTACTTCCAGTTTACGTTTTCCCTAGTTTCGTCTCACCCCCAGCTACCTGTCCTCACACACCATCTAGTTTGACCTTTCTAGAGTGCCAGTCAGATGGTGACATTTCTCCTCCTCTTCTTTTTCAAGATGAATGAAAGAGACACGGTGAGAGGGAAAGAGAAGAGAGTGTCAGCTATGCTTTCCCCAATGTGGGGAGGGGAAGGGGCTCAAACTCTGGTTATGTACAAGACAAAATAGACACCTCCTCCCAGAAGAAGCTATAGTGGTGGCCCTCACTTTGCTTTCTCAGCAGTATAGCGTCTAGATTCATTTTCTTTCATAATTTTTTTTTACAGGATTATTGCTGGGGCTCAGTGCCAGCACTGCTCCTGGAAGCCACTTTTTCCATTTTATTGGATAGGACAGAAATTGAGAGAGAAGGGGCAGCTTGTGAAGCGTCCCCTCTGAAGGTGGGACAAGGCCCCAGTCCCACAAGAAAAGAAAGAAAAAAAGGATGTTGCCTTGACTCTTGGGAATTAAAAGTTGGCTAGTGACAGAGCTTGAAACAGATCCTTGTGAGGTTCCTTACACTTAGTACTATGTGCACTTAACCGGGTGTACCACCACCGGGCCCCTCCATAATCACTTACCACGACAGAGAGTGTTCTTTTTTTTTTTTTTCTGTTTAAAATTTATTTATTTTCCCTTTTGTTGCCCTTTTTTTGTGGTTGTAGTTATTGTTGTTATTGATGTCGTCGTCATTAGATAGGACAGTGAGAAATGGAGAGAGGAGGGGAAGAGAAAGATAAACACCTGCAGATCTGCTTAACCACCTGTGAAGCGACTCCCCTGCAGATGGGGAGCCAGGGGCTCGAACCGGGATCCTTACGCTGGTTCTTGCACTTCGCGCCAAGTGCGCTTAACTCACTGCGCTACCGCCCGACAGCATTTTGACAGTGTCCCAATAAAGAGAAGCTCTCCTATCACTTCCCACATGCCGCAAAGCATTTATTGTCAGCCTGAGTTCTACTCTTTTCACGACCTGGGGATCTTTCCTGGGAAGTAGAAGTCAAGAACAAAAAATCCCGAGTACAAAGTAGATCAAGAAGACAGGCTGCATAATGGTGATGCAAAGAGACTTTGTTGCTTGTGATTGTGAAGTTCCAGGTTCAATGCCCAATACCACCATCGTAAACTAAAGAAGCGTAGTGCTCTGGCAGGGCGGACAAATGGAGCAGGGGAGCTGGGTGAAAATGGGGAGCTGGAAGGGAGGAGTCTATCCTCACCAATTAACAGCCAGGGGGCACTGCAGGGCTGCGGGGCACTTTCAGAAACCAGCTGACAGCAGCTTCTCTTAGTAACGGAAGCCCTGGGGGCCAGGTGGCGGCATACCTGATTTAAGGGCTCACAGTAGAGTGCACAAGGACCTAGGTTCAAGCCCCTGGTCCCCACCTGCAGGGGGAAAGCTTCACAAGGGGTGAAGTAGAACGTCAGGTGTCTCTATCTCTCCTGCCCCCCCTCAGTTTCTCGCTGTCTCTACACAATAATATAAGTAAAGGGAAGCCCTGAACAGAGCTGGGGGAGGGGGCTCTAGATTGTCAAGGGGTGTTGGGGGATGGGGTGAGGTGGGGTGGAGTGGAAAGTAACACGGAAGACTTTGGAAGAAGCAAAAAAAAAAAAAAAAAGTATTTGTGTAACACCTCCTCACCCACCAAACATCCAGAGAGCTGCTCAGATGTGTCACTTAAACTAAGTCCCAGAGGTGACTACAACAAACAAACAAAGCAGGAGGGCGACAGCAAAACTCACACAAATTAAACTGATTTTATTATCCTCGAAACAGATAATGAGCCGAGGGTGCCCTGGGCAAGGCTTTCTGTGGTATAAAGAGGAAAGCCTAGGTTGACCCTGGCTCCTGAGAACTTTTCTCAGGGAGGGAAGCCCAGCGATGAGCAAGAAGGGTTGGAGGACACTGAAGGAACTCCAGTTTTTTTTACCAAGATTCTTACCCAGAACCCTTGACTCCAGCTCTGCTGGCTCCCTGTGCCGTGTGTTGCCTTTGCTCAGCCTCACCAGTGCCTTACCGACATCTGCTTTTCCCCCAGACTCCTATTTTCTATGTGCACCTTGGCTTGGCTCTTCGGTTCCTCGGGTCTGTCCGCCTGTCATAGGGCTGGTCTCGGAAAAGTTCTTAGGCTCCACTAAGGGGAGTGGTGGCTCACTTGGTAGAGGAAAAAACACACCTGGTTAAGCACTCATGTAGGTGGCACACCTGGTTAAGCGCTCGAATTCTCAAAGACTGCGAGGACCCAGGTTGGAATCCGCGCTCCCCACTTGCAGCGAGAATGCTTTGCAAGTAGTAAAGCGGGTCTGGAAGTGTCTATCTTTCTCTCTTCCTTTCTATCTTCCCCATCCCCTTCTCAATTCCTCTCTATTCTATCAAATAAAATGTGTGTGTGAGTGTGTGTGGGGTGTTTTCCTTGAATTTGGTGAAAAGAATTTTTTTTTAAATGTTCATATAATGGATAAGTTTATATAATTGAATATATGTTTGTATAATTGAATATATAAGTTTGTGGGGCTTTTTGTTGTTGTTTATTTTATATTTTAACTAGAACTCTGCTCAGCTCTGGTTTATGGTGGTGCAGGGGATTGAACCTGGGACCTTCGGGCATCAAGCGTGAAAGTCTTTTTGCAGAATTATTGTGCTATCTCTCCTATCCAGTTCATAAAATTTAAAGAGCCAAAAGCGGGCCTAGCAGTGGCACACCCAATTAAGCATACATATCACCATGCGAAAGAAAGATACCTGCAGACCTGCTTCACCGGTTGTGAAGAGACCCCTCCCCCCTGCAGATGGAGAGCCGGGGGCTCAAACTGGGATCCTTGTGTGAGTCCTTTTGCTTCATACTATGTGTGCTACCACCCAGCCCCCATAGCATGGCTGTTTTAACTGCAATTGTTTTTCTGGCCCAGGATTCCTAAAGATTGCATTAATATAGAGACTGGATTAAGGGCAGTATATCACAAGGTCATTGACAAAACAAAACCAGAAGTACCTACTTTTGACAGGAGATCAGCCTGGCTTTGGGGTGCTCCTGGCCAGCTCTCAGGGAAGGCAGAGCCACCCCAAGAACCACAAGCCATACCCCATGGACAGTACTGCATTTCTGAATAGCACCAGCTTTCTTGTCCAAACAAATGGTGTCTTGGAGGACACTTCCAACTTCTTAGAGAGCATTCAGAGGGCTAGCGATGGTGCACCTGTTTGAGCACATATACCACAATGTACAAAGGCCTGGGTTCAAACCCCTTCTGGGGAAATTTCAAGAATAGTGAAGCAGTGCTGTGGGTGTCTCTCTTTCTCCCCCTCTCTACATCTCCTTCTGTCTGGATTTTTCTCTGTCTTTATCAAATGTATGAATTAAATTAAAAAGAAAGAAGGAAAGAGAGAGAGGGGGGCCCCAGAACTCAGCTCCTGATACTTCCCTCCCTCTCAAGAGACCCTGCTAATCACAGGTTAGAACTGGCTCTTTTCTAGGGCTGTCCCAGTCCCGTGGTTTGTTTTAGCTATCTGCCGGAATGTTGGCAGACATCGGCAGAGAGAGAGAGAGAGAGGAAGAGGGGGCCTGGTGGTGGCACACTGAATTAAGTGCACATGCACGAAGTGCAAAGACCTGCACATGGGTCCCGGTTCAAGCCCTGGGCTCCCCACCAGCAAGAGGGTCACTTCACAAGCTGTGAAGCAGGTCTGCAGGTGTCTATCTATCTATCTTCCCCTCCCCTCTCAATCTCTCTCTGTCCTAGCTAGTAAAAAATGGGGGGGGGGAATGTCCCGCCAAAAGCAGTGGATTCATAGTGCCAGCACCTAACCCTGGAGAGAGAGAGAGACAGAAAGAAAGAGAGAGAGACAAAAAGAGAGAGAGAGAGAGAAGAGGAGAGGAGAGGAGAGGAGAAGAGAGGAGAAGAGAGGAGAAGAGAGGAGAGGAGAGGAGAAGAGAGGAGAGAAAAGGGGAGAGGTGGGGAGAAAAGAGGGAGAGGGGAGGGTCAAGGGAAGGGAAGGGAGAGGAGAGGAGGGGAGAGGGAAGAGAGGAGAAACCATTCAGGGACTAGACCTCTTCACTCTGCTTCTCAGAGTGTCACCACTCCAGAGCCATCAGGCTACTGAGAGCCAACTTATCCACAGACGCTCCAAAGAAAGAGACAACATCTTTCTCCTCAGAATTGCCCCTGCTCCTTCGTCTAGAGAGGGCCATTTGGCTTCTTCGGGAGACGTATTTTTATCCTCATTTGCCGAGTTCAGGAGAGGAGAGTCCAAAACAGATGTGGCCCGTGTGGCGGGGAGCTAGTTCATTTGTTAGCAAGTGGAAGGGTTCTTTGGCAGGATATTAAATATTACCTTGGCTATTCACAAACACTTCATATTTCAAGAAAAGGGAGGCAAAGGCTGCATCCTATAAATCAGCCTTTCAAAGAGGCAGAAAGAGTCAAACATTTGATAAATCTATGTCATCGTGCCAGGAGATCAAAGGCTTTAACATATGTATTTGTGTAACCGACATTCCGGCAGACAGCTAGAACAAACCGCGGAGCTAGGACAGCCCTAGAAAAGAATGAATTAGCCAGTCCTAATCTGTGATTAGCAGAGTCTCCTGAGAGAGAGGGAGGTGTCAGGAGCTGAGTTCTTGGGCTCACTGGATTTGGAAGGGAGATGGAGCACAAGAAGCCAAGTTCACTTTGGCCCTGGGGTCTTATTCTTCCAACTGAGACATTCTTTCTCCATATGACCACAAGACTGACTCTCTCCTTTTCACTTCTGACCTCAGTAACCATCCTTTGTATTCTTCAACCTCACCCTGCCCCCACCCCACATCCCAACCCACAACCCTCCTCACCTCGATCTACTTTCTGCAGGAGCATTTCAGATCACACTGTATAATTTGCTTTTTTCTTTGCTGCTCTTTTTATATTTTTATTTTAATGTGATGAGAGGGATCAAATTCAGGGTTTCAATTATGTACTCCACCACTGAGCCACATTCCCCGTTTCATTTTGTTTTGTTTTGTTTCGTTTTGTTTAAAGATAACTGGAGGGGCCGAGTGGTAGCACACCAGGTTGAGTGCACATGTTACAGTGCGCAAGGACCTGGGTTCAAGCCCCTGGTCCCCACCTGTAGGGAGGAAGCCTTATAAGTGGTGAAGCACTGCTTCAGGTCCCTCTCTCTCTCTCTCTCTCTCTCTCTCCCTTTCCATCTTCTTTTGGCTGTCTCTATCCAATAAATAAAGGTAATAATTTTTTTTTAAAGAAAGATAACTGGAGAGAGAGAGAAGAATCCAAAGGAAGAGTGGAGGAGACAGCATAATGGTTATGCAAATCACCTTCATACCTGAGACACCAGCGGTCCCAGGTTCAACTCCATTATAAAGCCCCAAGCATTACTCTACCACCCATCAAGTTCTACTTATTTTATCTTTGTTGCCTTCCTAGTTTTTTTATTTTGTTATTGGATAGAGACAGAAAAAATTGAGAGAGAAGGAGGAGACAGAGAGGAAGAGAGACACCTGCAGACCTGCTTCACCGCCTGTGAAGCGACTCCCCTGCGGGTGGGGAGCCGAGGGCTTGAACCGGGATCCTAACCGGTCCTTGCGCTTTGTTCCATGTGCGCTTAACCCGCTGCACTATCGCCTGACTCCCAAAGACACACACTGCAGACCTGCTTCACCGCCTGTGAAGCAACTCCGATGCAGGTGGGGAGCCGGGGACTCGAATCGGGATTCTTACACCGGTCCTCGTGCTTCGGGCAACATGCGTTTAACCTGCTGTGCTACCTCCCCACACCCTTGTTATTTCTGGATTGGCTGTATCCTTTGCTCCCCACATTTCATTACACGCCACAAATACATGAGAGCAGGTATTGTTGTGAAGTTCTTTCACTTGGGCTCAGTGCCAGCACCACGAATCCACTGCTCCTAGAGGCCATATTTCTTATTTTGTTGCCCTGGTTGTTGCGTTTGTTGTAGTTGTTATTGTCATAGCTATTGTTGTTGTTGGATAGGACAGAGAGAAATGGAGAGAGGAGGGGAAGACAGAGATGGGGAGAGAAAGATAGACACCTGCAGACCTGCTTCACCACTTGCGAAGCGACTCCCTGCAGGTGGGGAGCTGGGGGCTCGAACCCAGATCCTTATGCCGGCCCTCGCACTTTGCAGTTATTTCACTTTTCAATTCCAAATTTCTAAAGCAATGCTGACCCACCACTGAACCCAAATACTTCATTATCAAATGAACAACACTGAGAGAGTAGGGAATCTTCTAACTAGAAAATGTTTGGGCACTGGGTGTTGGCATACCTGGTTGAATGCACAAGGACTCAGGTTCGAGTCCCTGCAGGGGGGAAGCTTCACGAATGGTGAAGCAGTGCTGCAGATTGTCGGTATCTCTCTATCTCTCTCCCTCTCTATCTTCCGCTTTCCTCTTGATTTCTGACGGTCTCTAGTCAATAGATAAATAATGATAATGGGGGAAAAAGAAAATGTTTACACGGGAAGTATTAACCTTCCATTACTGCCTAACCAATAATCACAAACTCTCGGCTTAAATCAACAAGCATTTATCACCTCACACCTCTGTGACTCATGAGTCTGGGAACAGTGCAGCTGGGTCGCCTGCTTAGGGCTGCACGGGCTGTGGTGGGTCTGGTGTTGTCTGCCACTGTGGTCTCCTCAGAGGGGCTATGCTAAACAAAGTTCCTCTAACGTGCACTGTTGGGCTATTGGTAAAATTCAGCTCCGATTCTTATAAGATAGAGCCAGTTTCTACAGGTTTCTGCATGGTCTTCTCCAAGGACTTTCTTACAATTTGGCAGCTGATGTCTCCTTCTCCTCCTCCTCCTCCTTTTTCTTCTTCTTCTCTTCCTTTTTAATAAATATTTTTATTTACTTACTATTAGATAGAGACAGAGAGAAATTGAGGAGAGAGGAGGGGGAGGCAGAGAAGGAAGAGACACAGAGACAACTTCAGCCCAGCTTCACCACTTGTGAAGCCTCCCTCTTGCAGGAGGGGACGAGGGGCTTGAACCCAAGTCCTTGCACACTATAACAGGTGCACTCAACCAGGGGTCCCATTGCCTGGCCCCGGCAGCTGACTTCTTTAAGAAATCAGCAAGAAGGGGGCCAGGCAGTGGTGTACCTAGTTAAATGCACACAGTACTAAGCACAAGGACCCACAGAAGGATCTAGGTTCAAGCCCCTGGCTCCCCACCTGCAGGGGAGTCGCTTCATAAGCCATGAAGCAGGTCTGCAGGTGGCTATTTTCATTTCTCCCTCTGTGTCTTCCTCTCCTCTCTCAATTTCTCTCCGTCCTATCTAATAAAATGGAAAAAGTAACCGCCAAGAGCAGTGGGTTCTTATTACTGGCACTGAGCCCCAGCAATAACCCTGGAGGCAAAAATAATAATTATTTAAACTAATTGATTAATTAATTTTAAAAAGACAGCAAGGGAGAACCCCACTGACATAATGTAATCATAGGTGTGACATCTCATCACCTTTGGCATAATCTTTGGTTCAAAAAGCAAGTCACTAGCCCCACCCACTGTGTGTGTGTGTGTGTGTGTGTGTGTGTGTGTGTGTGTGTGTGTGTGTGTGTGTGTGTATACGAGAGATAGAGTTCCAGAAGACTTTTTTGCATAGCTAATTGTTGAAATCCTTTAGATGAATTGGATGCATCAAGGGCTACACTGTTCAGTTTGGATGTTTCAGAGACTTCCGGAGGCGGGGCTACGAGCAGCAGCAGACATGTTTGTCTCCTCTCCCCTCCTCTCCTCTCCTCTCCTCTCCTCTCCTCTCCTCTCCTCTCCTCTCCTCTCCTCTCCTCTCCTCTCCTCTCCTCTCCTCTCCTCTCCCCTCCCCTCCCCTCCCCTCCCCTCCCCTCCCCTCCCCTCCCCTCCCCTCTCCTCTCCTCTCCTCTCCTCTCCTCTCCTCTCCTCTCCCGGATCAACTAGGAATACCAAAGGAGACCACCAGGGACCAAAACAAGACAGGACTAGAACGACTTCAGGAACCCACCAAATCACCGGTGAGTGCAAACACGTGTGGCTGATGGACAGAGAGGAGTCTAGGGAGAGATTAAGTGGCTGGTAACAGTCCGGCAGTTTACCAGTTGAGACACCACCTCCAGTCTGTTTCACCAACAAGGGGACACCTGAAGGGAGGAGAGGACTCCCCTGAGACTCACCAAATGCAATTGTGAGTCTCCATTGCTGCTGCCCTCAGAATCTGGAGCAGCAGCAGGGAGGCCCTGTGCTGACACCAGGAGACAGAGAACTAACCAGGAAACTCAGGAGAAGATCTATACCTCGGTGGCCTAGCCGTGGGGCTGTGAGAGTCTCTTTGCATAACCACTGGATTATCTCAGCCACACCCTGCTTTATCTCTTGGTCAGTAGTCAGTGATTAAGCTAAGAAGCCTACTTATAGTTTAAAATCCCCCAGGCTCCCATATCCTACAGGGAAGAAAAAGCACAAAAGAGGCTTTTAAGCCACTAAGCTCCAAATCAGGCATTAAAATACTATTGAAACAACTGTTAACTTCCACCACTGTGAACCCTTTAATTACCTTACTTAGATACACATCAATCCAGGCAATAGTGATCAGTAATTTGAAGAGTTTGGATGTTTCTCCTTTATGGATTCCGTGCCTAGTTTACCCAAATGATATGAAAACACTATTTTGAGGAGATGTGTGCATTCTATGTTCACAACTGTATTATTCACAATAGCCAAAGGGTGGAAGCAGCCTAACCACCCACTGACAGATGACTGGATAAATAAATAATAGGATAGGAGCTGGGTGGTGGCACACCAGGTTAAGTGCACATAAAACTAAGCATAAGGACCAGCACAAGGATCCAGGTTCAAGCCCCCCAGCTCTTCACCTGCAGGGGGAAACTTCACAAGCTATGAAGTAGGTCTGCAGGCGTTTCTCTCTTCCTCTCTCTCTCTCCTCCTCTTCTCTCAATTTCTCTCTGTCCTACGCAATAAAAATGGAAACAGTGGCCACCAGGAATAGTGGATGTGTAGTGCTGGCATGAAACCCTAGCAATAACCCTGGATGCAAAAAAAAAAAAAAAAAAAAGGAACAGGATATATACTCAATGGAATTCTACTCTGCAATTACTTCTGAAGGAGAAGTTGGTACCTGGAATGGAATATCACAATTGACAATCCCTAAGCTGTGGAACTACCCGGATGAAGGTGAGCAGTGGTCCTTCTATTTCTGTTAGAACACTGGAGGCCTTTGTGATGCTATGGTGTTGACATGTGCTAGGGTTATGGAAGGAAAGAGTTTGAGACTAATTCCAAACTATTTGAAAGCATGTAAATACATATATATGCTAGAAAAATCTAATGTTCCTTTCAATCCTGATATTCTTTAAAAAAGAAAAAATGTAAATACAGAAGTTGCTGTTTTTTAATGAGGGGGGATTTACATGAGACTGGAGAGAGAGAGAAGAGAGGAGAAAGAAGAGAGAGAGAGAAAGGAGGGAAAGTGAGAGGAATAGGACAGAGAGAGAGAGAGGGAGAGAGAGAGAGACTCCACTGCTGTTCATGCAGTTCCAGGGATCAAACAGGAAACCTCAGACATGAGAGTCCCATGTTCTGCCAGTTGAGACACTTCCCCAGCTGGCAATGCTGATATTCTTTTTTTTTAATTAATTAATTTATTTATTTAAGAAAGGACACATTAACAAAATCATAGGATGGGGAGGGGTACAAGTCCACACAATTCCCGCCACCCAATCTCCATATCCCATCCCCTCCCCACTAGCTTTCCCATTCTCTATCCCTCTGGGAGCATGGACCCAGGGCCGTTGTGGCTTGCAGAAGGTGGGAGGTCTGGCTTCTGTGACTGCTTCCCCGTTGCTCCTGGGCGTTGACAAGTCGATCCATACTCCCAGCCTGTCTCTCTCTTCCCCTAGTGGGGCAGGATTCTGGGAAAGCAGGACTCCAGGACATATTGGTGGGGTCATCTGCCCAGGGAAGTCCAGTTGGCATCATGGTAGCATCCGGAACCTGGTGGCTGAAAAGGAATTAACATATAAAGCCAAACAAATTGTTTACTCATCATGAATCTAAAAGCTGGAATCTTGCAGGTGAAGATTTGGGGGGGTCTCTGTTTTGGAAATAGCCAGTAGGTCTATTTTAGGTATATTCCAAGGGGCTCATGGCTGTATTAGTTTTTGCCTGAGCCTGAACATCTGATATGCAGGTGGATACAAGTTATTGTCTGGGGAGATGATGTCATGGCTGGAAAGAGGGCTAGAAAGCTGGGTTGGTACAGGGCCTGCTTTGCCCCAGGTTCAAGTCTCAGCTCTCTTGTTACAGGGGGAACCTTCTATGTTGTGATGTCTATCCCCATTTTTCTTTGTCTGCCCAAAGTGATGTAGTCACTGATGGAAAGGAAAAAAAAAAAAAAGATGGATGTAAGCCTGGTTCTGCTATTGATTAATACATCAAGGAGGGCAACTGATTTGTAGAAGTCAGTCTGAGGCTTCTACTCAATGGGTGAAGTGACCACTACGTAGGCATGTTATATCCATTCTAAGCAGGCACCTAAGCCAACCATTACTATCCTGTTTATTCATGTATAACTGACTTAGAAATGAGCATGTGTCTTAATCCTGGCCACTAAGGCATGAAAGTAGTATACTTGAAGGCTCTGGGAATAGTTTCCTCATTTTTTTAAAAGAATATTTTAATAGGGTTTGATTATTAATTTTAGAATTTTAGAAGTTGTGTTTTTTTTCTCTTATATTTATTTTTTCTTTTTGTTGCCCTTGTTTTTCATTGTTGTTGTAGTTATTATTGTTGTTGTTATTGATATCATCGTTGTTGGATAGGACAAAAATGGAGAGAGGAAGGGAAGACAGAGAGGGGGAGAGAAAGATAGACACCTGCAGACCTGCTTCACCGCCTGTGAAGCGACTCCCCTGCAGGTGGGGAGCTGGGGGCTCGAACCAGGGTCCTTGCGCTTTGCGCCACGTGCGCTTAACCCGCTGCGCTACAACCCGACTCCCAGTTTCCTCATTTTTAAAGAATGGAGCACTTGGGGCTAGGTGGTGGCACACCTGGTTGAGTGCACATGCTACTACATGAAAGGACCTAGGTTCAAGCCCCTGGTCCCCACCTGCAGGGGGAAGGCATTGTGAGTGGTGAAGCTGGGCTGCAGGTGTCTCTCTGTCTCTCTCCCTCTCTATCACCCTTTCCCCTCTTGATTTCTGGCTGTCACTAATAAATAAATAAATAAAGATAATATAAAAAATTAAAAAGAAATAAATGGAGACCCCTCCTTGCTCAGGTCATCTGATGCTTGGGTGGAACACTGAATTGTTGCAGGGAGAGCAAAGCCAGAAGCCTTCCTTGCAGGGATGTTAAAACCAGGGCCTCTGGACTTACTTCCTGTTATTGCAACCATTTAATTTAATTGACAACAGTTCAAGTAGGACGTTCGGTCAAAGGACCCTCCTGACAATGCAAACAGAAACTACAGAGCCTGTTTGCCTGCAGCACACACCATTTCCCTGAGGATGTCACTCACTGGAAGCTCCAATGAGTGTGTTCCAGAAGTCTGGACCCTGGTGCCACTTTTACTGGCCAGTTATGAATGGAAGGGCAGTACGTGCAGATGGCTACATAGTTTCATCCAAGCACTGCATGGGACAAATGGCAGAGTTTACAAAGCCATTGGACTCATCTTTGCCAAACTCTCTGACTGGTGCTCATGATCTGCTCTATTAGTTATTGTCCAAAGTCTTGATTGATTGATTGATTGATTGATTGATTGATTAAGTTTATTTATGCCACCAGGGTTATTGCTGGGGCTCAGTACCGGCATTATGAATCCACTGAGCTTTTGGCGGCCACCCCCCCCCATTTTATTGGACAGTACAGAGAGTAATTGAGAGAGGCGGGGGAGAGAGAGAGAGAGAGAGACATTTGCAGACCTGCTTCACTACTTGTGAAGCATCCCTCCTGCAGGTGGGGAGCTGGAGGCTCAAACTCAGATCCTTGAGCTTGTCCTTGTATATATCCTATGTGAGCTTAATGGAATGTGCCACTAACCGTAGTCTTGATTTATGAAATATCCACTCAGATTTTCCCAGCTAGTTTTTTGGACCTAATATAGTTCCTTCAGTTATGATCATTCTAGTACTCAGTTCGATGGGGCTGCAAGGTCAGCCCTAGCTGGAGAATAGTTAAAGCGAACAGGGAGGGAGCTGGAGCCCCTTCCCCCATTGGGGTGTCAACAGGTGTTCATACAGTGCAAGGGTATGGAAACTTGCAGCACATATGGACAGAAATTCTTCCTTTCTGATGAGATGAGTCACAGTTTCCGAGACTGCATTCTGTGTCTTAGTACATAGGTCTTTCTCATCATTAGCAAAATTAGAATTTAGAAATAAATCAATATTTGTTGTGGACTGGATAAAGACATTATAGGATATATATATATATATATATATATATATATATATATATATATATATATATGACTATTATACTGCAATTAAAAAAAAGATAAGATTTCTTTGTTGGGGATAAAATAGAACCAGAAGTGATTATGTTAAGTGGGAGAAGGGAACGATTACTACCAGAAGGGTTCACTCATGTGTGGAACACAGATAACTAAACAAACTTGCAAAAAAAAAAAAAAAAAGTAACTAGTCTCTTAGTGAGAAGTATGTATTTTTCATGGCAAAGGGCCATTTTTAAAAGTTCTATCTATTTCAACCAAAGTTGTCTTCTCTGTTGTATCAGTCAATAACAAATTCACAAATATGTATGTGTGTATTTTATTTTATTTCATTTTTTGCCTCCAGGGTTATTTCTATTTTTATATAGCTGTATTTTATAAAGTATCGCCACCGGTTGCTTCTGTTCTCCCTGGTATAAGCTTTTCACCTGACTTCCTTGGGCAGAGGACCCCACCAGTGTGTCCTAGAGCCCCGCTTCCCCAGAGCCCTGCCCCACTAGGGAAAGAGAGAGACAGGCTGGGAGTATGATCAACCTACCAATGTCCATGTTCAGAGGGGAAACAATTACAGAAGCCAGACCTCCCACCTTCTGCACCCCACAATGATCCTAGTCCATATTCCCAAGGAATAAAGAATAGGGAAGCTGGGGGGCCAGGTGGTAGTGTTGTGGTTAAGCACACATGGTGTGAAGTACAAGGACCTGTGTAAGGATCCGGGTTTGAACCCCCCAACTCCACATCTGCCCGGGGTCGCTTCACGGGCAGTGAAGCAAGTCTGCAGGTGTCTTACTCTCCCCCTCTCTGAATTTTTCTCTGTCCCAACCAACAACAGCAATGGCAACAGTAACAAGGGCAACAAAATGGTAAAAATAGCCTCCAGGAGGAGTGGATTTAGAGGGTAGGCACTGAGCCCCATCGATAAACCCTGGAGGCAAAAAAAAAAAGAATAGAGAAGCTATCAAGGGAGGGGATTGGATATGAAGCTCTGGGGTGGACATTGTGTGAAAATGTACCCCTCTGATCCTGTAGTCTTGTTAATATTTCCATTTGTAAATAAAAATTAAAAAAAGAACCCAATTAATAGAAATCAGTTCTGGCTGAAGCAGATTTGCGGTTTAGGAATGGCGCTCAGATGGCACTCACCCAGTAGACTGAACAGATCGCCATGTGAGATGACCTGGGTTAAAAACCCCATCCCTATCTTCAGGACGTAGAGATGGAAGTGTCAAGAGTGGTGGAGCAGTGCTGTGGGTATCCTTCTCTCTCTCTTCCTCTCTTTCATCCTCTATCAAAAAAAAAAAATTGTTTTAAAGGAAGTTTTGGTGAAACCTGCGCTGTGACAGATTTTAATTTATAAATCAGAAAAAGTAAGAGGTTCGCAGCAGCAATAATATAACGGAACATTTAGAAACTACCCTGACAGCCTAGGAGGTAAGACAGTGACTAGAATTTTGAACTTGGGCCAGGTGGTGGCACACCTGGTTGAATGTACTAGTTACAATATACAAGGACCCAGGTTCAAGCCCCCTGGTCCCCACCTGCAGGGGGAAAGCTTTACAAATGGTGAAGCAGGGCTGCAGGTATCTCTCAGTCTCCCTCCCTCTCTATTTCCCCCTAACTTCTTGATTTCTAGCTGTCTCTACCCAATAAATCAAGATAATTTTAACAAAAAGCAGAAGGAATTCGGACTTAAAAAGCACGAGATCCTGAGTTTAATTCTTACTAGCACATGTGCCAGAGTGATGTCCTGGTTCTGTCTCCCTCTGCTCCCCTCCCTCTTGTTAATAATAATAATAATAAACATATTTTTAAAAATATCCTGCAATGGACCAGTAAGCTAACTCACCTGCTTTGTCATGGGTTAAGACTCAAGTTTGAGCCTAACCACCAGTGCACCAGAGGAAACTTTGGTATTGTGGTATTTTTCAGTTTCTCCTTGTGTTTCTCTGTCTTTCATTTTCTATTTGAAAAATCCAGCAAAGAGTGGTGAGGCCCCAGCGAGGAGAAGAAAAAGGAGGAGGAGGAAGAGGAGAAGAAGAAGAAGGAGCAAAGGAATGAAGAAAGAAAGACAAAGAAAGAAAGGAAGGAAGGAAGGAAGGAAGGAAGGAAGGAAGGAAGGAAGCAAGGGAGGGAGGGGGAAGGGAGGGAGAGAGGAAGGAAAGGAAGAAAGAGAAAGAAAGTTAGCCTCAGTGAAAGGAGTAGGGCATGCAGACAAAATCCTTAAGGAGCTTAATAAAGTTTTTGTGGAATTGGGAATGGTTTGGTTTTGCTTGGCGAGGAGCACATTTTACATCTTTATATAATAACGCCTTTCTTGTGACCAGAACCTCCTGGACAGAAGCTGCCTATGCTGAAAAATAAAACTAATGTATTTTATGTGTAAATTTTACAGACTCCTCCCAAAGCACTACTCCCCCCTCCCTTTGTTTTTTGTGGAGTATGGGCAGCTATCATTATATTTAAAAAGACTGATGGTTGGTCCCAAGTCCTGATGTGGGCTTCTCTGTTTCAGACAAGCATAATGTGAGCCTTCCAGAAGAGGTGAATCAGACTCTTGCCAGCCAGGAAGTGAATACACATCTATACAATTTTTTAAAATTTCTTTATTGGGGAATTAATGTTTTACATTCAACAGTAAATACAATAGTTTGTACATGCATAACATTCCCCAGTTTCCCATATAACAATACAACCTCCACTAGGTCCTCTGTCATCCTTCTTGGACCTGCATTCTCGCCACCCACCCACCCCAGAGTCTTTTACTTTGGTGCAATACTCCAGTTCCATTTCAGGTTCTACTTGTGTTTTGTTTTGTTTTTTCTGATCTTGTTTTTCAACTTCTGCCTGAGAGTGAGATCATCCATATTCATCCCATATTCATCCTTCCATTTCTGACTTATTTCACTTAACATGAATTTTTCAAGGTCCATCCAAGATGGGCTGAAAAGGGTGAAGTCATCATTTTTTACAACTGAGTAGTATTCCATTGTGTATATATACCACAACTTGCTCAGCCACTCATCTGTTGTTGGACACCTGGATTGCTTCCAGGTTTTTGGCTACTACAAATTGTGCTGCCAAGAACATAGGTGTACACATATCTTTTTGGATGGATATGTTGGGTTCCTTAGGATCTATCCCCAGGAGAGGAATTGCAGGGTCATAGGCTAGGTCCATTTCTAGCCTTGTGAGGGTTCTCCAGACTGTTCTCCACAGAGGTTGGACCAATTGACATTCCCACCAGCAGTGTAGGAGGGTTCCTTTGACCCCATAACCTCTTCAGCATTTGCTGCTGTTACCTTTTCTGATGTATGACATTCTCATAGGAGTGAAATGGTATCTCATTGCTGTCTTTATTTGCATTTCTCTGACAATCAGAGACTTGGAGCATTTTTTCATGTGCTTCTCAGCCTTTTGGATCTCTTCTGTGGTGAATATTCTGTCCAAGTCCTCCCCCCATTTTTGGATGGGGTTATTTGTTGTCTTGTTGTTGAGTCTGGCAAGCTCTTTATATATGTTGGCTATTAAACACTTGTCTTATGTATGGCATGTAAAGATCTTCTCCCATTCTGTGAGGGGTCTCTTGGTTTGGGTAGTGGTTTCTTTTGCTGTGAAGAAGCTTTTTAATTTTATATAGTCCCATAGGTTTATACTTGCCTTAGTCTTCTTTGTAATTGTATTTGTTTCATTGAAGATGTCTTTAAAATTTATATGGAAAAGGGTTCTGCCGATATTTTCCTCTAAGTATCTGATAGTTTGTGGTCTAACATCCAAGTCCTTGATCTACTTGGAATTTACTTTTGTGTTTGGTGAAATATAGTGGTTCAGTTTCATTCTTCTGCATGTTTCAACCCACTGTTTCCAACACCATTTGTTGAAGAGACTCTGCTTTCCCCATATAATAGTCTGAGCCCCTTTGTGAAAGATTAGATATCCATAGGCGTGGGGGCACATCTATACAATTTTAAAAACACTTTCAGAGAGCCCTTGGATCCCTAAAGGAAATCAGGCTGTGGGGAGAAGCCAGCCTGTTTCTGATGTCTTGAATTAGCTTCTTAACAGATTTCTTCTGCTCCACTCCTTTCAGGAATCTTGGTTTTTCTGACACATATCTAATCTCAGGTAGATTTTTGTTTGTTTGTTTGTTTGTTTCCAGGGCTATTGCTGGGGCTTGGTGGTAGGACTTGGTGCTGGCACTAGGAATCCCTTGCTCCTAGAAGCCACTGTTTTTTCCCTTTTTTATTGGACAGGACAGAGAGAAATTGGGCAGGGTATATATCATAATGGTTTTGCAGAGACTCTCATACCTGAGGCTCTGAAGTCCCAGGTTCAATCTCCTGCATCACCATAAACCAGTGCTCTGGTAAAAAAAAAAAAAAAGAGAGAGAGAGAGACAATGAGAGAGGAGAGGAGGGGGAGAGAAAGATACACACCCACAGACCTGCCTCACCTCTTGTAAAGCAACCCCCACCCCTGTAGGTGGGGAGACAGGGGCTCGAACAAGATCCTTATTCAAGTCCTTGTGCTTCACACTATGTGCGCTTAACCTAGTGCACTACTGCCCTTTCTTCCTTTCTCTCTCCCTCTCCCTCTGCCTCTCCCTCTGCCTCTCCCTCTCCCTCTCCCTCTGCCTCTGCCTCTGCCTCTGCCTCTGCCTCTGCCTCTCCCTCTCCCTCTGCCTCTCCCTCTGCCTCTGCCTCTGCCTCTGCCTCTCCCTCTGCCTCTGCCTCTGCCTCTGCCTCTGCCTCTGCCTCTCCCTCTGCCTCTGCCTCTGCCTCTGCCTCTGCCTCTGCCTCTCCCTCTGCCTCTCCCTCTGCCTCTGCCTCTGCCTCTGCCTCTGCCTCTGCCTCTCCCTCTGCCTCTGCCTCTGCCTCTGCCTCTGCCTCTCCCTCTGCCTCTGCCTCTGCCTCTCCCTCTGCCTCTGCCTCTCCCTCTCCCTCTGCCTCTCCCTCTCCCTCTGCCTCTGCCTCTGCCTCTGCCTCTGCCTCTGCCTCTGCCTCTCCCTCTGCCTCTGCCTCTGCCTCTGCCTCTGCCTCTCCCTCTCCCTCTCCCTCTGCCTCTGCCTCTGCCTCTGCCTCTCCCTCTGCCTCTGCCTCTCCCTCTCCCTCTGCCTCTCCCTCTCCCTCTCCCTCTCCCTCTCCCTCTCCCTCTCCCTCTCCCTCTCCCTCTCCCTCTCCCTCTCCCTCTGCCTCTGCCTCTGCCTCTGCCTCTGCCTCTGCCTCTGCCTCTCCCTCTGCCTCTGCCTCTGCCTCTGCCTCTGCCTCTGCCTCTGCCTCTCCCTCTGCCTCTCCCTCTCCCTCTCCCTCTCCCTCTCCCTCTCCCTCTGCCTCTCCCTCTCCCTCTCCCTCTCCCTCTCCCTCTGCCTCTGCCTCTCCCTCTCCCTCTCCCTCTCCCTCTCACTCTCCCTCTCCCTCTCCCTCTCCCTCTCCCTCTGCCTCTCCCTCTGCCTCTGCCTCTGCCTCTGCCTCTCCCTCTGCCTCTCCCTCTGCCTCTCCCTCTCCATCTCCCTCTGTCTCTGCCTCTGCCTCTGCCTCTCCCTCTCCCTCTCCCTCTCCCTCTCCCTCTTTCTCTCTTTCTCTCCCCCCCCCCTGTATTGGATAGAACAGGGAGAAATTGAGAGAAGAATGGGAAAAGAGAAATCCAGACACCTGCAGACCTGCTTCACTGCTCACGAAGTGTCCCCCCTGCAGGTGGGGAGAGAGAGCTCAAACCCAGGTTCTTGAGCACAAGCTCTAGTCTGCTTCTCCTTCTGAGACAGGGCTCACAACTCTGAGCATTTACACAATTTGGGGGTGGTGGTGGTAGTGGTAAATAATTCATATTTTTTGCCCTATCCTGTACCGCCTCCCTGAACTTCTAGCTTGACAAATGATTTTTGTAAATTACCCAACAGTTTTTGGCCTCATGTAGACACAGCCAGAGGCTACAAAGTCAAACAAGCTGGAAAACAAAAATCCTCATGTCTCAAAATGTAGAGAGTAGGCGTGTGTGTGTGTGTGTGTGTGTGTGTGTGTGTGTGTGTGTGTGTGTGTGTTTGCATGTCTAAGCGCCTGGCTGGGTTTCTCTTTTCCTTACCCACTCACTGGTGTCTTTCTATTTAGGTTCTGAGTTTATCACACCCACATACACACACACCCACTTCCATCTTCACACAAAATGTCCCCCTAAAAGGACCCTCAACATCCTCTTCCTCCTCCTCTTCCTCCTCTTCTTCTTCTCCTTCTTCTCCTCCTTCTCCTTCTCCTTCTCCTTCTCCTTCTTCTTCTTCTTCTTCTTCTTCTTCTTCTTCTTCTTCTTCTTCTTCTTCTTCTTCTTCTCCTTCTTCTTCTTCTCCTTCTTTTCCTTCTTTGTCTTCTCCTTCTACTTCTCCTCCTCTGTCTCCTCCTTCTTCTCCTTCATCCTCTTCTTCTCCTCTTTCTTCTTTCTTCTTCTCCCTCTCCTCCTCCTCCTTATGCCCCTCCTTTTCTTTCTTCTTTTTCTCCTTCTTCTTCCTCATCTCCTCCTTCTGCTTCTTAATATCTTTGTTTATTATTGGATAGGGACAGAGAAATATTGATAGGGAAGGGGGCGGGAGGGAGGGAAAGAAATGGACAGATACCTGCAGCCCTGTTTCACCACTTGTAAAGTTTTCCCCCTGCAGGTGGGGATGAGGGACTTGAACCTAAAACCTTGCTCACTGTCATGTGTGCACTTAACCAGGTGCGCCACCGCCTGGCCCCTAGACACAAATCTGCTGACCCTATTTCCACCTAGAATCTTTATCATGACATTTGTATATTGTGCTTCCTGGAGGGGCATCCAACAGTGCCCACTACTAGGCATGTTTCCCAGTTCGAACCCTCACCTATCTTTCATTTCCTCCATGTACACTCCTAGATTCTGCTGGCTTTCCCTTCTTGCAGGAACCGCCCATGTATGATCAGATTCTACAGCCTCCCTACTATTAGTGATAATTCACTTTTGCATAAAAAAAAAACAGAAAAAAGCAGTGGGCTAAATGTATGTGGCGCGAAGCACAAGGACTGGCATTAAGGATCTCAGTTCGAGCCCCCGGCTCCCCACCTGCAGGGGAGCCCCTCTCTGTCTTCCCCTCCTCTCTCCATTTCTCTCTGTCCTATCCAAAAATGACAACATCAATAATAGCAACAATAATAACTACAGTAATAAAACAACAAGGGCAACAAAAGGGAAAATAAATAAATATAAAAATATTTTTTAAAAAAAGAAATAATAAAAAAAAGAATACTTCATGACTTTTCCTTTTTTTTTTTTTTTTTTTTGCCTCCAAGGTTATTGTTGGGGCTTGGTGCCTGCTGAACTAAGAATCCACTGCTCCTGGAGGCCATTTTTCCCATTTTCATTGCTCTTATTTTTATTATTGTTATTGTTATAGCTGTTGTTGTTGCCAGATAGGACAGAGAGAAATCAAGGGGGGAGGGGGAGACAGAGAAAAGGAGAGAAAGATAGATACCTGCAGACCTGCGTTACCATTTGTGAAGCGATCCCCCTGCAGGTGGGGAGCCATGGACTCAAACCTGGATCTTTATGCTGGTCATTGTGCTTCACACCATGTGCGCTTAACCCACTGCCTGCCCCCCACCCCATCACGACTTTTCCAACAGCCCAATAGTTTTCTAGCGATGCTATAATCATCCACTGTGTAAGCCAGGGGAGATGGGTAGAAATGTGTCCTCTTGCAGTTTTGAAGGTCAGAAGCCTAAAGTCAGTATCACTAGGCAAAAATCAGTGTGTCCAGGAATAAGTGAGTGCTCCCTCAGGGGACTTAAAGAGAGACCCTGTCTCACCTTCTCTGGTTGCTGGGGGCTGCTGGCATTCCTTGGTTTATGGCTTACAGCCTAAAGCCCCATCACCCCAAGCTCTGTCTCCTTTGCTGCCTTGCCTCTCCACCCCTCTCCTGCCCTTCCCCCTCTCCGTGATGCGTGTGTGACTTCTCCCTCTCCCTCTCTAATATAGGTTTGTATCCTTAATCAGAACCTCTCTGTGTAATCCATGATGAATTGCACCTTCTCAAAATCCTTTCCCTAAATACTTTTCTCTCATCCTTTCTCCCTTTCTCTTTCTTTCCTTCTGTTTCTGTCTTTCTTCAACCTTTTCTCTTTCTTCCTCCTTCCTTCCTTCCTTCCTTCCTTCCTTCCTTTCTTTCTCTCTTTACCTTTCTTCCTTACCTTTCCAAGGTGATACTCACAGTTTCTGAAGATTGAGGCCTAATATCTTTGTATGGTATTTTCCATCTGATCGCAGACATCCTAACTGAAAGGGGACATGCCCTGGTGACCTATCCGGGCACAGCTGAACTCCTAACACAGGCTGAATGGAGCCAGTAAGATAGGAAATCAGGGAACCATTTCAAGATTCTGAGACAGATTGTCCATTAGCAGTTAAGACCCAGGCATCGACAGGATAGACATTGTAAACAGAATGATTTGAGGGGAAAGTATATTTTTCTTGAGGGTAGAATCCCTTTTGCCTTTAGACTCTTTCTACCTTTTCATGTGACAACATGGATGGACCCTTAAAACATGTTCATCTGTACAACAACAATTAAAAAAAAAGACAACAAGGGCAACAAAAGGGAAAATAAGTAAATAATAATAATAATAAAACATGTTCATCTGTGCTCATGTTAAGTGAAGGCAGCCAGTCACAACAGAGTACATGTTGTATGAGTGTACTTTTATGAAACCATCAGACTGGTCATATCTATGGGAACAGAAAAGAAGTTTGTGGTGGTATAGAGATGAGAAAAATGAGGGCAGTAGGCATGATGGCTAAAGGGCAGAGAATGGCTTCAATGGTCTAAAACTGATTATGGTCTCGGAAATTCTCAATATACATACGGAACCACTGAGTTTACTATATATATAAATGACGTATCTTTTTAAAATTTTTATTATCTTTATTTATTGGATAGAGACAGACAGAAGTCAAAAGGGAAGGGGAAGGGAGATAGGGAGGAAGAGAGACACCTGCAACACTGCTTCACCACTTGCAAAGCTTTCCCTTTGCAGGTGGAGACTGGGAGCTTGAACCCAGGTCCTTATGCATTGTAACACAAGCGCTCAACCAGGTGTGCCACCACTTGACCTGGAGATGACTTATATCTTTATAAAGTTGTTACCAAATTCTTGAGTTAATCTTAAAGAATGTAAAAAAGGAGGACATTTGCAAAGTTCTTAGCATAGTGCTGGTGTGTACTTAATAAATGGTGCCCATTATTGAATACACACTCCTTTGAAATTTGCCTAGTATTAAACAGCTGTATGTGTGTGTGGGGGAATTAGGGGCATGTCATAGGCGGCAAATTATATCCAACAGGGAGCTGGGCGTAGCGCAGTGGGTTAAGTGCACACGGCTTAAAGCGCAAGGACCAGCTTAAGGATCCCGGTTTGAGCCCCCGGCTCCCACCTGCAGGGGAGTAGCCTCACAGGCAGTGAAGCAGGTCTGCAGGTGTCTATCTTTCTCTCCCCTTCTCTGTCTTCACCTCCTCTCTCCATTTCTCTCTGTCCTATCTAACAACGATGACATCAGTAACAACAACAACAATAATAATAATAACTTCAACAGCAATTAAAAAAATTATATTCAACTTAGTACAAGTTAAAGATGACAAGCAGATCAAGTGCAACAGGGGCTGGTCCGGAATGCAGAAGGAAAGTGGAGAAAGGCCACAGGAGCTCAGCAGGAGAATCTCTTTGTCACCGAACAAGTGAAAGGCAGCTTGGTTCTGAGCTGTCCAGTTCTAGACCCCTCACCCCACTTTTCGTTTCTCGCTCCTGGCCATTCATATAGTCAGTTCTTGCAGCTGGGAGAATGACGCTCTGCCGTCATTCTATTTAAAGCAGTCCCTTTAAACTACCCGGTGTTCTTTGCAGTCGTCTGAAGATGCTCTGATCTTTTTCTTCCCTCAGTCTTTCTCACCGCCTCCATGGAGCTCTCTGTCCTCTTGAGGGCAAGCTCCCTTTTGCCTTACCCCTCTTTCAACCTCCAGCCCTAAGTGCAAAATCTCCACTGGCTTCCACCTCCCACAGTCACACAGACATGGGCTTGAAGGGAAGCGTTCTCTTCGCCCACCCTTCCCCACATCTGTATCACCCCCTCTCACCAGCCTCCCATTATCACCACCTGAAATTCAAGATGTTCACTTGTTCCATCTAGTCAAATAATCACTACTAACAGTCCCTTCTCGCCAGAACTCTTCTTCACCTCTTAGATCATCTCAACCCTGTATTTATCTTGCTTTTTCCCTTTACATCCCTTGCCATAATCCTCATTGACAACAACATCCATTTTTAATGAACCAGCAACTCCCTTTGATCTGCAGCCTCTCAGCCTCCTGGCCTTACTTGGTTTCCAGCTCCACTTCCCATCTGCCACCCACAAGCAGAGCTATATCCTTACATGCCCACCCCACCCCACCCAGCAGATATGGAAGAACTATACTAAATGCAAAATTTTGCCCCCCCCCAAGATTTCCTTAACCGCACTCTTCCTTCCTCTCCCTCTTCTTCTTCTTCCCATCTGTGTTCATCCCTTCCTTATATTCGTGTGTGAGGGATGCCATCGCAAATTATCACACCCTCGGTGGCTTAAAATAATGAAGTGTGTGCTCCTATCGGTTTGGCAGCTAGAGGTTTGAAATCAAGGTCTTGCCGCCTCCCTGGAACTTGGAGGGAAGGGTTTTGCTCTTTGTCTTCTTCAGCTTTTAGAGATTTCCAGGTTTGCCCTGGTTTGTGGCCTCACCACTCCCGATTTCTGTTTCCAGTGACATGAGGTTTCAATTCTGAAGACAAAACAAGACAGGCAGACAGGAAAAACTACCCAGAGTGGATGGATAGTGGGCTTGTTTATGTGTTTGTTTGTTTGTTTGTTTATTTCTTCAGAACTGACCACTGGTTGCCTGGAGTGTATTTTCAGAGTTGAAATAGGAGAGGTAGCAGTGGCTTGAATAGCAGTATCCAATGTTTTTTTCCCCTCTCATTCTTTTAAATTTATAAAATGGAAATGTTGACAAGACCATAGGATAAGAGGGGCACAACTCCATACAATTCCCACCACCAGAACTCCGTATCCAATCCCCTCCCCGATAGCTTTCCTATTCTTTATCCCTCTGGGAGTATAGACCCAGGATTATTATGGGATGCAGAAGGTGGGAGGTCTGGCTTCTGTAATTGCTTCCCCACTGAACATGGGCGTTGACAGGTTGATCCATACACCTAGCCTGTCTCTCTCCCCAGATCAAATCAATGGGGTTTACAATTAACAGTACTTAAATACTTTCCCCATATTTGAGAGCTACTCTCTTCCCTGATCCAGCTTTCTGGTCTTTTTTCCAAGTATGACACCATCCCCCCAGACAATAATTTAGGTCACCTGCATATTAGATGTCAGGCACAGGCAAAAACTAGTAGGGTCATGGGCCCCTTAGAATGTACCTAAAATAGACCTACTAGCTTTTTCCAAAATGGAGATCCCCAGAGTATCATCCGCAATATTCCAGCCTTTAGGTTCATGATTAGTCAACAATTTGTTCTGCTTTCTATCTTAACTCTCTTTTCAGCCACCAGGTTCCAGATGCTACCATGATGCCAACCTGACTTTGCTGGGCAGACAATCCCACCAATGTGTCCTGGAGCCCTACCTCCCCAAACAATATGTTTACCCCTAACCCATGAATGCTTCATTGCTGGGAAATTGTGCCGATGCAGTCACATCTGCCATGTTGTCCTCTCAGGCTACTGCTAGTTCCCGCGAGAGTTGGGACATTCTCGGAGTGCCTGTTCAGCCATGTTGTGCCCTCAGGGCATTGTCTATATCCCTGCGATATTTGGAGTGCTTTGGTTACTTCTCCCCCCTCCCATTCTCACGAGAGTTATTATCCTATCCTGGAGTGCTATGGTCACTCCTCCCCCTTCCCATTCTCGCGAAAGCTACTCCTATAAAAGCCCTTCTTCTTCCGCACCTCGCTCTCTTGCCAGTGCTCCACTCCGGTGTTCAGACGCAGGAAAGGTTACTGAGTGAGGCGGCCATTTTCGCTACCTCCACGTGGCCCAACCTGCCTCTCTAGCACCCAACTCTGAGGTGCCAGCGCAAATAAAGATTTGTGTTTCCTCTTTGCTCCAGACCCCCTCTCTCTCTTCTCCATGGCCCGCGCACAACAACACTTCATTTGGAATTAAAAAAAAAGGAACTTTGTGGGGCTAGGTGGTTGCACACCTGCCTGATCCCATATGTTACAGTGCACAAGGACCTGGGTTCAGTCCCCTGGTCCCCACCTGGAGGGAGAAAGCTTCACAGGTGGTGAAGTGGTGCTGCAGGTGTCTATCTTTCACCCTCTTTACATACCCTTCCTCTCAATTTCTGGCTGTCTCTATCAATAAATAAAGATATATATATTTGCCATCCTTTTCCCATTGTTTTTGTTGTTGTTGTTGTAGGATAGGACAGAGAGAAATTGAGAGAGGAAAGGAAGACTGAGAGGGGGAAAGAGAGACATCTGCAGACCTGCCTCACCACTTGCGAAGAGACCCCCACCCCTCCCTGCAGGTGGGGAGAGAGAGGGCTCAAACTGCTATCCTTGCTCGGGTCCTTGGCTTCTCACCATATGTGCTTTACCTGGTAAGTTAACACTCGGCCCCCCCCCAAAAAAATAGTTTTATGAGAGGCATTTTACAAGTTATTATTTAAATTGAAGGTCTTGAAATGATAGACTAGAGGAGAGAGTGCTGGGATGTGTCCAGAGTGTGAGCCCATGTGAGAGGTGAGGAGAGCAGGCTGGGAGCTTTCCCGTGGGCAGTAGTGAGAGCTCCTGAGAGGCCTTGGGTATACTGATACTGAGTTTTTCCCAGGACTCCTCTGCTCTGAGTGTCCTTCCCGGAAATATACCATCTGAGAGAATATGAGCATCTCGACTCCTTGCAACTGAAAAGAAATGAACTCATCTGACTTCTTTGGCCTTTAACTTCCCTGAACCCCTCATTGAACATGTTCTTAGTGGGGGTCTGGCCGGGGAACACCTAGTTAAGCGCACAGAGTAGTACTAAGTGCAAGATCTGGGTTCAGAGGGCAGGAGGTAGATAGCATAATGATTATGCAAAGAGACTCTCATGCCTGAGCCTCCAAAGTCCCAGGTTCAATCCCCTGCACCACCATAAGCCAGAGTTGAGCAGTGCTCTGGTAAAAGAAAGAAAGAAAAAATCTGGGTTCAGGCACTCGCTTCCCACCTGCAATGGGGAAGCTTCACAAGTGGTGAAGCAGGTGTGCAGGTGTCTTTCTCTCTCCCTATCTCCCCCTCCTCTCCTAATTTCTATCTTCCTTATCTAATAAAATGGGAAAAAATGTCTGCCAGGAGCAGTGGATTTGTAGTTCCGGCTCCAAGCCCCAGCAATTGGAGGCAATTAAATTAAATTAAATTAAATTAAATTAAATTAAATCAACATGTTCTTAGTGTCAGTGGGTATTTAATCACTGCACCTTTAACCAAGTGAACCCTTTTTATTTTAACCAGTTTACCACTTTATACCATCATCAGAACCATGTGGGGCTTATTTTGTCCTCCCAACCTTTTTATTTTTAACCGTTTATTATTAAATAGACACAGAGAGAAATATTGAGTGGAGGGGGAGATAGAGAGGGAAAGAGACAGAGAGACACTTGTAACGCTGCTTCACTACTTGTGAAGCTTCCCCCCTGTAGATGGGACCTAGGGGCTTGAACCCAGGTCCTTGTGCACTATAATATGTGCACTTAACCAAGTGAGCCACTGCCTGCCCTGCCTTTATTTTTTTTTTACATCTTCTTTTTATTATCTTTTTTAAAATTTATTTTATAGAAACAAGAAGGGGGAGATAGAAAGGGATAGAGACAGAGAGGCACCTGCAGCACTGCTTCACCACTCATGAAGCTTTCCCCCTGCAAGTGGGGACCAGATGCTTGAACCCAGGTCCTTGTGCATTGTAATATATGTGCTCAACCAAGTGAGCCACCACCTTTTTATATATCACTTCTACACCAAAGATTCATAGGTTCTTTTACTTCTTTTTATCTAGACATAAAAGCTTATCACTCAAGGGTATAATAAATGTCCTTGAGTACATTGACCTGGTTGTCTGTTCATCGTCACTATTCTCAAAATCTATCCTCCCAAATAAAATTTTGTCCCTATTGAATGAAAATCCCCATTCCTCTCTACAACCCCTGCCAGATAATCTCTATTTCTGCTTTCTGCCTATTCCAACTTCTCCAAATAAGTGAATGGTGCAATGTGTATCCTTTTGTGTCTGACCTATTACATTTAGTTTAATGCTCTCAAAGTACATCCAGATTGTAATATGTAATCCATATTGTAATATGTAACATTGTGTGAATAATGCCTATTTTGTTTCTCCATTCACCTGCTTGTAAACACGGACTCTTCCAGACACCGGCTCTTCCCACCTTTGGAGCTAATGTGAACAATGTTGCATGAACACTGGTAAACAAAGTATCTGTTCGAATGCCTGCTTTCAATTATTTTGGATAGGCACCTGGGACAGAAATTATCGATGTATTCAGCAATTCTTGTTCAACATGTAAAGCACAGCCCACACATTCCGATGTATTCAGCAATTCTTGTTCAACATGTAAAGCACAGCACAGCCCACACATTTTTCCAAGAAGTTGTGTCATTTTACATCCCCACCACCAGTGAGTGGGGGTTCCAGTGTGCCTAGATGCTCACTGACATTTGTTGATTTCCACTTTTAGAGTGTCTTTCTTTATAATGGTCATCATAACAAGTGTGAGGTGGTATCTTATTCTGGCTTTGATTTATAGCTACTCGATGACTAATATTTTTTTAAGTTCTTTATTGGGGGATTACTGTTTTACCGTCAACAATAAATACAACAGTTTGTACATGCATAACATTTCTCAGTTTTCCATATAACAATACAACCCCCACTAGGTCCTCTGTCATCCTTCTTGGACCTGTATTATCCCCCCCCCCCAGAGTCTTTTACTTTGGTGCAATACACCAACTCCAGTTCAGGTTCTACTTGTGCTTTCTCTTCTGATCTTGTTTTTCAACTTCCGCCTGAGAGTGACTAATATTTTCATGAGGTTATTAGATTTTGCTTCCTTTAGGGGAATATTAATTTGACTTTTTAATTTATTTTTTGTTTCTTTTCTTAATATTTTATTTATTTACTGGATAAAAACAGAGAGAAATAAAGAGAGAAGGGAAAGTAGAGAAGAAGAGAGACACCTACAGCTCCACTTTCCTGCTTGAGAAGCTTTCCTCCTGCAGGTGGGGACCAGGCACTACAACCCTGGTCTGTATGTATTTTAACAAGTACATTCAACCACGTGTGCCACTACCTGGCATCTCTTTACTTATTTTTGAAGTGAGTTGTTTATCTTTTTGTTCTTGAATTGTAGAAATTCTTTATTTATTCTGGATATTAATTTTTAGTGATTTATGTATTATTACATATGAGAGACAGAGGAGACGGGGAGAGAGAGTGAGAGAGAGAGAGAGAGAGAGAGAGAGAGAGAGATGTCAGCACAATATTCTGGTACAGGCAGCACCAGTGATAGGAACCTAAGGCACAGAAATTCAGTTCTCTACCAGGTACGTTAGTTCCCTGATTTGAATATTAACTCTGGTAGAAAATATGACTTGTGAATATTTTTCCATCCTGTGAGTTCTTTAGATAGTATTTTGTACGCAGAAGCTTTTGAAGTTTGATAAAATATAATTTATCTATGTTTTTCTTCTGTTGTGTGTGCTTTTGATATCATATCCAAGAAACCATTGCCAAATCCAGTGCCATTAAGATGTCCCCCCCCCATGTTTTATTCTAGAGTTTGATAGCTTTAACTCTATAAAGTTTAGGTCTTTGTCCTGCTTTGATTTAATTTTTTTAGAGTTTTTTTTTTTTTTTCCCTCCAGGGTTATCACTGGAGCTCAGTACTTGTATTATAAATCCACTGCTCCTGGCAGCCACTTTTCCCCTGTTTTACTGGATAGGACAGAGAGAAATTGAGAGGAGAGAGGAAGATAGACACCTGCAGAACTGCTTCACCGCCTGTGAAGCTACTCCTCTGCAAGTGGGGAGCCGGGGATTCAAACCAGGATCCTTGTGCGGGTCCTTGCACTTTATACTATGTGTCCTGAACCCTGTGTGCACCATCTGACCTCATGATTTAATGTTTGTATATAAAGACCCAACATTTTCTTTCTTTTGCATGTGGTTATTCATCTTCCTAGAACTATTTGTTGAAGACTGTCTTATCTCCTGATATGAAACCCTGCTGAAAATCCATTGGTCATATATATGAAATGATTTATTTCAAGAATCACTATTCTTTTGTTTTAATATTTATTTATTTATTCCTTTTTATTGCCCTTGTTGTTTTATTGTAGTTATTACTGTTGTTGTTATTGTTGTCATCATTGTTGGATAGGACAGACAGAAATGGAGAAAGGAGGGGAAGACAGAGATGGGGAGAGAAAGACACCTGCAGACCTGCTTTGCCATCTATGAAGAGACTCCCCTGCAGGTGGAGAGCCAGGGGCTCGAACTGGGATCCTTATGCCGGTCTCAGCACTTCATACCATGTGTGCTTAACCTGCTGTGCCACCACCTGGCTCTTCAATTTTTTTTTTTTTAAGAGATTGAAAAGTACAGGTCATAGATTCTCCCTGCAGGTTTGGTAAAACCACCTGGATCTGGGCTTCTGTTTAGGCAGACTTCTAGTTACTATTTCAATTTTTTTAAATTTGTGTGTTCATATTTTGTTTTCTCCTGATTACTCTACAGTACACTGCATGATATCTGCTTCATAAATGTCTTCATCAAGGAAAACAAAAGCACATAATAAAAACATGGTATTGCTAGGTGGCAGATAACTATAACAGACTAGGCCTGGGGCAGACAGAGTGTTAGTCACTTATTATCTAAGCAACCTAGTCAACGACTGCCACCTCTCCAGATTCAAAGGAGATCTCGAAACTTTACATCAGGCTCAACCTAACGCTGTTGACTGGCTACGGAAGAAGGGCAAACGCTAGAAGAAGAAGATCTAAGCAACAGAGAGGAATCAGTGTCAGGCTGTGCCATGGAGAAGAGAGAGAGGAGATCCGGAGCGAAGAGGGAACACAAATCTTTATTCCCACGGGCACCTCAGAGTTGGGTGAGAGCGCAGTGGTTCGGGCCACGAGGAGGTAGTAAAAATGGCCACCTCCCAGACCACCCTCCCTTGCATCTAATCACCAATGTGAAAAGCGGGCAAGAGAGACGAGGGGCAGAAGAAGAAGGGCTTTAAAGGGCAACAACCAGGAGTGACATGTCGGGATAGGATTGGTTGAAAAAGGCACTGCAAGAATATCGTGGGAAGTGGCAAAGCCTGAGGGGACAACTTGGCAGATGTGACTGCATCTGCATAATTCACCAGCAAATCAGAAACTTCAAAATTCCACCCACACCTGTAGGTACCAAAATAAGGAGGTTAGTTAAACAACACTATCTAGGCACAGTTAAAAAACAAGAAGGAATAAGAAACTTGCAACCGCCACCTTCATGTCAAGCGTGGCTGAGGGTTCCAAAGTCATGACAAAACCCAAAGCAAGAGCAGGAAATCAGAAAATAGAACCAAAGCAAACAAACAAATAACTGGCAGGGACCTGAGATTCTTTCACACCCCACTATGGTTGCAGACAAGATGGGACAAGTTCAAGGTGGTATGGCCGTGGACTCCACTATACTTTCAGCTCTGGCTTATAGTGGTGGAGGGTGTGGGGGAGCTGAACCTGAAACTTCCGCAGCCTCAGGCATGAGAGTCTCTTTGCATAAACATTATGCTATCTACCCACTCCCTCAGTAAAGTTCTTTGTATGGCATGGTGTATCTGTTTTCCTCCTCCTCCTTCTTCTCCTCCTCCGTAAAGTATGAACAAAGGACTCCAACAACTAGTAACATACTTATATCAAACTGAAAAGCTTCTTCATTCCAGAAAAAAAATCATCAAAATAGACTCCTTATTGATATGGAGAAGATATTTACTTGCCATGCATTTGACAAAAAAAGACTTAATAATAAAAAAATATATATATATAAAGAACTCACAAAACCCAGTAGCAAAAACCCCAGGAAGAAGAAGAAGGAGGAGGAGAAGGAGGAAAAGGAGAAGGAGGAGGAGGAGGAGGAGGAGGAGGAGGAGGGGAAGAGGAAGGAGAAAGAGAAGAAGAGGAAGGAGAAGGAGAAAAAGAAGAAGAAGAATTAAAAAATGGGAAAGGATCTGAATGAATGAACTTTCCACTAGAGAAAATATTGAGATGACCAACAACAGGCATATATATATATATATATATATATGTCAGTGAGGGCATTAAATTTGTCCACCCTCTGTAGAAAATAGTTTTGAAGCTTCTCAAATCATTACAAATGAACCTGCCATACAACTGAGTAATTTCTCCCTTAGTCATTCCTCCAGAGAACACAAAAACACTTGCCTGAATAGACTTACGTATATGTTGATGGATGAACTATTTGCTATAGTCAAAATATGGAAGCAAATCAGTCTTCTCTTTCACTATAACATGGGTGGGTGGAAGTGGAAGGAATCATGTTGACTAAATTAAGCCAGGAGGAAGATTAATATCCAGTAATCCCACTTACCTAACAGACAAAACCAGGAACAATACGGGGTGGAATGTCCACAGACCAGGACTCACCATGAGACCTGGGAGCGCAGTGGGCACTAGCAGGAGGGTGGGCATCTAATGCCCTTTGGTGGAGGAGAGTTCAGTGGAGGGTGGCATGTGCTGACAGCTGTTTTGGGTGTGGATGTGGAATTCTACCCTTATGACAACAAGAATTCTTTAAATCAACAATTCCTCATTAAAATGATATTGACACTGAAAAAAGAAATATTATGAATTCCATACAACTCTGAAGATAGTCACTTCATTTTTTTTCCCCCTCTTCTGCCTCCACCAATTCCAACCTCCTTTATCTCTCTTTTTAGATTTGGTATTCACGTGGTATAAACAAGTTTGACTCGTTTCCAAAAGAGAAGAGACAAAGTTAAGTCTACTTCTCCCCACCTCACCCCCAACACACACACACACACACACACACACACACACACACACACACACACTTTTCAGGGAGAAGCAAGAACTGGAGCTTCCTAGTCTGGCATTTTGATCTGCCCTTCCCTGAAGTTCCATTACTCTTTCCTATGAAGAGAAGACCAGTCACATTTATCTGAGTCCCTCCTCTGGGCTTTATGTAATAGCAATATTACAACACATAAGATAGACATAGTGCCTGAACTCATATGACTTCTATTCCAGCGGAAAACATGAGAAATTAACTTAGATAATTACCATTCTAATGTGTGCCAGGAGTGAGGAGAAGGCTATTATAGATAATAGCTAGAGCTCTAGGTGGTGTGTGTTGTGTGTGTGTGTGTGTGTGTGTGTGTGTGTATGCATTATTTTCCTGGTATGCAAGAGAAAGCCCACATGAACTGGAGATCTAGGGATATTTGACTGGGGCTGAAGACTGGAAAACATTCTATTCTTTTATTTATTTATTTTCCCTTTTGTTGCCCTTGTTTTTTTTATCATTGTTGCAGTTATTGTTGTTGTTACTGATGTCGGCGTTGTTAGATAGGACAGAGAGAAATGGAGAGAGGAGGGGAAGACAGAGAGGGGGAGAGAAAGACAGACACCTGCAGACCTGCTTCACCAACTGTGAAGCGACTCTCCTGCAGGTGGAGAGCCCGGGACTCGAACCCAGATCCTTGAGCCGGTCCTTGCACTTCACGCCACGTGCTCTTAATCCGCTGCACTACCGCCCAACTCCCAACATTCCATTCTTTAAAGAGTGAGCGCAAGGGGGTCAGGCGGTGGTGCACCTGGTTGAGCACACATGTTACAGGGCGCAAGGACCTAGGTTTGAGCCCCTGGTCCCCACCTGCAGGGGGTAAGTTTCACGAGTGATGAAACCGTGCTACAGGTTTGTCTCTCTCCCTCTCTATCTCCCCCTTCCCTCTCGATTTCTCGCTATCTCTATGCAGTAAGTAAAGATAATTTTTTAAAAAAGGAGTGAGGGCAGAAGATGTCAGGCTCACGAGTATCAGTGGCAAAGGTCAGCATGGAGGCTAGCAAAATTCAAAGAAAACCATTGAAACTACAGGACCATGAGTAAGGATAGGAAGGTAGGTACAAGATAAGGCAGAAAATCTAGATAGCAGTTGGAGACTACATGAAGTATAACAGCCAAATATTTTTTCTTTAAAAAAAACTTGAGGCATAGGGAGTTGGGCGGTAGCACAGCGGATTAAGCGCAGGTGGCGTGAAACCCAAGGACCGGCTTAAGGATCCCGGTTCCAGCCCCCGGCTCCCCACCCGCAGGGGAGTCGCTTCACAAGCGGTAAAGCAGGCCTGCAGGTGTCTATCTTTCTCTCCCCTTTCTGTCTTCCCCTCCTCTCTCCATTTCTCTCTGTCCTATCCAACAACGGTGACATCAATAACGACAAAAATAATTACAACAAGGGCATAACAAGGGAATAAATAAATAATTTTTTTTAAAACTTGGCATTTAACATTAGATTTCTTTTAGGTATGCGACACAATGATTCATTAAGCGTGTACATTGTGAAATTATCACCATAATAAGTCAAGTTACCACCATCATCACCATATAATTACAATTTCTCTTTCTTTCTCTTTCTCTCTTTTTTTCTTTCTCCCTTCCTTCCTTCCTTCATTTCTTTTTCTTTCTTTCTTTTTCCTCCAGGGTTATTGCTGGGGCTCAGTGCCTGAACTATGAATCCACTGCTCCTGCGGCCATTTTTTTCCCATCTTATTGGATAGGACAGAGAGAAATTGAGAGAGGAGGGGGAAAGAGAGAGGGAGAGAGAAAGATAGACACCTGCAGACCTGCTTCACTGCTTATGAAGCACCGACCTGCAGGTGGGAAGCCAGGGCCTTGAACTGGGATCCTTGCACCAGTCCTTATGCTTCTTACTATGTGTGATATCACCCATCCCCCATTTTTTTTCTTATGATGAAAACTTTTTTTTACCATTTTACTGAGGGTAGGGAAGTTAATGGTTTGCAGTACAGTACAATATATTGACACATAGCTAAAATTTGCATGACTGAAACTTTTTTTAAAAAAAGAAATTATTTATTTATAATTGGATAGAGAGAGGGGGAAATTCAGGGGAGGGGAGATAGAGATGGAGAGAGACAGAGAGACACCTGCAGCCCTCCTTCACCACTTGTGAAACTTTCCCCCTGCAGGTGGGGACCAGGGGCTTGAACCTGTGTCCTGGTGCACTGTAATGTGTGCGCTTAGCCAGATACGCCACCCCCTGGCCTACCTGATTGAAACTTTTTAAGATCTACACTCTTGGAAATTTTCAAATATACAATAAAGTAGTCAGTGTGCTGTATTTTATACACCCAGAACTTATTTATTTCATATCAAGAGGTGTGTGTCTTTTGACTACCTTTGCCCATCTTATTTATAGCCACCTCTGGCAGTGTATATGAGATGGGGGCTCTGTTTAAAGCCAAGGAGGTGCACACTTTGGCCTTTTAACAACACATGCTGCTACTTAAGAACCGATTGGGTGGGTGGTCCGGGAGGTGGCACAGTGGATAAAGCATCGGACTCTCAAGCATGAGATGCTGAGATCAATCCCCTGCAGCACATGTACCAGAGTGATGTCTGTCTGTTTCTCTCCCTCTCTTTCTCTCTCTCTCTCCCTCCCTCCCTTCCTCCCTTCCTATCTTTCTCATAAATAAAATATTAAAAAAATTTTAAGTTTTTTTTTAAATTTATTCCCTTTTGTTGCCCTTGTTGCTTTACTGTTGTAATTATTATTGTTGTCTGTCTTTGTTGTTGGATAGGACAGAGAGAATTAGAGAGTGGAGGGGAAGACAGAGAGGAGGAGAGAAAGATAGATACCTGTAGACCTACTTCACCGCTTGTGAAGCAACTCCCCTGCAGGTGGGGAGCCGGGGGCTCAAACTGGGATCCTTTTGCTGGTCCTTCTGCTTTGCGCTATGTGCACTTAAGCCGCTGCGCTACCGCCCTACTCCCAAAATATTTAAAAATTTTTTTTACAAAAGAATGGAACTGATTGGTGGTTGGTGCTGTGGAAACAGAGTTGGGCTAGGAGGGGGTGTACAATGGTATTAGGGAGAGATTGTTGTGTTCTGCTATGTAGTTGCTTGTTTAACCAGAGCACTGCTCAACTGTGGTTTATGGTGGTGTAGAGGGATTGAGCCTGGGACTTCAGAGCCTCAGGCATGAGAGTCTCTTTGCATAACCATTATGCTATCCAGCCCTTCGAGACTGCTGCATTCTGGACTATAACTAGTAGTAGGGGCATAAAGAGGAGTTGGAGGATGTGACTACGTGGTAGTGGAGGATGTGGCAGGACTACTTGATGGATTGAGTGTACGGATGTGGGTCTGGGCCAGAAAAAATAAAAAGACAACTCCTACCTAATTTTCCACAGATGATGAATAGGTGATGTTTCTACTTACTGTGGTGGGAAGGTGTGTGGGGGAGTGTGTGGGGGAGGGGGGATGTGGGTAGAGAAAGAGTCCTTTTGATCTAGCTTGAAATATCAGAGACTCCCACATGGAATGTTACTAGACATGAGTGAGACTGGGTGGAACCTGAAATGAAGAGTCTGAGTTAGAGATAGAAGATGGGGAAGTCACCAAAATGTAGATGGCCTTCTTCCAATCCACAGGGACTAATGAGATCATTTAGTGGGGCTATGCACAGAGAGGAAGCAGGGAGCCACAAACATAGCATTTAAAGGCCAAGCTGACATGGGCCAGTGAAATAGCTCGTTTGAATAGTGTACTGCTTTGCCATGTGCTGGATCCAAGGTTCAAGCCCTGCCCCATGCTTTAATTTACTTTATTTATTTTATTTTATTTATTTATTTATTTATTTTTATCTAGACCTAAGTAGAAAATGTTTGATAAAGTACTTTATGATGTCTTTTTTAGGTCTTTCTACTTGCTTGCTGCACTCATTGAGTCACTTTTACTTAAAGGTATATATTTTTTCCCCTAGCTTATCAATGTATGCAGAGCACACACTTTTTTTTTTAAATAATTTATTTCTTTATTGGGGAATTAATGTTTTACATTCAACAGTAAATACAATAGTTTGTACATGCATAACATTCCCCAGATTCCCATTTAACAATACAACCCCCACTATGTCATTTATCATCTTTCATGGACCTGTATTCTCCCCACCCACCCACCCCCCCCAGAGTCTTTTACTTTGGTGTAATACTCCAATTTCATTTCAGGTTTGACTTGTGTAGAAAACACAAGTCGAACCTACTTTATTTATTTTGGATAGAGACAGAGAGAAGTTGAGAGGGAAGGAAGAGAGAGGAGGAAAGGAGAGAAAGGGAGAGAGGAAAAAAGACACCTGCAACACTGCTTCACTGCTCATGAAGCTTCCTCCCTGCAAGTGGGGACCAGAAGATTCAACCTGGGTCCTTGTACACTGTAATGTGTGTGTTGTAAGATGTGAGCTCTACCACCCAGCCTCAGGGTTGTGGTCTCTTTGCCTCTCTCTGCCTCTATCAAAATTAAATAGATAACATGAAATAAAATAAAAGCCAAGTAGATAACATGAACCAGTAAAGAAACTGTCAGATGTTATCACAAGTCTGAAAGGGTTCAGATCATACTCCCAGAGCCTTCATTCATTCAAACTAACTTTCTCTGGAATTAGTCAATGGAATCTAATTGCTCCAATTATTAATTAGATGGTATCTGTGTTGCTAGCCAAGAATCCCTGAAGTCAAAAGCAGATGAAAGATCATGAGATGTTGCTTTTTATTTGGTGGTTGTGAGTGTTTCACTGCCCCAGTCTGGATTTTTCAGATAGAAAGAAAGACACACCTGGCTTAGAATAAAATGGATAGAACTGGAGGTAATTATGTCTAGCTAAATTCGGAAAGCAATGGAAGACAACTATAAAAGACTTTCATGCCTGAGGCTCCAAAGTTCCAGGTTCAATCCCCTGTAACTCTATAGGCCAGAGTTGAGCAGAGCTCTGGTCTATCACATCTATCTATCTATCTATCTATCTATCTAATCTCTCTCTTATGAAAATAAAATAAATAAATATTAAATTAAAAAATGGTAGAACTGGTCCTCAAGTGATGAACCAACAGAAGATACATACAAATTTTAAAAAGTGAGTCCTGGGCGGGTTAAGCGCACATGACACAAAGCGCAAGGACACGCCTAAGGATCCCGGTTCAAGCTCCCGGCTCCCCACCTGCAAGGGGGTCACTTCACAAGCAGTGAAGCAGGTCTGCAGGTGTCTTTCTTTCTCTCCCCCTCTCTGTCTTCCTCTCCTCTCTCCATTTCTCTCTGTCCTATCTCGCAACATTGATAGCAATAGCAGCCACAATAATAATAACAACAATAAACAACAAGGGCAACAAAAGGGGGGAAAAAAGCCTCCAGGAGCAGTGGATTCACAGTGCAGGCACCGAGCTCCAGCATTAACCCTGGAGGCCAAAAAAAATTTTTTTAAGTGAGCAATAGTGGTCTGGGTGATAGCACAGTGGATAAAGCATTGGACTCTCAAGCTTGAGGTCCTGAGTTTAATCCCAGGCAGATATTTATGCCTCTACAGGGAGAACTATCTTGAGAGACCTTTGTAAGACGGATGGAGATTGTGGGGACAAAAATATTTGCTCTCTTTATCTGCACTCCAGGTGATTTTTCAGCAAGTCATTTTACTTGGTTAATAAAACCAGTGTCGGGATGGGGAGTTAGTTTATCCATTGAAGCAGACACTTTACTGTGCACGACGACCCAGGTTTGAGCTTCACGAGTGATGGAGAAGTGCTATTTTATCTTTCCTTTCTGAGTCTCCCTCCATGTCAGGGGAAAGAGAGAGACTGAGACTCTCTCATAGACCAGTGAAATTACACAGTTACAGAAATCAGTGTTCTCTGCTGCAAAAGGGAATGCCCAGTTACCCAAGAAGTCCTTTCAATTCTGATCTTGTCATTGTTCTCTTTGTTTACAGGAACTTCTGGTAGGAACAGAGGTTTATACTGGCTAGAGCTTAGAAATTAGAGTTCCACAGGCTGATCTACTTGAGTTTGACTCAAGTATTAGTGGACTCTTTGAAATTTGTGTTTAAAATATAATTTATTTATTTATCAATTCCCTTTTGTTGTCCTTTTTATTGTTGTAGTTATTATTGTTATTATTGATGTTGTTGTTGGATAGGACAGAGAGAAATGGAGACAGGAGGGGAAGACAGAGAGGGGGAGAGAAAGATAGACACCTGCAGACCTGCTTCACCACTTGTGAAGTGACTCCCCTGCAGATGGGGATCCTTATGCCGGTCCTTGCACTTCGCACCACGTGCGCTTAACCCACGTGCGCTTAACCCACTGTGCTACTGCCCGACTCCCTTAAAATATAATTTTTAAAAAATCACCTTCATTTAAAATCTAGGCAGCTTCACATACAAATCCAGTTTCCCAGCTTTGCTGGACCAGTCAGCAGATCTGGCCATACCAGGCAAATCTCACTCAGGGATGTTATCTGCTGCTTTCCTCTTAACCTCCTCTGTCTCTTGTTTCTCCCTGTATCTGACTGGGTTTACCATGTTGGCTAAGTTTCAGAACAAAATATCTGGAATAAGAAAGGAGGGGGTTCAAATTCACCTTGTTTCTCTTGAGGGTATGTTCGTGTGTTATGGAGAGCGGCAGGGAAATTGGTTCCTCAGCAGCAGGGAAAATAAAAATGATTAAGTCTGTTGTTAGCTTCATAAATTCTTTTCTTTTCCTTTAAATTTATTTGTATGAGTGGTTGAATAGTGTTTGAAAAGATCATAAGATTACAGGGATATAGTTTCACACTGTAGCCCTCAATATAGTTCTGGTCTTCCCCACATCCCCACCCCCAACCACAATATTTTTCACAAAGCATAAGCACCAGTTTGGCCATGTTAATGTATTCTAATCATTATTATTATTATTATTATTATTATTATTTTAGAATGAGTCTTTTTAATATATAGGCTGTGTATTTGATATGCGGACTCTCTCAAAAGCCTAGACCAAGTAGATCAGAAGCAACCAATGGCACAGTTACATACAAGATCTAATCATCATTATTTTAAAATATTTATTTATTCCCTTTTTTTTGCCCTAGTTGTTTTATTTTTCATTTTTTTAAATTCTTTATTGGGGAATTAATGTTTTACATTCAACAGTAAATGCAATAGTTTGTACATGCATAACATTTCCCACTTTTCCATATAAGAATACAACTCCCACTAGGTCCTCTGTCATCCTTCTTGGATCTGTATTCTTCCCACCCACCCATCCCAGAGTCTTTTACTTTGGTGTAATACGCCAATTCTAGTTCAGGTTCTACTTGTGTTTTCTTTTCTCATCTTGTTTTTTCAGCTTCTGCCTGAGAGTATTCATCCTACTATTTCTGACTTATTTCACTTAACATGAATTTTCCAAGGTCCATCCAAGATGGGCTGAAAATGGTGAAGTCACAATTTTTTTTATAGCTGAGTAGTATTCCATTATATATACAAAACTTGCTCAGCCACTCATCTGTTGTTGGACGCCTGGGTTGCTTCCAGGTTTTGGCTATTACAAATTGTGCTGCCAAGAACATATGTGTACAGAGATCTTTTTGGATAGATGTGTTGGGCCTAGTTGTTTTATTGTTGTAGTTATAATTGTTGTTGATGTTTGTCATTGTTGGATAGGACAGAGAGAAATGGAGAGAGGAGGGGAAGACAGAGAGGAGGAGAGAAAGATAGAAACCTGCAGACCTACTTCACCACCTGTGAAGTAACTCCCTACAGGTGGGGAGCCGGGGGCTCGAACTGGGATCCTTAATGCTGGTCCTTGCGCTTTGTGCCACATGCGCTTAACCTGCTACACTACCGCCTGACTCCTATATTCTAATTCTTTACAATGCTTATTCTGGTGGAATAATCCAATAGTTGTCTTTTGATAACAGATACAAACTACAGCAATAAGGATCTTTGTGTACACACACACACACACACACACACACACACATATGATAAAACTTGACTTTCCCACTCCTTCTTCAACCATACTCCACATTTTAAAATAAAATGTAGAGCCAGGGGATGGGAGGCCACACAATTATTGAAAAACCCTGTGCCTGAGTCTTCAGGGTTTAAGCTTCAATTCCAGGCACCACATTAACAACTTAAAATTTTTGAAAGCTGAGGGCCAGGAGATAGTGCAGTGGGTTAAGCGCACATGGCGCAAAGTGCAAGGACCAGTGTAAGGATCCCAGTTCAAGTCCCTGGCTCCCCACCAGCAGGGGGGCGATGTCACTTCACAAGTGGTGAAGCAGGTCTGCAGGTGTCTATCTTTCTCTTCCCTTCTCTGTCTTCCCCTCCTCTCTCGATTTTTCTCTGTCCTATCCAACAACAATGACAACAATAATAAAAACAACAACAACAATAAACAACAAGGGCAACACCAGGGAAAAAATAACCTCCAGGAGCAATGGATTTGTAGTGTAGGCACGGAGCTCAAGCAATAACCCTGGTGGCAAAAAAAAAAAAAAAAAATTCTAAAGCTTGGGGCCTGGTGGTGGTGCACCTGGTTAAACACACACACACACACACACACACACACACACACACACACACACACACACACTGTTCAAGCCCCTGGTTCCCACCTGCAGGGAGAAAGCTTCACATGTGGAGGAGTAGAACTGCAAGTATCTCTCTGTCTCTCTTCCCTTCCCTTTTCAATTTCTTTCTCTCTCTATCTAATAATAAATAAAGACTGGTCTTTAAAAATATATATCTATTTAAAAAAAATTCTAAAGTTTACCCTCTCCCCAATTCCTTGTCTGCGTGAATCACAGATGTCTTGAGCCACAGAACAGAAGAGACAGGAGGAGAGTATGCTCCTGTCCTGTGTGTAATGATGAGAACTAGCAGCCACAGAATGAGAGCTGAGACCTCAGAATGAGTACTGCACTAAGTTATGACTGAATCACCACCCCCAATTCACAGATAGAAACTGAGGCCCAGAGAGATTCACGATTCTCCAAAGAACCCCAGGAAGGAAGGCAAGAGTTCTAGATAGTCTCATTCCAGTTAGTCTCATTTAAGATCGAGACTGCAGAGACACACAACTAAGAACCACAGAAAGACTTTAGGGGAAAAGTGACACATCAAATTGGAGTTGGTGAGCAAGATTAATCTGGATGGGCAGAGAGCAGAGCCTGGTAGCTAAACAACAGTTGAAATGGTGGTCATAGCTGGAAAAGCAATTCTGAGCAGAGCACTTTTGCTGCCATATATGTTACTTTTTTTTTCCTTTTTCTTTCTTTTCTTTTCTTTTTTTTTTTTTTGTTGCAATACTGTGAATTTCCCTGAGATAATTTTTTAAGGAAAATAGGTCATCAGAGAGGCGATTGAGAGTTTTAGAGACCAACTTCACTTTGGAGGAGATTCCCATTTGTTTTTGTGCTTGCCACAAATGGAATAGCCTCTGGAAGTTAGAAAGCTGGACACAGACCACCATGGAGACAAAAGCCATCACACTGCAACACAGTTCATTTTCTTTTTTTTTTTTCTTCATTTTAAAAAATATTTATTTAATTTATTTATTCCCTTTTGTTGCCCTTGTTGTTTTATTGTTGTAGTTATTATTGTTGTTGTCGTTGTTGGATAAGACAGAGAGAAATGGAGAGAGGGAGGGGAAAACAGAGAGGAGGAGAGAAAGATAGACACCTGCAGACCTGCTTCACCGCCTGTGAAGGGACTCCCCTGCAGGTGGGGAGCCGGGTTTGAACCGGGATCCTTATGCCGGTCCTTGTGCTTTGTGCCACCTGCGCTTAACCCGCTGCGCTACAGCCCGACTCCCTACAGTTCATTTTCATCGAGGGCTCAGGCAAGCTAGAAAGCGCACACTTAACTTCACAAAAAGTACCAGCTGTCCCACTGTTTCAGGTTGATGTTCCAAAAAACTCAAAGTTAAGAAATCCAGAAAGTACTAATGGAAGTCAACAGGAAAATAGTATTCCTTATATGGCTATTTTTTTTTCAATATCACACTGAACAAAGCAAAGGAGATAAGTGTAGCATTTATGACGACAAGCTACTCCATCTATTGCTTCAGTCTGTTGGGATTTGAAAATGGGGAGGAGGGGGAGTCGGGCGGTAGCGCAGCGGGTTAAGCACATGTGGTGCAGAGCACAAGGACTGGAGTAATGATCCCGGTTCGAGCCCCTGGCTCCCCACCTGCAGGGGGAGTCGCTTCACAGGCGATGAAGCAGGTCTGCAGGTGTCCATCTTTCTCTCCCCGTCTCTGTCTTTCCCTCCTCTCTCCATTTTTCTCTGTCCTATCCAACAACGATGACTTTAACTACAACAACAATAAAACAGCAAGAGCAACAAAAGGGAAAATAAATAAATATAAAATAAAAGAAAGAAAATGGGGAAGAGGTTACAACTATCTGTCTATGTTAGGATATAATTGCCTTTTAATTTTTTTTTTTAACTCTTGGGTCCCTCTCTGAGGAAATTAATATTTTCTTTTTCTTCTCCGCCTCCCCATCGGTCCTCTTCCTCCTCCTCCTCTTCCTTCTCCTCCTCCTCCGTCTTCTCCTCCTTCCCAAGCTACACATAACCCTATTGTTGAAGGGTTTGGGGAGGAAAGATTCCTTTTTTGGGTCCCACGCAGCTTCACTCGAAATGACTTTCAAAGAACGCGTGTGTCAGGTGTGCGGTTTCTAAATTTGTTCTGTATTAGTAGTGCAAAAGTCAAGTTAGACTAGAAAGGCTCAGGGCTGGGGTAGATCTTCCGAGGGTCTCTGAACCTTGTCTAATCCGGCAAAAGGCCCCAAAAACCCCTCTCTGTACAAGCCCCTCCCCTTTGTAATCCTTCATAAACCACACCGAGGTCCACTTTTCATTGGCCCGATGGAGGAAGCTCCTCCCTCTCTTCAGGGAGACCTCCCCCAAGGTGAGAACCAAAAATGGGCTGATGTGCATCCCAGTTTCATGTGTGCAAACCCAGGTCTCCCTGTGTCCTGCATTTGTCCCTCAACACTATTACTACATCCAAACGTCCCTCTCTTTTTTCCTCTTCTCTCTCCAGGTCCTGACAGAGTTGGAGTTCAGAGCCTATTGGTGACCCTCCACCTATCACTTCTCCCCCAGTGGGAGTACGAATCAAAATTATTGGGGGAGGGTGCAGAAGATAGTAGTTCTGGCTTCTATAATTGCTTCTCTGATGGACATGAGTGTTGGCAGGTCGATCCGTACCCCCAGCCTATTTCTATCTTTCCCTGCCGTGGGGGGGGGGTAATTGTAGAAATAACAGTAAACTCATATCTGCAACTTTGAGAAAACGCCTGCAGCTTACAATAGAGGGGGTTAGGGATTTGTGTCTATGGTGGTGGGAATGGTTTGGAATTATATCCCTGCTAACAGGTAATTTTGTAAATCAATATTAAATCACTAATAAAAAAAGAAACCATTTAAAAAAAGGAATAGGCTACAAAGGTCATTTTCAAAGGGAGAAACAGTGGAAATCGAAGAAAATAGTCATAAAAGAAAGAACGGGATGCAGTGAGATACTAGAAGTGAGGGGAAAAATGGGCAGTGAAGCATAGACTGCACATCTCTGAAATCTCTTCCTCTGGGATGAGAAAGCAAAGGACAGTGTGTTTTCATTTGTAAAAAGCAGTCTGAGAATAGTTCACACACAAAACCATTAGGCAATAGACCACATTTCTACAGGAGAAGCTCCAGGTTAAGCATGTTTCAAGATTTAGAAGGAAATAAAAGGTACATTTGGATCCATTTGGAGTGAGACAAGGTCCCAGTGTGACCTTAACATATGAGGGGCTTCTGGGCAACAAAATACTATGGCCAATCCCTTCCTATTGCATGGAGAGGAATTGGTTTGCAGTATCTGATGAATGCATGCAGGCCTTTGGGAGATGGAATGGGAGAACCACAATGCCTCCAGATACTCTCTGAAGAGTTCCTTTTTCGATTCAAAGATTCCTTTTTGAGCCAATAAGTAAGTAGAATCTGGTTCAAAGGCTTGAAAACTGCCACCTGCTACTTCAAAAGCTCTTTCAATTCCCTGAGCAATTTACTGTAGGGCTTTTGCACTTCTGGGTGTGGTTTCTACCATTTTCTAGTCATGCCCTGTCTGTGTGAAGGAAGACTAACTCTCTCAAGTTGGAAATACAGTACAGACCTGTCCACGTAAGCACTTGTCAGCTCATAAAGCTGTGATGAAAGGGGGGAGAAAGTGGCCTGTTCCAATGTTTCAGAAGAACAGGTGGGTCAGGATTTTTAAGGGCATTGATAGGAAGCCAGACTTTTGTTCATATATTTTTTTAAAAAATCAAATATTGAAAAAGCTGTTGGAAATTTCTCATCTGTGTTGCTACAGAGCCTGAAATCCTCTAAACTAGGCCTAGGTACAAGAAAAAAAATATATGACACACTTATCTTTAAGGGAATACACATGTTATTTCCCCCCCCCTTTTAAATTTAATTTATTCTCCATTAAAAAAAAAACTAGTGGTGTAGCAGAGATTTTTCAAAATCAGAAGATTTTTTTAAATATTTATTTTATTTATTTATTCCCTTTTGTTGCCCTTGTTGTTTTATTGTTGTAGTTATTATTGTTGTTGTCATTGTTGGATAGGACAGAGAGAAATGGAGAGAGGAGGGGAAGACAGAGAGGAGGAGAGAAAGATAGAAACCTGCAGACCTGCTTCACTGCTTGTGAAGCGACTCCCCTGCAGGTGGGGAGCCGGGGTTCGAACCGGGATCCTTATGCTGGTCCTTGTGCTTTGCGCCACCTGCACTTAACCCGCTGCGCTACAGCCCGACTCCCAGAAGATTTTTTTTTTAATTTATTTATTCCCTTTTGTTGCCCTTGTAGTTTTATTGTTGTGATGTCATCATTGTTGGACAGGACAGAGAGAAATGGAGAGAGGAGGGGAAGACAGAGAGGGGGAGAGAAAGATAGACACCTGCAGACCTGCTTTACCACCTGTGAAGCGACTCCCCTGCAGGTGGGGAGCCGGGGGCTCAAACCAGGATCCTTATACCGGCCCTTACACTTTGCGCCATGTGCACTTAACCCGCTGTGCTATCACCCATCTCCCCAAAACCATACGATTTTAGGGCTAGACAGTAGTAGCACACTGGGTACAGTGCACATAAAGACTGGCACAAGTATCCCGGTTCAAGCCCTCAGCTCCCCACCTGCAGGGTGGGTGGGTGGGGAGGGGCACATGAAACAAGTCTGGAGGTGTCTGTCTTTCTCACCCCCTCTCTGTCTTCCCCTCCTCTCTCAATTTCTCTCTGTTTTATGAAAAAAAAAAAAACAGAAAAAATGGCTATCAGGAGCAGTGGATTCGTAGTGCAGGCACTGAGCCCCAACGATAACTCTGAAGGGAAAAATAATAATAAATCAAATTTTGTCTTTTATATAATGAAGACATTTTTTAAATTTCTTGACTGGAGGACTAATGGTTTACAATCAACAGTAAAATATAATAGTTTATATATATGTAACACTTCTCACTTTTCCATATAGCAATTCAGCCCCTACTAGGTCCTCCTTTACCATCATGTTCCAGGACCTAAACCCTCCCCTCCCATCCCAGATGAAGATATTTTAGTATGAATTATGTATGATATTAAATAAGGTGTATTTAAACATCTTCCACATAAGCAGTCTATAGGGTCATCAGATAACTTTGAGGCTGAACGTAAGATGTTGGGAACAAACTGCTTTGTCCAACATTTTTCAATAGCAGAATAAACTATAATTCAGGTTTACCTTTTTTAAAAAAGCATCCCTCTCCCTCTATTTTTAATATTTTACTTATTTATTATTGATAGAGATAGAGAGAAATTGAGAGAGGAAGGGAGATAGAGAGGGAAGGAGACAGAGAGACACCTGCAGCACTGCTTCACTACTCATGAAGCTTTCCCCTTGCAGGTGGGGACCAGAGGCTTGGACTGGGTTCTTTGTGTAATGTATGTGCTCAGCCAGGTGTGCCACCACCTGCCCCAGGTTTGTCTTTAAAATTTTTTTTAAATTTATAAAATGGAAATATTGACAAGACTGTAGGATAAGAAGGGTACAATTCCACACAATTCCCACCACCCAAACTCCGTATCCCACCCCCTTCTCTGATAGCTTTACTATTCTTTATCCCTCTGGGAGTATGGACCCAGGATCATTATGGGGTGCAGAAGGTATAAGGTCTGGCTTCTGTAACTGCTTTTCTGCTGAACATTGGAAGGTCAACCCCTACTCCCAGCCTGTCTCTTTATTTCCCTAGTGGGGCAGGGGCCTGAGGAAGCGGGGCTCCAGGACACATTGCTGGGGTCATTTGCCCAGGGAAGTCTGGTTGGTAGCATGGTAGCATCTGGAACCTGGTGGCTGAAAATGAGTTAATATATAACGCAGAGCAAATTGTTGACTAATCATGAAACAAAAGGCAAAAATATTTGCAGGTGAAGATTTGGGGGTCTCCATTTTGGCAAAAGCCAGTAGGTCTATTTTAGGTATCTTCCAAGGGGCCCAGGACTTTACTAGTTTTTGCCTGAGTCTGACAGCTGACATGCAGGTGGACCCAGGTTATTGTCTAGGGAGATGGTATCAGAGTTGGAAGAAGGACTAGAAAGCTGGATCAAGCATGAGAGTAGCTCCCAAATATGGGGAAAGTGTATAAATATTGTTAACTGTAAACCCCATCGATTTGATCTGGGGCCCATATTCAACACAAGAGCCTATGTAACCTCTGCATCTCTGTAGGTCTGAGCTCACATTCTGTGGTTATAGCTAGGAACATTCCAGGCTGCACTAGTTTTATCAGGCTTGTCTTTTAGCCAGTCATTAAAGTATACATACATTTTTAGAACTACTGTACCTACGTGATTGGTAGCAGTAATAAATTATGCAATCATAAAGCTTAAAAGGATTAAAACAAAGTCACAGGTTTAAAAAGGACATGAAGAGTGGCGGGGGGGCATCCTGTAGCACACCTGGTTAAACGCACATAGTACAAAGTGCAAGGATCCTGGTTCGAGCCCCCAGCTCCCCACCTGCAGTGGAAAGGGTCTCTTCACAAGTGGTAAAGCAGGTCTGCAGGTGTCTGTCTTTCTCTCCCCTCTCTCTAACTTTCCCTCTTCTCTCAATTTCTCTCTGTCCTACTTAATAATGATTTTTTTTTAAAATGGCCACCAAGAGCAGTGGATTTGTAATGCAGGCACCAAGCCTCTGGAAGAAAAAAAAGAGAGAGAGTGTGTATGGCATGACAGCATGAGAATGTTCTTGTTACTACTGAAATGTGTACACAGATGTGGTTAAGAGATTAGAAGCTCATGTTATATGTATGTATGTATGCTATATGTACAGCTCAAAATACAAATGAAAAGTAAAACTGTAAGGCCAGGGATCTCAAAGTCAAGCACATATTAGAAGATGTCTAGAGGTCCCTGACTGGACAGAATTTGGACCCAGCCCTTCGAGTTTTTGTTTGTTTCTGGTAAATTTTCAGATGACAAAATACTGCTGATCCCAGGGTCACAATTCAAGAGCCACTTAGAAGGTCTCCATGAAGTGTTCATAGTTCTCTTTCACGCAACAATGGCAATTTGCAGCCGTTTTCTCAACGGAATTGAATTATTGCTCAACTTGTACAAAGTGTCAAGCTTATCATCAGATGCCAATAGGCATTCGAGTTTAATCCTTGCAAACTAATTCATGTATTCAGCAAATATGTGCTTAGAGCCTGTGCTAGCCAGAGAACTATGTTGGGTATTAAATGATGAACAAAAGCTGGTGGGTGGCTGATGGGGGGGTGGGCGAAGAAAAAATGGCACAGTTCATGAATATGCAAAACAACACAGTGACAAGTTGCCAGAAGAACTGGAAAGAGGAAAACCAGTTTAGCTACTGAATAGAAAATGATGGGGGGGCAGGTGATGGGCATACCTGATTAAGCTACATATTGGGAGTCCGGCAGTAGCACAGCGGGTTAAGCTCACGTGGTGCAAAGCCCAAGGACCGGTGAAAGGATCCAGGTTCCAGCTCCTGGCTCCTCACCTGCAGGGAAGTCGCTTCACAGGCGGTGAGGCAGGTCTGTAGGTGTCTATCTTTTTCTCCCTTTCTCTGTTTTCCCCTCCTCTCTCCATCTCTCTCTATCCTATCCAACAACAATGACATCATCAACAACAATAATAATAATTACAACAAGGGCAACAAAAGGGAATAAATAAATTTTTTTTTAAAATGAGTGAAAACTCTAAATATGTATTGTAGGGGATAGACAAGATTTCTCAATAGAGTGAATGAGCATGGAAATTAAAGGACAGGAAGAGACCAAGGATGCATCCCAGGTTCTAACTTGAATGATTAGGTGAGATAATAGAGAGGAGAGAAAAACTGGGGTGAAGTCAAAATTCCTAAGTTGAATACAGAAAAAAAAATGTTGTTTTTTCTTTTTGCCTCCAAGGTTATCGCTGGGGCCCTGTGGCAGCTCTACAAATCCTGGTGGATATATATATATATTCCTTTTAAAAATATTTATTTATTTTTTAATCCCCTTTTGTTGTCTTTGTTTTTATTGCTGTAGTTACTGTTGTTGTTATTGATGGATAGGACAGAGAAAAATGGAGAGAGGAGGGGAAGACAGAGAGGGGGAGAGAAAGACAGACACCTGCAGACCTGCTTCACCGCCTGTGAAGCGACTCCTCTGTAGGTGGGGAGCCAGGTGTTAGAAGTGGGATCCTTCTGCCGGTCCTTGGGCTTTGCACCATGTGTGCTTAACCCGCTGTGCTACCGCCCAACTTCCTATCTATTCCATTTTATTGGACAGGACAGAGAGAGAAAAGGGAGATAGAGGATGGGGGTAGAGAGCATGATGCATATGCAAAGAGACTCTTGTGTCTGAGGCTCCAAAGTCTCAGGTTCAATCCCCTGTACCACCACAAGCCAGAGCTGAACAGCATCCTGGTAAATAAATAAATAAATAAGGAGGAAGAGAGAGAGAGAAAGAGACACCTGCAGACCTCCTTCACTGCTCATGAGGTGTCCTCCCTGCATGAGTCCCCTGCACTTTGTACTACGTGCGCCTAACCAGGTGCGTCACCACCCCGACCCCAGTATTTCCATGACATATCTAAGTAGAACTGTAAATAGTTTAGTTAGATGTGTGTATCTAGATCTCAGACACGAAAAAGCTCTGAGTCGACGTACATCTGAGTCATGAGAATAGGGAAAGTGTTTGAAGCCATCGGACTAAACAAAGCCACCTTGGCGTTCTCCACCTTGGCACTATTCACAGTCTGAGCCGGAGAATTCTTTATTGTGGGCGTTCCTATCCACTCAAAAGTGTTGAGTGGCATCTTGGTTTCTACCTACCAGATGCCAGTAGCACTTTCTAGGGATGGTCGAACATCCCCTAAGGAAAGGGGTAAAGACCAAATTGTGTGTGGCTGAGAACCACTGAGCTAGAGAGAGGGCAAGGGGCTACAGGGCAGAACAGATGAGGGGAGGTGTGAAGGCATCAACATTTGAAGATTTGGTTAAAGAACATTCGAGATGTGTTTAAGAAGAGAACATAGAGGAAAGGAGGCAGAGGTGAACAGGTGGTAGTAGAAACAACAACAAGAGTATAGCATAATGTCTGAGAAGTCAGAAGAAGAAAGTGTTAAGGAAGATAAGAATGTCCATTGGACCCCACCTGCAAAATACAAAAAATTAATAACTGTTCATTGGCTACTCTCTAGAATGCATATGAGATGAGAACTGGAAAGGCCTACTAGATTTGATTTCCTGGGTAGGTATCTTGATCAGCTTGGGAAAGCATAACAGGATATCATAGGTATGGTGCCTTTTTTTAAAAAAAAAAAATATTATCTTTATTTATTGGATAGAGACAGCCAGAAATCTAGAAGGTAGGGAAGATAGATAGAGAGAGAAAGAGAGACACCTGCAGCCCTGCTTCACCACTTACAAAACTTTCTCTCTGTAGGTGGGGACTGGGGGCTTGAACCCAGTCCTTGAGCACTGTAACATGTGCACTCAACCAGGTGTGCCACCACCCTGTCCCGGTATGGTGCCTTAAACAACAAAATCCCCCCCCCCTTTTTTTTAAATTTTATAAAAAGGAAACACTGGCAAAAACCATAGGATACGGGTGGTACAACTCCACACAATTCCTACCACCAGAACTCCGTGTCAGTGTTTCCTTTTTATAAAAAGAGAGAGAGAGAGAGAGAGAGAGCGAGAATGCAAGCTATCCTGATCCTATGCAGCAAAATCAATTCTAGGAAGGACATTTATAGTCATACAAGCCTACATCAGGAAACAAGAAAAATCTCAAATATATGATCTAACCTTATACTAAAGGAACTAGAAAAATAAGGTCAAGTGAAGACAAGAGTCAGTAGAAAGAAGGAAATAATAATTAAAAAAACAACAACCCAGAAACAAACAAAATAGAAATTTTAAAAGATAATTTATAAGCATCAATGAAACCAACACTTGGTTCTTAAAAAAAAAAAGTAAGCAAATTTCACAAAACTTGAGTAAAGTTCACTAAGAAAAAATCAAGAGCTAACAGTTAGAATCAGAAATGAAAGTGGAAAAATTACACCAGGCATCACAGAAATAAAAAAGATTACAAAAGACTACTACAAACATCTGTGTACCAAAAATTCAGATAATCAGGAAGAAATGGACACTTTCTTAGAATCAGACAACCTTCCTGGTCTGAATCCAGGAGAAATAGAAAACTTAAATAGATCAATTTCAAGTCAGGAAATTGAAAGAGTAATCAGGAGTCTCTCTGATAAAAGAAGTCGAGGACTTAGATGGTTTCACTAGTGAATTCTACCAAAGCTTCAGCAATGATCTAATACCTGGCCTTCTCAAATTTTCCAAAAAACGAAGAAGAGGAAGTAATTCCACACACATTTTATGAGGTTGAATTTACTCTGATACCAAAAGCAGATCCAAGCATTATGAAAAAGAAAACAACAGAGCACTATTGCTGGTGAACAGTGATTCAAAGATCCTTAATAAAATCCTTGGAAACCAAAATTAGAAAAAAAACAAAACAAAACATGTGTTTGGATGTTGATGCAAACCATACCATAGAGAGAGACGAACACAGGATTTTTATCAGAGAATGCCCTTGGGACCAACACCTGCAGAAGGGGAGCAGGTGCGATTAGAGCCAGGATCCTTTTGCCAACCCCACAGGAAGCTCTGGAGATCAGATGCTCTTCAAAGATACCTGGGGTTGCCTGGGATGACCAGGCCTGGACCCTCTGCCTCAGTCATTATACAGTGGTTTCACTGGGAAGGGGCAGGAACTTAGACCCACTAATTACTTTCTGCAACAGCTGTCCAGCTGTGGAAGGGCTGACAGCTGGTGGTTGAGTAACACCCCAACAGAAGAGTACTAAGTCTTTCATGGACATTACATCAGTGTCCACTACAGGAAGAAAGTGTTGAACTGCAGGTGGAAAAGAAACCTTCTAAAGGCGAGAGTTACCTAGATCTGGAATATTATTGGAGATCGAGTTATAGTGAGCTTAACTCCCTTCACTGTGACAAAATGGGGTGAGTACTAATCTGCGTGGAACTTGTTGGTGGCAAGATAATGGAACATCTTTTTTTAAATTTTTTAAATATTTATTTCTTTATTCCCTTTTGTTGCCCTTGTTTTATTGCTGTAGTTATTATTATTGTTGTCATCATTGTTGGATAGCACAGAGAGAAATGGAGAAAGGAGGGGAAGACAGAGAAGGGGAGAGAAAGATAGACACCTGCAGACCTACTTCACCGCTTGTGAAGCGACTCTCCTGCAGGTGGGGAGCCAGGGTTTGAACCGGGATCCTTACGCCGGCCGGCCCTTGCACTTTGCACCACCTGCGCTTAACCCGCTGCACTACAGCCCGACTCCTGGGACATCTTTTGAAAAACTATTTTGTTATTTATTTGTTGGTTGGTTTGCTTCTGGGTTTGCCGCTGGGGCTAGGTGCTTACACTCTGAATCCACATTTCCTGGTGGCCATCTTTTCCCATCATTGTTGTTGCTCTTAGTATTGTTATTGTTGTCATTGTTGGATAGGACAGAGAGAAATCAAGAGAAGAGGGAGGGGCAGAGGAAGACAGATACCTGTAGACCTGCTTCACCGCTTGTGAAGCGACCGCGCTGTAGGCGGAGGAGAGCCGGAGTCTCTAACCGGGATCCTTGCGCAGGTCCTTGAACTTTGTGCCAGATGCACATAATTCGGTGTGCTACCTCCTGGCCCGGATATGGAACTTTTTTTTTCCCAGTAACTATACTCTTTGTTTAAGAAGGTTCATGAGAGTGAGGTGAGGGCCGGGGTGGAGAACCAGAGCATCATTGGGGCACATATAATCCCCAGGATGGAACCACAGTCACTGCACCATCCTCCAGGATGTGGTATCTATACTCCTGAAGAAGTTATGAACAATACTGTCTGTTATGAAAATGGAGGTGAGGAATGTCTATCCCCCAGGGAGGAGAAAGTGGGTCTCCAGGAAACAGAACAGTTCATCGCAAGACACCTTTGTTTCCACATAGGAAGGTTGTAGTGAGAAAAATTAAAGCAGAACCGGTCATTTCTGTCTCTCCTGATTTCTTCTTGTACCTGAGAGGTTCAGGCCAGGAAGGCTGAAGACAAGATTGACCTTGGAGGATTTCAATGACTAAAAAGCATGTGGTAGAGGGGAAGAGACTGAAGGCATTTGCAGGGGAGAACACATTGATACAGAGTGGTGCTAAGGAGCCAGGTGGTGGCACATCTGGCTAAGCACATACAGTATAATATACAAGGACCTGAGTTCAAGCTTCTGGTCCCCACCTGTAGGGGGAAGCTTCATGACTGGTTGAAGCAGGGCGGCGGGTGTCTGTCTTTCTCCTTTATCTTCTCAATCCCCTCTCATTTTTTCTCTGACTCTACCCAATAAATAAATAAATAAATTTATTTATTTATTTTTCAAAAAGAGGATGGTGGGAGTCGGGCAGTAGGGCAGCGGGTTAAGCGCACATGGTGCAAAGTGCAGGGACTGGCTTGAGGATCCCAGTTAGAGCCCCCAGCTCCCCACTTGCAGGGGAGTCACTTCAAAAGAGGTGAAGCAGGTCTTTCTCTCCCCCCCCCATCTTCCCCTCCTCTCTCCATTTCCCTCTGTCCTATCCAACAACAATGACATCAATAACAACAACAACAATAAAACAACAAGGGCAACAAAAGGGAATAAATAAATAAGAGAATGGTGTTGAGACTAAGAAATGTTGCTTTTTTTCTTTCTAAGGTAGATTTAATGCTGTAACAACATTCATCTGAGGATAAATAAAATAGTTCCAATGGTCTGGGAGGTGGTGCAGTGAATAAAGCATTGGACTCTCAAGCATGAGGTCTTGAGTTCAATCCCCATCAGCACATGTACCAGAGTGATGTCTGGTTCTCTCTCTCTCTCTCAATAATAAATAAATAAAATCTTAAAAAATTAAATAAATAAGCTCCCAACGAACTTTAAAGTTAGAATCTTCTTCCCTTTCTTTGCAGAGAGAACAGTTTTTGTGTTTAAACAAAATGCAATGACTTTTTTTTCTTTTGACACAATGTGTTAATATCCCTGTGAACCTGTTTGTTTCTCCCTCCTGCCTTCAAGCATTTGCTGCTAGCCAAAGTGATAATTTATCTCATTCAACCCAGGTGGGTGTTAATTTCAGGAATAACTGGATGGTTTGTTTCCTGAATCCTCTTTTTAGGATTCCCATGCTCATCTGCACAAATGGGGGAGGGAGAGGGTTTCTGTAATCTCTGAAGTCCCATGATGGCAGAGAGTGACTGGGAGCCAGATTCTTGGCAGTAATGAAATGCTAGAGTTGGAATTCTGACCAAGAATATATAGTTTACTCCAGTTGGGTAATGAAAGTTGGGTAACGAATGAAAGTTCTGTTTACGAAGGTACTAGAGGAGGACGGAAGCGCACGCGCGCACACACACACACACACACACACACACACACACACACACACACACACCACTGTGTCTTGGTACTGGCCAGGGAGGAGATGTCTTTGCCCCCTAGGCCTGAAGAGTGCTAAGGGAAAGGTATTCTAGAACCTGGTGATAATTAGCAGTATGGAGACAGGGGGCAAGAAGCACTGTGACTTCCTGGGGCAGGATAGCTGCCAGCCAAAAGGAAGCCTGGAGAAGTAATAATCCTCCCTCAGTCTCCCCACCATTTGGGAAATGGCTAGAACGTGAGAGATCCTCCTGGGTGGTGTTGGAGGTGGGGGTGGGGTGGGGCTTGGAAGCCACACACATCGTGACTGTTCTGTTCAGGGCGAAAGTCACCCAAGGGATCTAGGCTGGAAGCCCTTGCTCAGCCCTGGGAAACCATTTATTCTTCTCAGGGGAGTCTTGCAGCCGCTCTTTCTAAGGCTCGCGGCCTGCCTGGTGCTCGCACCTCCCAGCTTTGTGCGGGAGAAAGGTATTCCAACGCGGCCTAGGCTCCTGGGAAAGTCTGGCCACCACTGGGGTTCTGAGCTGCAGCAGGAGCTCAAGCCAAGGGGGAGTCCTCTTCCTTACCGGCAAGATAGGATAACCGGTCCTTGACAGCCCCCACCTGGTTCGGTCTCCATCTGCTCCTTCCCCCCTCCCTCCTTACCCTGCCCCTCCAGCTGTCAGGGCGCACCCTGGACCGCAGGGCAGTGGAGCAGGAGCCACTCTGGCCGCCTTCCACCCAGCAAGGCCGAGGGGAGGGAGGGGCGACCTTGCAGCTGCGAAACCCCTCTGGTTGTGGGGGGGGAAGGCTTCCCGTGAGCCGGACTTGAGGGAGGAGGGGTACTAGAAGGCCAAAGGTTCCGGTGACAGGAACTGGGGCTCTGGCAGCCCCCAGGAAAGGGTCCCTGGCGCCCCGGGAATAGCGGCGGAGCCTGCAAGTGGAGTTGGCTCCGGAGCTTCAGCAACTGTGAGCTCAGAGCGCAGGTTCCTAGACATTTCTGCCCAAGAACATCTAAAGGGTTATTTGGGCTCAAACCCCCTGTTTTAAAGGCGAGAAAATCAAGTGTAGAAAGGGACACCAGCGAGACCCACAGTGGGTTGCTGTTGGCAGCAAACTTGTGTGCTGAATGTGAAGGAGAAAAAAAAAAAAAAAGAAAGAAAGAAAAAAGAAAGGAAAAAGGAAGTCTATATCTATAGTTGTGGGAACACTATAGTGGTTATCTATGGGATGAGGATGGGGACACAGACCTTTGGTGATGGGGAGTGGTGAAAAAGAAAAAAAAAGACTATAAACCATTATCAGTAAAGCTCTAAAGTAAAAAAAAAAAAAAAAAAGGTGTGTGTGTGTGTCAATGAGCTGCTGACACGGCCCTGTCCTTTCTATAGTAAAATAAGGGAACTGCCTGTCAGGTTAGGGTCTGAGGGGGAGCTTAGGTGAGCACCCCAGTAAGTGGTCCTAGATAAATTGAGCAAAACAAAACATAGAACTCACAGGCATACAAAAACTGAACTCCTCCCTCCTTTCTAAAATGTCCAAGAGTAAAAATTCTTAAAGGTAAAACCTTCTTCTGCTATGGATGGTCATAGTTTGTTGATGCCCTTGGGGGTCACAAGCCAGCCCTGCAGTGCTCAGCAGTGGTTGAAGGATTGAGGCTCAAACTGGGTGCACCAGGAATTTTGCCATCAGCTCTGTCCACAGTTGAGCCTCAGTTGGGCATCTGCAGAATGGGACAGTGGGAGGGGTGGGTTTGCCTAATGCTGAGTTTTTATTTGCAGCCCACCCCCACCCCCCATGGTATTCAGGACTTCCTCAGAGCTCTGTGGAGTGATGAGCCTGGAGGCTAAAATTTCAACTTCTCAGGTCTCGGTTTGGCACTACTCCACTGTTTCACTACTCACTGTCCCAGAGAGCCCACCCATCTTGGGTGTACAGAACCCCTTTGACCAGCGGACACTGCCAACACCCCCCCCCCCCGCCGCCCCACATTGTGCTCTGTGGTGGGGAGTGAATGTTCGCTGGGTGAATTCCGGCAGTGATTAGACTCGGAGGTGCTCGGCTCAGCGGAACACTCTTGGCAATTTCCGATACCCATGTCTTTGCTTCCACTTGGTTCCTTCCTTCAGCCCCGGAGGGGAGGAAAACAAAGTCCTAAGTAAGTCCAGTGGCCTAGAAGAATCAACACTCTGTTTTGTTTGGTTTATTTTATGTCTTTACACAGGGCTTTGTTAAGTCTCAGAACTGACACTATTTTTTTTTTATTGAGGTTATCAAAATCCTAATATGTGCCTCATAAGATTAGCATCCAGCCAGTCCCTAACTAACTACGTGGGTGTTAGTATTCTCCCAAAGACACACAGATCAGGTTCCCTTACCATCCCATCCTCCAATCCAGAAAAGTTAGCAAGCCCTGGCTGCTGCCCTGTGAATGGTCAGAGACAGTCATTTCATTTCCCCATGGAATAATATGAATTTGAAGACCTACCCTTTGGAGATATGCGTGAGTGCTCAGAATCATATCCTCATATTTTAGAAGTTTAACACAAACTAATTAAATTAAAAGGTAAGGATGAATAAGGTACCCAAAGAACAAACATATCATCCCAGAGAGAGAGAGAGAGAGAGAGAGTAAAAAAAAAAAAAAAGTCAGAGAGAAATGCTCTTTGCAAATTGAAAAGGGGAAGGAGAATCCTTTAAATAAATTATTCATGTGGCCCCCCCACAAGTTTTGCTAGCTAATGCTTATTAGACAGGGTATCTACAAAGATGTCCCGTAGGGGGGTGGGGGGGCACAGCTGGGGCACGTTCCTTTGCATGGTGGCTTCCTGATTCCAGGGTCACATTTTCAAATCGTAGATGCCAAAGGCACAGTGACTTTCAGAGCTTGCTCGGGGGGCAGAGTGGAACTGGACCCGGAATAGGATTTTTATGGGACTTGGTGACAAGTGGACGTATGGACTCAGGAAGAGGGTGAGAGTGTGCAGGGCTGGAGGCTAGTTTCTGAAAGCGCAGCAGGGGGACCTGGGCGGTGGCAGAGTGTCACCTCGTGGGCGACAATCAGTACTGGGCGAGGGCGGCAGGGGTGGTCAGAATCGGAAGGCTCTTTTTCTCCCGGAACCGTAGGCAGCCAGGCGTTGGAGGCCTGCTGACCTCACAGGGGCCAGATTGCTGGCATCAAAAACTCTGCTATCGCCAACCGGATGAACTTGAGTGTTCCTAGCTTCCTAACTCCAAATGCCAGTGCATGAATTCAGTGGTTACAGCTTCTAGGAACCTTGGCTCAGAGTACTGGGGTGGCTTGAACGCGTCACTTCTCAGGAAAGGACAGAGAAGAGGGACTTGGATTAAGTGCGCTCAGCTCAGCTCAGTGAGTGAGGGGCTTCAGGTTGGTATTTGCTTTTAAAAAAAAAACTTTGGCAAAAAACCAACATTTGGAGTGACAGCTCAGCAGAGCCCAAGTGTCTGGCATTAATATTCATTGAGGGGGAGTTGGTGCCGAACAGTGGCACACCTGGTTGAACAAAGGGTTACAAGGAGCAAGGACCCAGGTTCCAGTCCCCAGTTCCCCCCCCCCAGGGGAAAAACATCACAAGTGGTGAAGTTGTGCTGCTTCTCTCTCTCTCCCTCTCCCTCTCTCTCCCTCCCTCTCTCTTTCTCTCTCCCTCCCTCTCTCTTTTACTAGAAAAGGTAAGCTTCTCTCTGTCTCTCTTATCACCTTTCCCTCCAATTTCTGGCTGTCTCTATCCAATAAATAAATAAAGACAATAAAAACTTTTAAAAGTTGCAAGGGCAAAAGGAAATCATTTCCTTCAAACTCAGGTCCCTCACAAACTTAAATACGGATTAAAAAAAAAAAATCAATGTGACTTTCACATTATTTCGGCCAGGAAACTTTGGACCAGTCTGTAACATTCTTCTTCTTCTTTTTTTTTTTTTCCTTTTGTTCACAAACTTTCCCCAGCAGCTTGGGAAATTAGTGAAGTTGTTTTGTTGTTGTTGTTGTTTTCTTTCTTTTCTGTGTTCAGTTGACCCTGATCCTATTTAGAAGAATTCCCGGCAAAGAAGAAAAAAAGAAAAAGACATTAAAATAATGGGCAACTAATTCCAAATACTCTTTCTGCTCAAATTTCCTAAACCGGTGTCTGCACTTAAGTCCCTCCTCCCCAATCAGCTCCCCCAGCAAGTCTCCCCCCCTCTACCCTTGCCGGTCTCCGGTGTAGGACTAGTCTGGCTTTGAGGCTTCACACGCATCTCGGTCACGAGTCCTCCAGCGGAACATCTGGATGGGAACTCGTGTCTCGACACATCTGGGCCACTACAGCGAAGGCTAGTTCCTGGGGAGCGAGTGCGGAAATGCGTGCGGGTGCCGGAGAGCGCCACTTGGTGGGGTGGGACCTCTCCCCCGCTTCGGGTCACTCCTGCAACCTTTCCACCATCTGCTCCTGTCACCAGCCCTCCCCGGCCCCGCCTCCTCTGAACCCGCAGCCAATCATAAGCTCTGAAGGCTCCCCTCCGCCCCAAACTCTTTCCACACCCCCATGTTTCGGGAGCCGATTGGCTGCTGGGTCTTCAGCCAAGCGCACATATTTGCATGGGGGCCCCGGGTTGTGGTAGGTGCAGCGGCCCGTCACTCCGCAAGGCCCGGGGCCCGCCCACTCCAACCTCGCTCCTGAGCTCCTTCCTGCGCAGCCTCCGCCGGGGAAGTGCGGGGCTGTCTGCGCTCTTCAGGCTCAGCTCCAGTGGCGAGTGCGCACAGTCTACGGGGCTCAGGGCTCTGGGGTGCCGCTCCCTCTCGGCCCCCAGCGGGTCGCCTTTTAGAAAGCAGCGGCGGCGGCAGCAGCAGCAGCAGCAAGTCTCTCGGTTGTAATTGCAACCACCCCGACTTTGCGTTCCAGTTGCAGCTCCTCTCGGGCAACATGTCAAAAGGCGCCGCCGCTCCAGCTGCCGCCACCGCCGGCGGAAGAACAGCAGCAGCAGCAGCGGCGGCCGCGGGCGCACGGGGCCAGTAAGCGCTCCGGGCCGGGCGCCTCGCGGTCAAAGCTCGCCCCGTCGGCGATTCCCACCCGGCCACCCGGCCACCCTCCGCCCCGCCATGTGCTGAGCCATGCCTCTCGCCGCGCGCGCGGGCAGCGCATGGGGCAGCGCCTGAGCGGCCAGCGGTCCTGCCTCGATGTCCCCGGCGGGTTCCTGCCGCAGCCGCCCCCGCCCCCGCCCCCGGTGAGGAGGAAGCTCGCCCTGCTCCTCGCCATGCTCTGTGTCTGGCTCTACATGTTCTTGTACTCGTGCGCCGGCTCTTGCGCCGCAGCGCCGGGGCTGCTGCTGCTGGGCTCCGGGACCCGCACCGCCCACGCCCCGCCAGCCCGGGCCCCGGGCCCCGACGAGACCCCCTCCAGGTGGCCGCTCCACGCGGCGCCGGCCACCCCCGTGGCTGCCGACAAGGAGGAGGCGGCCGAGCGCGCCGCCAGCCTGGAGGAACCAAGTCCCGAGGCGCCGGACGTCCCCAGCCCCATCTCCAGCTTCGTCAGCGGGTCTGGCAGTAAGCAGCTGCCGCAGGCCATCATCATCGGGGTGAAGAAGGGCGGCACGCGGGCCCTGCTCGAGTTCCTGCGGGTGCACCCCGACGTGCGCGCCGTGGGCGCCGAGCCCCACTTCTTCGACCGCAGCTACGACAAGGGACTCGCCTGGTACCGGTGAGTTTCCCCGCCGCCGCCGCCGCCGCCAGGGGCAGGGGCCACCATCCACGACCCCAAGCGACAGAGGCGGGACGGTTGGCATGGGTCCGGATGCGGGGGGAGGAGAGCTCTTGGTACCACCGTGGGCTGCGAGGTGCGGGAGAACCGCTTCGCTGTACTACCCAGCCATGCGGAGGCTCCTGCCCCAGTGCGGTATCGGGTACCGGGTGCGAGGATTTCTGCTTAGCCGCAGCCGGTAGAAACAAATCGAGGAACTCTGGCAGCTCCGTGGCTCGTGGTGGCCTTAGTTTTTGTTTTTTTTTAAAATCATTTTCTTTTTTATTTTAAATGATTTATTATTGGATAGAGACAGAAATTGAGAGAGGAGAAGGAGATAGAGAGGGAAAAAGAGAGACACCTGCAAGCTCTACTTCATAACTCGTGAAGCTTTCCCCATGCACAGGCGAGGACCAGGAGCTCGAACCCGTGTCCTTGCGCACTGTAGTGTGCGCGCTTCACTAGATGCGCCACCGCCTGGCTTCGGAGTCCTTTAAAGTAATTTAGCGGACTCTCCTCGAAGAAGGTACAGCGCGCAGGAAAGCCACACAGTCCGCTAGTCTTGGCCCAAACGAGCCATCCCAGTGTGGCCCGTATTTAATTTTTCTGCTCAAAACCCGGCGGGTCGCCGTCTCCACCCTAAACCAACTTCTAAGCGCAGCTTCTGCTCCCCAGATGGGAGTAAGGGATGGGTGGTGTGTGTGTGTGTGTGTGTGTGTGTGTGTGTGTGTGTGTGTGTGTGTGTGTGTGTGTGTGTGTTTTGCGGGGGGGGGGGGTTGACGGTGTCCTGCAGAGGCCTCCAGGAATCTTTTAACCTTTTGGTTCCATGTCTCCTTTTGCTGGGAGCCTAGAAGAGCCAGACCACTGGGCCGCCCAGGAGCTTTGGCTCGGAGAGGTGAGGGAGCCGGGCGGGTGGGCTGGCGCCTCTGCCCGGCCGGCTGTGCGCAGAGCGTGGATCGGTGCTGGTCCCTGTCGGGCAAAGGCGCGAACTGCAGCGGGCGAGAGAGGCGCGCTGCTTGGGAAGCTGCCCCCGGGGCTCCCGCACCGCCTGCGGGTTTCCACCTCCCGGGCCTGGGTGGTGGGGAAGGCCAGATCCCCGGGGCTCTGGTTTCCATCGCGCTTTTGCACGCAGGGCCTCGTAGAATATTCCGAGCGTACTGAATCAGAAAAGTAGGTTTCCTGGAAGTTGGGGTTTCTGGAAACTCGTTTCTTGGCAAAGTTGTGAGTCGGTTTCCAAAGACTTTGTGATCTCGAGGTCATCATTAGGATCGATATCAATGCTTCCTGTAGCTTGTGATCTTTGGGGTGCGTGGCTGGGTTCACTGAACTTCCGGGGAGTGGAGGGTGGGGGAACCGGTGTAGCCTCTGGCCTTGGGGGAGCCCCGGGGGCTGCCACCAGCTGCCACCCACATTTCTGTCCTGTCACCATTCCCCAAACCTATGCTTCCTTCAAGTCCCCTACACCCGTCCAGGCCCAGCCTGTTTCCCAGAGGCTCCAGACTTAAGAAAACAAAAGGGGAGGGGTGACAATGTACCCTACTCCCTACCCCCATCTCCCTTTCAGGACCCAGAGAAGATAGAGCATAAAAGGGGGGCTGACCCAATGGATTAAAGCCGCCTTCTTTCCAGCATCTCCCTCCCCACCACCCCACACCCTTCCTCTTTGTCTTAATGTTTTAATTATTTGTCTGGAGTTGCCCAAGTCTCGAGGTGTAGCCAGCCGTGACAGCCACCATTCCCAGTTGGGGCACACCCGGTTGTTAATAACTGGGGGGGGGGGGTTCTGGCTCCGACGCATGGAATCTGGAATCCTGTCCGGACCCGCGGGCAGGTTGCTGGTGCAATGGGTCGCACTGGGTCTCCATGCTCCCTGCCATCTGTACAGTGGCGATCCTGAGGTTCTCGAAGGCTGGGGAGGCATGAATGCACACACAGTCAGGTGCCTGGCCTGCTGGGCCTCTCTAATTGTTAAGCTATTGTCATCGGTTGCATTGTCACTACTTTGACTGCCACCCCCACCTACTCTTGGAAGGGATTACTGCCACCCCACCTACTCTGGAAGGGTGTTCCAGGGGCTTGGGTGGCAGGCTATAACTAGCGCCCCTCCAGGTGGAATCCACCAAAGGCCAGAGTCAGTCGAGGCTTTCAGAGATCAGACGACTTGGGAGGAGGAGGGACAGGTTGGGAGGAAACTGGTAGGGAAATAAACTGAATTCTCCAGTCAGGCAGTTTTCGAAGCGCCCGGGGCAGGCTGTGGAAATCCCCACAGGAAGATTCTCATTCAGTCTCTCAGGCGGCTGCCCTCCACCTGCCCCAGTTATTTCGGATCGACTCAGAAATGCTGAATAAAAGAGGCCAGCGCCCTGGGAGCCCTCGCTGCACGCCTGCCGCAGGGAGCTCAGGGAGGGGGGAAGCTTCTGGCAGCATCTGTACCTGGGGGAGGGGGGCTGCTGGATTTGGGGGACTGTGGGGGCTTGACAAGGCTCAGTGGGCCGGCTTCCTGAATTAAAGAGCCACACTGGACTGTCCTGGTCAGGGATTCTTGGGCCTGGTGGCGCGGCCTCATGAGCTGGGCAGCTGGAGGGAGCAAACTGCAGTTTGCCATCTCAGCTGCCCTCGCCCTCCCTCCCCCCCACTGCAGCTCCCAGGCGTGGTCCTAAGAGAAGGGATTTTTTTTTTAAATGCCATCTGCTTTATTAAATTGTTTTAATTAAAGAGGTATATTCTCAATGTTCGGGCAAATGTATGGACTTAATTATTTTGAAAGCGGCCGTTCTAACTTTAAACAGACCTCGCCGCCAGAGAATGGCTGGCTGACCCTCCTCTTAAAATCCAGTCCCCACCCCCACCCCCCCAACACCCTTCGTTCTGCTTGGAGTTCTCTCCATTTTATCATTGGAGTTGGGCTCCATTCTATGCCTGTGAAACCAGGCAGCAGATTGCAGAAGTATAAATAATAATTAACCAGAGAGGTATAGTTCAGAAACGCGATGAAAGCCAATTCCTCAGCACTACGAGAGGCAGGAGAGAGGGAGAATGTTGTGAAGGCATTTTGACATTTTTAAAGGTATTAAAAAAAAAAAAGTCTGGGTGGATGCAGATGGTTGAACCCGTTGAACCCGAGGGTCAATTTTGGGTTGAAGGAGACAGCTTGGCTGTCTTGAACAAGTTAATGGATTTCATTGGTTGATACAAAGTCCTAAATCCTGCTAGTGGCCTAACCAGTAGCTCAGGGCCTGGGCAGATTTGCATGAAGTCTTGGAATTTCACTGTAGTTGTTACCACTTGGCATAAAGAGACATCATCAGCCCAGGGGGTGGGGGGGGGGCACGATGAAATAGGACCCACAGTAGTGGTGCAGCAGAACTGGGAGCTGACCTAGACACCTGTCCCGAGAAACCAGCTCTTTTCTGCTGCCTTATCCACTGCAAAAATCAAACACTTTAAGTTTGGTCCATCCTCCCAGGGACTTTGGTTATTTTGGGATCTGAGACTTGTGGGTTTCCAGTTCATTATCCAGTCCTCTTAAGAATCAGGCCTTCCAATTTTAGTAGTTGCTAATAAGGACCCTCAAGGAGCTTTTGGTGAAACTAGCCTTTCTGTTTCCTCAAGTGTGATGGTGTTTGACAAATATGGGCCCAGGGTTCAGGAGGATGTCAGACATGGCCAGTCAGGGACAACACATGCTGACCATTTAGGCTGTGAAATTTTTAAACTTTGAGTAGTCTAATATCAAACATATATACATATATATACATATATTTAATTATTTCTCTTTGATTTAGCTTAAGTGTGATAGATATTCACAAGTCTTAGTGACCTAACTTGGGAATCAACAAAGCTAAAAGCTAAATGATTATTGCTATTTAAAGATTTATTTATTATTAGAGGGGGAGAATGAAAGGAGAAGAGAGAGATGACCAGAGCACTGCTCAGCTTTGGTTTATGGTTGTGCCAGGGATTGAACCTGAAACTTCTGGGGCCTCAGACATACAAGTTGGTGCTCTAACAGACTGAGTCTTGAAAACAACAATGATGACAACTGCTACTATTATTATTTGCAGAAATGTGCAAAGTTCTTCCCCCAACTTGACTTTCCCCCCCATTTCCAGTTGTATGAAATAATAGTTTTGTTGTCACTTTAATACTGTGGCCATATTAAGAGAGGGAGAGATTTTATGTGTGTGTATATGTAGTTTAATACCATTGACAGCTAACATTTCACTTACTGAATGTTTTTGCTATGTACTAGACACTGTTTCAAATCTTACCAGATTAGTAGATTCAATCCTCATTACAATTCTTAGACAGTTCTACCAAAGTCGGTAGTTTCACAGATGAGCAAACACAGGCACAGAGAAGTTAAGCATCTGACCTTAAGTCTCACAGCTAGAATATAACAAAGCCAAAACACCAGCCCAAACAGTCCTACTCACTCTATGCCAAGCTGCTTTACCTAAGAGACCAAGACATCTGATGTTGGTTATAGAGGATGAGTTTAAAACTGGATTTACTTTAAGAGAGTTTGAGTTTTGTTCATGTATCATCAGTGTGCTCCGTGGATTGCTCATACTACGGATCACTTTAGAATATCCCAGAACCAGCCTTAGATTGGCTGTAGCTAGGATGAAAATTACACCACTATAATAGTTTCATTTTTTCACCTCTCTAAAGGAGTTGGTAAAAATGGATAAAATTAGTCAGGGGGAAACCTAGCTGAGTCTTACCACTGACAACAGATCTAATTTCTTTCACTTGCCTATTTAAGACCAAGAACTGAAGGAGAACACAGATAAATGAGATATTCCAAAGCTTCTCAGAATGAAATTTCTTCATTAAAACAAGTAGAGTGGCCCACATCAAACTTAATAACCGGAAGACAGTCATGACTAAATGTGCTTTGAACACATTTCATTGGAATTCAGTTCTAAAACCCAGTGACTTCAGAAGTCTTTCCTTGGAAAGCCAATAACTGAAAATAGCAACTTTCCCTATATTTTTAATTTAACAGAGGCTAAGATAAATGTTTTCTCCCCTATTTTTCTAGTCTATTTTGGAAAAAAAAAAAAGAACACACACACACAGATTGCTTCTATATTCACTGGGGGGTTGGGGGGGAGGTCTAAGGTTTAAGATAAGGTCCAGTTGAAAAGAATCCTTTCTGAAGTAACTGCACTTTCTCCCTGTTGGAGTTTAAGCCAAATGTGGAACTCACCTCTAGCTGTTAGGAGAAGATCACTAATCTACATTTATATGCAACAATTTGAAATACAAACCATCATGTTACAAGGCTGTCAAGATTTATTAGCAAGACAGTGTAGCATGTGTTGAACTCTGTTTTTAATTAGGCACTTAAATTAGACCATAAAATGGTTGATTAATCTTTCACATGTTGAGAGGAAAATACAACATAAATTAACCTAATCATAAGTGTTTTCCCAGATGCTCTGAGTTAATAAAATAATCAATATTTAATAGCATCCTATTTGTTCTAGAAATGTAAAATGTTGAAATACATAAATAAAACTGCACTTATTATCTTCCAAGTGATGTTATTGTTGAACAATTTTATAAAAAATTAGGTTCCAACCTATGTCATATATATATATATATATATATATTCAAATGACATACTACAATTAGGAATTGAATGCTGACTAAATCATAGTTTTACCTTTTTGAAATTTCTGAAAAATCAGCATTTTACTAAACCTCAAATATGTAAGCTGATTTACCTTTTGGTTTCAGACATGTTACAGGATATAAGGTTTTTCAGATTCTATACAATGATAATCTGAATTGAAATTGTACCATGAACTAAAAAAACAAACAGAAAAACAACAGCATTTTTCATTTTCATTTTTAATTTTTAGAATCAAGAAAGTGACATATATTTAAAGTTCCGGAAATGAAATATGTAGCTAAGACTGCTTGCTGACTGCTTTCTGGCCAGTTGTATTTGGGTAGTTTATCTTCTCTCTACGAACATGGAAATTAAGTTGATTGACAGAAACACAGAACGTCCAGTCTAAAGGCAGACCATAATAAGCATCTCTTTGGCTGTGAATAGAGTGAGTTTCCAAATAGTACATGATTTTAAACTGTAAGGATCATTTGAGTTGTAAAGCTGTTGGGAAACTCAGGAATCCCAGCAAAATGAATTCCCCAAATATGTGGTACATTTTCAAGAGTAATGAATACAATATGCTGCCTACCTCAAATGAAAACATTTACCATGACCAGAAAGAAATGAGATACTGGTATCTTTGAAAGTTCCTTCTAAGTAGAGCATGAAACTTAAAGAAAAAATATATATATGTCTAGATATACACATATATATGTACACACATTATCTTAGTAGAATTCTCATATTTCTGTTGAACTATACCAAATAAAGAAAAAAAAAAAAGAAAGAAAAAAAACCCCAAAGTTATCAAGTATTGATTCTTCTTTCCAATTTTAGTTTTGGGGTAGGGTTTAGGATGTGAGGCATAATTCACAACCTAATAACATGATAATAAATCATTTTCATCAATGCTAAAAAATGCCTTTAATTGTTTCTACATTGAAGTGTGCTATCATTTTTTAAAGCTATTATATTTTGATCTTAAATTCTTTTTTTTAAATATACATTTCTGTGACTTAAAAATATAAAAAATAGCACTATCAGGTCATTCAAAACATTTACTTTATTGCCTCACAGATGAGACGTGTTTAAATTCCAAACAGTACTGAGTTGGTATGTCCCCCAAAGAAAGCTGCTTTTTAATAACCATGACTGTGGATCTGTGGAGACAGGATGGTTAGAGGACTTCCAGAGAGGAATTTATATTTTCTAACTGAATTGTAACATCTTATATGTTGTATACATACATCTACACATGTTGAGTGTGAATTTAAAATGGTACATTTATTAAAAGAGAAAGAACACATTTTTCCACCTTAAATGATACACGCGTCCAGATAAGACCAATTTAAATGATATAACTGATTTAACGATTGAATTTTAGCCTACCCTAGACTATTGTGTACCTTGGTGGTCAGTACTTTTGATTACCTTAAGCTAGAAGTGGATGGTTGCCTTGTGTGTTCATCTAGCAACTGGATATCCTGCTATTTAAAATTCCTGTTTTCTCCCATAACTTTGCCCTACACTACTTAAAAAAAAAAAATTACACCTGTCAAGAAACCCATAAAATACCAGACGATTGTTCTGGGCAATATAAGGCTTGGGGCAACAAATGGGGAGAGGGAGAGGGAGAGGGAGAGGGAGAGGGAGAGGGAGAGGGAGAGGGAGAGAACACAGGGATGAAAAGTGATCACATTTTCCACTCATGATTTCATGAATGGAAAAGCAGGGGTTGGGGGCGAGGGAAGTGCAAAGGTCTCTTGATGTAACGAAGTGTCCAGCTAGGTCCCAGACAGGACCCCCCTTGCACGCACACCCCCTACCCCCAGCTACCCTCCTGCCAAGTTGCCACGTGTCTTAACGGCTAAGAGGAGCGTCTACATGGACTGCCCATTCTGGAAGGGTATCCCAGGGCGTAGCCAATGTCAGAAAATGGCTCCGTGGCTGGCCAGCCCTGGGGATCCTTCAGCACAGGGTGGCATGAGATCACTGCATCTGGTCTGAGGATTGCTGAGCCACAGGGACAGATGGCCGAGAGTCCCTGCGGTGAAGGCGGGGCCTGGCCCCGAGCACGCCCGCGGCTTGGCGGATCGCTGGCCACTATCCGATCCACGTGACTAGCTGGGGTGCTCCGGCCTCACCTGTAGGGCTGAGCCCCGGCGGTATGGCCCCCGCGCTTGGATTGAGCGGTGCTGATTGGTTCGAGCATCTGCGTTGAGACCAATAGTCGCCAGTCTACTCCGTAGCCCCGCCCAGAGGGGGGCGTGTCCGGTTGCTCAGAAGCTTTGTATCCTTTTGCGGGTAGATGAATGGGTGTATGGTCACTGCGACTTATCAGCTGAGGCTCTATTTTCTCTTCTTCCTTTCTGTCACTCGTAGTTTTCTCTCTCTTTTAAAAAATGATTTATAAACTGGAAATATTGACAAGGCCATAAGATAAGAGGGGTACAGTTCCATACAATTCCCACCACCAGAGTTCCATATCCCACCCCCTTCCCTTGAAAGCTTTCCTAGTTAGCCCTCTGGGAGTATGAACCCAGGGTCATTATGAGGTGCAGAAGGTGGAAGGTCTGGCTTCTGTGATTGCTTCTCCGCTGAAATTCGTAGTCTTCCCTCCCCCTTTGTCGCCCTTCTTTATCGTCGTCATTGTTTTGCCGTCGTTGTTGTTGGATAGGACAGAGACAAATGGAGAGAGGAGGGTAAGACAGAGAGGGGGAGAGAAAGATAGATACCTGCAGACCTGCTTCATCGCCTGTGAAGCGAACTTCCTAGGGGAGCCAGAGGCTCGAACCGGGATTCTTGCCCTGCGCCACCGACCGGCTTCCTCGTAGTGTAGTCTTCTCTAACCCCCCTTGCACAACTTTACCAGCTTCTGCCAGGGGAGTTATTTCTTCTTTGAATATTTGCCCCTGCTGGCTAGAGTAGTAGTGATCATTGAGTCAGATTCCCGTCCTCCCCTGTCGTCTCCCCCCGCCCCCCGCACTATCCCCTCCCCCAATCCGTGGTCTTCTGACATAGAACTGAATGAATTTAAAGAGCCAGACCAAAAAAAAAAAAAAACTGTCGTTTAAAAAAGAATTCTACTCGAGGAAGTGGATTTTTTAATAGTCTATCTCTCTCTTTTATTTTTTTTTTAATAAATCTTTAATTTATTGGATAGAGACAGCCAGAAATCAAGAGAGTAGAGGGGAGATAGAGAGATATCTGCAGCCCTGCTTCATTACTTGCAAAGCTTTCCCTCTGCAGGTGGGGAATGCACGCTTGAACAAGGGTTCCCTGAGTAATGTAACCTGTGCGGCAACCAGGTGTGCCTCCACCCAGCTCGAAGTGGATTTTTTTAAAACTGAGTTTATAAATAGCCCCTCCTTCCTCTCTTCCTCTCTCTGCTTCACACTCCCCAGTTTTCTTTGTGGAAGAATGAAATGTAGACTCCTCAATCACTCATATCTGGAATGACTGAACATGCAATACAAGAAATTTAGTAGATTGAATTTTTTTTTTCATTTCCATCATGCCTTTGAAAAGCAACTCACCCTTCAAATTCCTGAATTTCCTCAGGACTGACATTTAGTCACTGTGATCTGACCTCTTCCAGATAACTCTCTGATCTCCAAGTGCCATTGGGTGCCATACACTTTGAGGTCAGCTCCCACCCCCTAAATCCTTGTAGTCTGCAGCTGTGCCCACCCACCCACTCCACCCTCCCCCCCAAAGATGGGGCTGCTGACTGGGTTCAGCCTGGCTTTGATGGAAAGTGTCTCTGGGTGCTCATAAGCTTGGCCTCTTTCAGTGTAGTGGAAGGTGGGTCCACAGCCCAAAGAAACTTCCCCTTTGGTTGGGGTTTACATTTTATACTCAGAAGTCATTCAGTTATGGCTTTGGGAAGTCAACTTTATTCTCTAGGAGTCTCTAGAGGTGCTCAAACTAAAAAAAATACAAGGGTTTGGAAGCTCACATAGGACCTTGTTTACTGATGCAAGAGATGTTAAAGAAATGTAGAATTTGGTTCTTCAAGACTATTAGAATGGTCTCCCCAAGGGAAGAGGACACACACTGAGCCAACAATCAGAGAATAATCCACTCCCAGATCACTCCTGGTGCCTTCTCTTCTTAAGGGGGGCCTCCCTCTTTTCCACCCCCCTTTCTTTGCCACTCTGGATGGAAATTTGCCTTTTTTCCTCTTTTGATGTATTCTTAGGGTCCCTTGTGCCCTCCAGTCTGATTGTTTCAGAGTCTCTAGGCTCTTAGCATATGTTAGTGCTGCCAGTTAACACAGATACACAAAGAAATAAACATCCTGTTCTCAGTAAAGAGCTTTTACAGAAGCCCAAGTGGGGGAATGGCTGTGTGTGGGGGGAGGAGGTGGGGAGAGAAGGTGGTGGTGAAGATGATCACTACTGTGGCAATGTCTTGAATACCTAATGGACTACCAAAAGGTGACCAATTTCCTTTGTAGTTAATGAATAATATATTCATAAATCATGTTCACTGTTTCCACTTATCTAGTAAGACTTTATTAAGCAATTTAAAAAAGCATTTTGTCTTTATTTTTTTGGAGTAGTTTTTTTTTTTTTTTTATTGCCTCCAGGGTTATCGTTGGGGCTCAGTACCTGCACCACAAATCGAATCCACTGCTCCTGGAGGCTATTTTTTCCCTTTTGTTGCCCTTGTTGTTTTAACATCATTGTGATTATTATTGTTGTTGTTGTTACTGCTGTTGTTGTTATTGGATAGGACAGAGAGAAATGGAGAGAGGAGGGGAAGACAGAGAGGGGGAGAGAAAGACACTTGCAGTTTTGCTTCACCACCTGTGAAATGACTCCCCTGTAGGTGGGGAGCCGGGGCTCCAACCAGGATCCTTACACAGGTCCTGGCACTTTGTGCCACGTGCGCTTAACCCATTGTGCTACCACCCGGTCCTCTCCCCCCTTTAAAAAAAGACATATAGATAGATCGGTAGATAGATAGAAGCCAGCACCAAAGCTTCCTTCAATGTAGAGGACACCACAAATGGGAAAACAGCACACCACCTAGGTGAGCTATTTTCCCAACCCAGGAGCAGTTTTAATGTGCTCAACAAATTGTCAGCCTTCCATATCCCACCTCCCCCACATTTAACATGAAAGATCTCCTTTATCACCTCGATTATGATTTCCCACTAGGGTGGTGTCTTTGTTGCCATCAATACATCCGCATTGACACATTGTATTTAAAAGTACTTAGTTTACATTGGGGTTTACACTTGATATCACATATTTTGTGACCTTGTTGACATGCGAACAATGACATATAGCCATCATTGTGATACCCTAGATAGAAGTAAGTCCTCAAAACGACCTGTTTGAGCACTTACATTGGATGCTGTGCCAGTCAAACGCTCAAGGGACTGAGGAAGTACAGAAACATGAGTCTGTTCTTGGAGGATGGACTAAAATCTATAGATACACAGGCTTCTCAAACATCTTTGAGTTCTCAGGGATCCTGGTCGAGCCCTCTGGTTCCCCACCTGCAGAGGAATGGCCTCACAAGTGATGAAGTAGGTCTGCGGATGTCTGTCTTTCTCTCTCCCTTTCTATCTCCCCTTCCCTCTCAATTTCTCTCTGTCCTATCCTATAAAATAATGGAAACAATGACCCCCAGGAGCAGTGGATTCGTAGTGCAGGTGCCAAGCCCTAACGATAACTCTGGAGGGGGAAAAAAAAAAAGAAATGATCACTTCTGTTGAATCACTAATCAACCTAACATATGTCAAAAATAGTCAAAATGAGGAAACATGATTTTGTATTTTACTTTTCTAGGAGCTTTCCAATGGCAAAAAAGAAGAAAATAAGAAAGAGAGGGATTGTCAGTTACTAAGCGAGCGATGCAGGAGAACAAACATAGATAGCTGTGCTTTAGTGAGCAGAGCCTGCTGCGTGCAAGCTAGTAGCCTGAATTTATCCTAAGAGCTTTGTGTCCTGAATCGTCTCCTGCCCTGAGAAGAGGAGTATGGGAAGTTTAGAGAGTTTGCCTAATGTCAGACGGTTGTTTGGGGCTTATCCTCTAGAACCCAAACAAGCAAGCAAATAAATACTTCCCTGAGGGCTGTTTAAACACCACATCTCAAAACGTCTATAAATGGCTGGCATTCCATGTGGTGTCCATTTTGGGTCAGCCATCTCTTGTTTCTTTCTTCCCCAATACACAGACTTTTCTGCATGAATCACCGTTCCCAAGATACTGTGTGTGTCCATAGACATAGATACATACCTATATCATTTCCCTATCCCTAGTCCAGTATTCTAGTTTACTCTGCACACTAAGTACACTCACTATTTTATTTCACTATTACTGATTTCCTTTTTCTTTAACTAGAGCACTGCTCAGCTCTGGCTTATGGTGGTGCTGGCAATTGAACCTGGGACTTCAGAACTATAGGCATGAGTCTTTATTTTTAATTAAAACGTTTTTTAAATTAGTTATTTACAAAATTTCAAAATAACAGGGGTAAAATTCCACACTGTTCCCACCACCAGAGTTCTGTGTCCTCTCATTCCCTCTACTGGAAACTGTATTGGTTCTCCCAAGGTCACAGAAATGGGTTGATTATTATAATTTTTAAATTATCTTTATTTATTGGTTAGACAGACAGGAATCAAGAGGGGAGGGGTGATAGAGAAGGAGAGAGAGAGACACCTGCAGCCCTGCTTCACTACTCACAAAGCTTTTTTTCCCCTGCAGGTGGGAATGGGGGGGGGCTTGAACCTGGGTCCTTGCTGAATGTAGCATGTGCACTCAACCAGATGAGCCACCACCTGACCCTGACTATTATTTATTTTTTAATTAAAAAAATATGTATTTATTCCCTTTTGTTGCCCTTGGTTTTTTTTTAATTGTTGTAGTTATTATTGATGTCATTGTTGTTGGATAGGACAGAGAGAAATGGAGAGAGAAGAGGAAGACAGAGAGGGGGAGAGAAGGATAGACACCTGCAGACCTGCTTCACCAGCCTGTAGGTGGGGAGCCAGGGGCTCGAACCGGGATCCTTACACTGGTTCTTGCTTCGCACCATGTGTGCTTAACCTGCTGTGCTACCACCCACCCCCTAGGCATGCCTTTCCCATGGCATCAAGTGTGCAAGGAAGCACTGGAGATTAGCTGCCCCATGGGTGGGGGGGGGGCACAGTTCCTCCCATTTCACACAGGCCCCATTGTCCCTTACGTCCTGACTTCATTCATTTGTTGCCTACCTGGGTGTCTGGTTTAATGCCAGACAGAGGTGGACAGATGCAAACTGATTGCCCCTTCTTTCAGATACACACTGTTTCAGGATTGAATTTCCCTAATCCACTTCATCACTGATATTCTTGTTAGGTTTTGCAATTAGCTTTTTTTTTCTTTTTTGCCTCCAGGGTCATTGCTGGGGCTCAGTGCGAATCCACTGCTCCTGGAGGCCATCTTTTCCCCTTTGTAGTCCTTTTTTTTTATCGTTGTTGTTATTATTATTGTTGTGGCTATTGCTGTCCTTGTTGGATAGGACAGAGAGAAATGGAGAAAGGAGGGGAAGACAGGGGGAGAGAAAGATAGACACCTGTAGACCTGCTTCACCCATAAATTGACCCCCCTGTAGGAGGGGAGCCAGGGGCTCGAATTGGGATCCTTGTGCTGGTCCTTGTGCTACATGCCATGTGCCTTTAGCCCGCTGCACTACTGCCTGGCCCCTGGAATTAGCTTTTTTATCTATTTACTTTTTCATTTTGTGCCCCTGTAGTGACACTAGATATCTGCTAGCTTCCAGATCAGAATCACAGTCATAAAGTGATTTCAAGTGACATATTTCCTATTCAAAAAAGTTTTTATTTTGACTTTTAAAAAGTTTTATTTATTGGATAGAGACAGAGAGAAATACAGAGGGAAGAAGAAAGAGAGAGGGAGACAGAGACACCCGCAGCCCTGCTTCACCACTTGTGAACCTTTCTCTCTGCAAGTGGGAGACGGGCTTGAACCCAGGTCCTTATATATTGTAGCTTATGTGCTCAATGAGGGGCACCACCGCCTGTCCCCTCTACTCAAATTTGATTAAGAAAAGTTGAGCCCTTTCTCTATATGCCCCCTCCCTCCATACCTGGCAAATGTTAGGATCAGCTCTTTGCTCTGGACATAGATCTTGAGTAAGTCACTCAATTGCCTTGGTATCAATATCCCTATGTGTGCGGTGGACATGGATCCATTCATTGTCTCCCATTCCGGGGCTCAGCAAGCTTCGGGTTGGATGTTACTCTGTCCCAGTTCATTGCACAATGCTATGGTGATCTCTTCTGTGTATAGTTGGAAGACTCCTCTCGCCACAAGATTTGCAGCAGTCACAATGGTCTGTACCTTGTCTAGGAAGTTAATTACGCAGGGCTTTGGACACTGTGACATGGACAAATTGTTACTATCACATATTTATCTCCTTGAGGAAAGCCACAGGCTATTTGCAGACTGTATTTTGAGAAGTACGATCAGATGTCTTTGTTTATTTCTTTATTTTATTGTCATTGGAGTTTCACCATTCTTGACTTTTTTTTTTTTTCATATTGAGAGAAGCAGAAAGAGAACTGGAAAGATAATCACAGCACAGAAGCTTCCTCCAGTGTGGTGGGGGCTGGGCTGGAACCTAGTTTGTATACAAGGCCGAGAGGAGGTATATTATACAGGTGGACTGTTTTCTGGCCCTTCCCTCTTTAATTTCAGATAAGTATAGAGAGAGCCAGAGAGAGAGGGAGAGAGAGAGAGAGAGAGAGAGAGAGAGAGAGACTATGCCACAGCTTCACCTTTCATGAAATTGCTGTGCTTGGTGTTACCATGTGGTGTCAGGTTTAAATGCAGTTCAGGTGTGTTGAGCCTAGTATCTCTCTCTCTCTCTCTCATCTCCTCTGGGTGATTTCTTCATCAAGAGTATAGAACAAGAAGCAGAGTTTCAGTAAATCAGGAACCCTGGACAGAAAGTTCTGCAGGCTAAGGCCCTGGAAGAAGATTTACTGTTGAGAATTTCAAGTCCAGTCTTGCTCTGCTCCCTTTGGGACGAGCCTTCCACACTCTGCCATTCTGCAAAGCAGGTTAATTGCTGGTTCAGCTTTCCTCCAAGAAGCTTGTGTCTGTTTTCAAAAGTATGTGCTCTGTCTCCATCTCTAGGGTGTTTACAGAGCAAGGTGTTTGATGGTGATGGAAAAAGGGGGGGTTTCACACCCTGCCCAGCACAGTGTGACCTTGGTGGTCAGTGTTTTTTATCACAGCACCGAAAGGATGGCCCATTCCTCGCTTAGTGCTGAGGTCTCTGCAAATGAACATGCCAGCATTGGCTACCTGGAGCTGAAGACAAAGCCAGTCACTCACTTTCTTGTCAAAACACGTGTTTTCCTGTTTTGTGTCTGGGGGGCAGAGGATCACTTAGAGGTGTCTTTTGTCACACAGCACCGGAAACGAAGGCAACATTGAGATTAGGTATCACGGGGAATGGAGGTGAGTGGAACCTTTTACAGAGGCCAGGGATGAATTTACCTGTTTGTACAAAACTTAAGTTACAAGAGTACCTGGATTTCTCCTCTACACACTTTAATCGTGCTGTATTGATCTGACTCTCTCCTGATACTGTTACAACTGACTCCTCGTATTGGGTGAAATTCTAACACCTGTTTAGACAACCCACTCACTTCTGTCCTGAACCCTGGTTTACAGAGAGGTGTTTTTCTAAGGTGTTTCACATGGTCTGGTGGGAGGAATAGTTTCACGCTAGAGTGGGGTCTTTTATTACATGTATCTGACTAGCTTTTCATTCTTATCACACTTCCCTTCCTATAAAGTTGCGTATCTTTTCACAGGATATTCGATACTTACCTTGTCTTTCTAGGGAGCCTTGTGAGACATCAGACTCACCAGGCAGCCTTGTTGCGAAGTCACTACTAAAGCATTTAGATGGCATTAGTCGTGGAATAATGGGGTGCCTACCATTCATTTATGATTGGAATTTGTCCACCAGGTTGCACTGGGACACTTAGAACAAACCTAACCAGTATGAAGGCATTTGGGAAGATATGACTATGCTGAATTATTATCAGAGGTTGTAAGGAGCCTCCGGGGAAGCAGGGTGGGGGGGGCATGGTGAAATAGAATATAGAATAAAGTGAGAAATGCTGTGGGAACAGAGTGTGGAAGTCTGAGGAGAGGTCATTGTTGGCTGCAGCTTTGAAGCATGGATAGGAGTTTGCCAGCCAGTTGTCTTGGAAAGTGGAGAAAAGTATCCTGGCCAGAGGGTACTGTGACAGGGCCACAGATTCCAGTTAAGTGGTACCAGAGAAAGTGTCAGAAATTGAGAGGAGAAGGCGGGCTCAGTAGGAAAATGTTACCATGAGGGTGGGGCAATTATGGTAATGTGTCACTCAACCCAGTATGCTACCAGCTGGTCACTTGGGGGAGCATTCATCTTACTGGCCACATAGACCTTTGGGGGCAGGGTTCTGCCATACCACAGAAATTCATAGACTTTTTTTTTAAAACATGAACAATACCTGTGAAATATTTTCATGTACTTCTGAGGAAGATGAAATAATTTGGTATTTTGGTGTTGAAAAAGTCAGAACATGAAAAGACCAGGTACTAAGATGACTAGCACTTAGCCCTGCTTGGTGACTTGTAGGCGGCACTCAGTTCTCAGAAAGAATTTGCTCCCCCATGGTACTCATGAGAAGGGAGGTCCAGCTTCCTCACTCATGACAGAACCCTCACACCCATCTCTCCCTGTTGCCTCTCTGGGGGTAACTTGGATGACTGTTCCTCAGCAGCTTGCCTATGAGATGTGACTTTTTTTTTTTTTCCCTGGGGAGAAGGAGAACCTTTCTTTTCCAACTCCTAAGTCAGCTCCAAGCAGCAGCTTTTCCAGCCAATATGGCACCCGTGGTTGATAGTCTGTAATCCCACAGCATAGGCCCGACCCAGATCCTTTGTTCCTAACCAGTTCTGCTGCAGCAGGGCTCAGCTATTCCTGAAAAGCTTTTCTGAACAAGAAGAGAAAAATAAGAGGAGAGGGAATACCAGTGTTCCCTTTGGGTCCTGGGGAAGTCTTGCTCACTGTCTCAGTATCTATAGCAAATAACTATGTTTGCTTCCTGATCGCAAATGTCTCCAGTGTAGTGGAGTCTTCTCCTATTCATCACTCACTGTGGAGGAACTCAGTTAAACTGGGGAGCCTTCCACGTCTGCAGCATATAAAAGCAATTGCTGCTATTGATCAAATCTGACTTCGATGGGTGTTTTTCCCTGTTCCAGAATGGGAAAAGAGGAGAAGGGACAAGTTGGGCCCAAGAGAACACATCAGGGGGGATATGAGTTGGGGGGGGCGCCAATGTGAATGGGGTCCTGTGCACTGGCCGAGCTCCTTCCCATCTGTCTCTGCTGGTGGGATGTCTAGTCACTCAGCTATATTTATGGTTGTTTTTTTTTTTTTTTCCCCATCCCAGCTGGAAACAGTATAGGACAAGCTTACGGCTTTTTGTGTGTATTCTGTAAAAAAAAAAAAAAAAATTGCCAGGGAGAACATGTGCCAGCTGCTTCCTTGGGTCCGGAAGCTCTCATTTTGGAGCCTTTGAGTAAGACTGCTTCATCCTACCCATATGATATCTTTGGGATGATAGCAGCCTGGAGAGAGGGAGATAGGAACATACTACCCATCTGTATGCAGTGTGTGTGTGTGTGTGCGTGTGTGTGTGTGTGTGTGTGTGTGTGTGCCGGCTACTTCAGTGTGACAGTGGCTCATAGGTCCCAGAAGCTTGAGGTGTGGACTCAGCCTTTGTAGATGCAGTGGGCTGGCCACGAGTCAAGATACTTCCCTAATGATTACACCACTCAAACTCAGCAGTGGGCTTAGAGCCTAAAAGTCAGTCTCATCCATGTTGAACACTAAAAAGATTCTCCAGCTACCAGTTAATTGTCAGTTACATTCTGCTTTGGATTTGGTGCTGGCTTTTCTCTACTCACTAAAGTATACTGAAAAACAGTTGGGAGGAAACTGCCATTAAGAATGTCCCCGGGGGTGCAAAGCGCAAGGACAGGCGTAAGGATCCTGGTTCGAGCCCCTGGCTCTCCACCTGCAGGGGAGTCACTTCACAGGTGGTGAAGCAGGTCTGCAGGTGTCTGTCTCTTCCCCGCTCTGTCTTCCTCTCCTCTCTCCATTTCTCTAAGTCCTATCCAACAATGACGACAACAACAAGGGCAACCAAAGGGAATACATAAATAAATATTAAAAAAAAAAAAGAATGTCCGCAGGGACTGTGTCCATTGGAAACCAGGAAAGGGTAACCAAGAATGAAGGAAGAAAAATACTATGATCAGAAAGATGAGATCAGAGAGTGTGGGAGGGGAGGAGCTGAGGGGAAACTCTTTGTATTTCTTTTTTTTAATTATTTATCTTTTTATTGAAGGACTAATGGCTTACAGTATGGTTGTTGGCACATGGGTACAATTTCTCATTTTCCCTTGATAGATGTCTGCAAAACATATGGGGAGCATGGGGGTCATTTTGTCTTGTGAAAAGACAAGAAGTTTACATAGAGAAATGTGATGGATGCAGAAACAGAGCAGTGGGGCAGAAATGCAAGTGAGATGGGGTAATGCAGAAGAAGGGTTAATTTTTTTTTTTGAGGATTAATGTCTTTTGTGGGTAGACCTTAGCATCTTGACTTCAAAGGCTAAGTAGGCTAAGTAGTGGTTTATTATGTCTTTCTTTCCCCCTTCCCTTCCCTTCCCTTCCATTCCCTTCCCTTCCCTTCCCTTCTTCCATTTCTTTATTCTCTCTCTCTCTCTCTCTCTCTCTCTCTCTTTTCTCAACCTCCAGGGTTATTGCTGGAACTCGGTGCCTGTGCTATGAATTCACTGCTTCTGGTGGCCATCTTTTTTTTTTTTTTTTTTCCGTTTTTGTTGCCCTTGTTGTTATTGCCATTGTTGTTGGCTAGGACAGAGAGAAATTGAGAGAGGAGGGGAAGAAAGAGAGGGGGAAAAGAAAGATAGACACCTGCAGACCTGCTTCAGTGTTTGTGAAACAACCCCCTTGCAGGTGGGGGAGCCCGGGATTTGAACTGGGATCTTTGTGCTGGACCTTGCACTTCATGCCACATGCACTTAACCTACTGTGCTACTGCCCAGCCCCTCTTCTCTTCTCTTCTCTCTCTCTCTCTCTCTTTTTTAAGTATTTCAAAAGGAAAGATGGATTTTTCTGAGATCCTGTTGAATAAGACTTTTTTTTTTTTTTTTGTGTTTGCCTGGGTGGAGTCTATCGCTAGAAGAAAGCCCAAAGCCATGTAATTAGAAATTCCACTTCTCAGCTCTGGCTTTACAACTGGAGCAGCCCCATAGACCCTCAATTCCAACATTCTTAGAAACTGAGCAGGGCCAGGCTGCCTGTGCCAGGTGCCAAGCCAGTAATTAGGAGGTGACTGCAGGCGCACACCTGTTCTGGGTGTGCAATTAAGTGCCTGCTGCCCCTCTTACTGGAGCTTATACCTGGGTACACCAGTTGGAATTATTATTATTTAATTTCTTTATTGGGGAATTAATGTTTTACATTCAACAGTAAATATGGTAGTTTGTACATGCATAACATTTCCCAGTTTTCCATATAACAATACAACCCCCACTAGATCCTCTGTCATCCTTCTTGGATCTGTATTCTCCCCACCCACCCACCCCAGAGTCTTTTACTTTGGTGCAATATGCCAATTCTAGTTCAGGTTCTACTTGTGTTTTCTTTTCTCATCTTGTTTTTCAACTTCTGCCTGAGAGTGAGATCATCCCATATTCATCCTTCTGTTTCTGACTTATTTCACTTAACATGAATTTTTCAAGGTCCATCCAAGATTGGCTGAAAATGGTGACGTCACCATTTTTTATAGCTGAGTAGTATTCCATTGTGTGTATAGACCACAGCTTGCTCAGCCACTCATCTGTTGTTGGACACCTGGGTTGCTTCCAGGTTTTGGCTATTACAAATAGTGCTGCTAAGAACATATGTGTACACAGATCTTTTTGAATGGGTGTGTTGGGTTCCTTAGGATATATCCCCAGGAGAGGAATTGCAGGGTCATAGGGTAGGTCCATTTCTAGCCTTCTGAGAGCTCTCCAGACTGTTTGGTTGGAGAGATTTTTTATATGCATATTTATTCCCTGTTTTCTCATCTGTCTCTTTCCACTTGCCTTTTTTCTTTTCTCTTTTCTTTTCTTTTCTTTTTTTTGCCCCAAGGGTTATTGCTGGAGCTCAGTGCCTGTACCACAAATCCACTGTTCCTGGTGGCCATTTTTTTCCATTTTGTTGTTGTTGTTATTGCTATTGTTGGATAGGACAGAGAGAAATGGAGAGAGGAGGGGAAGACAGAGAGAGGGGGAGAGAAAGATAGACACCTGCAGACCTGCTTCACCGCTTGTAAAGACCCCTTTGCAGATGGGGACCCTGGGGCTCAAACCAGGATCCTTGAGCTGGTCCTTGTGCTCCCACCATGTGCAATCAACCCGCTGCGCTACTGCTCACCCCCCTCCATTTGCCCTTTCTTTCTTCTCTCCTATCTTCTCTCCCTTCTTCCCTTCTTCCCTCTGACTTCCTAACTTTCTACTCGAAGCCATTTTCTTTCTTTTGTTTTTTTTCTGAAAGCCTAACTTCTGATTTTTTTTTTTTAAATTTTACTATCTTTATTTATTGTATAGAGACAGCCAGAAATTGAAAATGAGGAGAGGGGGATAGAGAGGGAGAGAGACAGAGAGACACCTGCAGTCCTGCTTCATCACTCGTAAAGCTTTCCTCCTGCAGGTGGGGACCTGGGGCTTGAACCTGGGTCCTTGCACATTGGAACATGTGCGCTCAACCTGGTGCCTCACCACCCAGAACCAGAAAGCCTAATTTCTGCCCACCTGGTATCCCAAAGCCATTCTTGATTTTACCAGGAGCTACTCTGGTTTCCTCTGCTTCTGTTTGAAAACCACAATAAGAACATCTTGCCCTCTCACTGGTGTTTTATTTGTTCTGTTCTCTCATTGCTTCAAAGACAAATGCCAAAGCTGGGGCCTGCTTAGAGAACTAAGGCATCTGGGAGGGTTGGTGGAGTTTTCCCCAGGATTACTCATTAGATACTCTTCACTCGACATTCCTGGTTTATAGCCAAGCTAATTTAATTTCCAGCTGAGAGGCTACTCCCCATATGATGGTAATCTCAAACAGTTAATGAGCTAGAAGAGGAGGCAGCCCATTGGATTGATTTGAGGAGCTCACCCAAGAGGCTTCCCAGAACTAATTTATTAGCCTGTTTGTTTCTTGGTGTGAGAGGCTTGTTCACCCTGGCACGGCTTCGTGTTTCTCTCCGTGTCTCAAGATGGATTGGGCTGTGACTTCTGGTCCCCTGAACGTTTAGAACCAGCTTGTTTTTTTCCATTTTTTTTTCTTTTACACACCTGGCTTATTTAAAGGGAAAATGAGAGTAGAGGGGATATAGCCTCAAGCCAGCTCACCTATCACATGTAAAGCATGTGAAATTTCCATTTCTAATTTCACTCCAGCTGTATGTGTGTCTGTGGCCGGCACAGCTTTTTGTAATGGCTATACGGAGCCATCTTAGTCAGTAAAAAGACCCCAGGCTTGGGGGCAAGTGCTGTTTTTCTATGATACAACACTGACACTTTGTGGGGGGGGGGGGATAAAAAGTGCACAGTAGAGAAGAATAGTGACCACAGAACCAGGGCTGCCACTGGGGAAGCCAGTCTGGTTACTTTCAGTTTTGTTTTATTCAGGTTAGGTGAAAAATAACCTCCTAAAAGAAAGACATTAACAGCTTAAGTATAGGGAATAAGAGATCTGATCTCTCTTTGAATCTATCTTTCCTTCTTTCCTTCACATTTTTTTCTTTTTATTTCTCTTCTTTCTTTCCATTCTTTTTCTTGTCTTTTGGCTTTTCTTTGTACACACTAGGTGCATACATAGATTGAGAGCATTCTGTGTTTTTTTTTTTTCATTATAATGTATGATTCCAAAAGTTCAATTAAGGATAAACTTTGCTTTGTGTTTTGATTGTCAGAAAGGATGGGGAAGATGGAAGCCTCTTTTTTTTTTTAAAGAGTTTTTTAAAAAATATTTTATTTATTTATTCCCCTTTGTTGCCCTTGTTCTTTTATTGTTGTAGTTATTATTGTTGTCGTTGTTGGATAGGACAGAGAGAAATGAAGAGAGGAAGGGAAGACAGAGAGGAGGAGAGAAAGATAGACACCTGCAGACCTGCTTTACCACCTGTGAAGTGACTCCCCTGCAAGTGGGGAGCCGGGGGCTCAAACCAGGATCCTTACATCGTTCCTTGTGCTTTGCACCATGTGTGTGCGCTTAACCAGCTGCGCTACCGCTCAACTCCCTATTTTATTTATTTATTTTAAATATTTATTTTATTTATTTATTCCCTTTTGTTGCCCTTGTTGTTTTATTGTTGTAGTTATTATTGTTGTTGTCGTTGTTGGATAGGACAGAGAGAAATGGAGAGAGGAGGGGAAGACAGAGAGGGAGACAGAAAGATAGACACCTGCAGACCTGCTTCACCGATTGTGAAGTGACTCTTCACTGGGGCTGGAACTGGGGCTGGAACTGGGGCTGGAACTGGGGCTGGAACCGGGATCCTTATGCCGGTCCTTGTGCTTTGCGCCACCTGCGCTTAACCCGCTGCGCTACAGCCCGACTCCCTATTTTATTTATTTTTTAATGAGAAAGATAGGAGGAGAGAGAGACCCAGATATCACTCTGGTACATGTGCTGCTGGGGATTGGATTTGAGACCTCATGCTTGACAGTCCACTGCTTTCTCCACTGCGCCACCTCCCAGACCACTCTCCCTATTTCTCTAACCTGGAGCAAATAGTCCTTGAGAAGGCTGTCAGAATGAGCTTGTTATATCCTAGATGCAAGTCCTTTCTCATGGATAAGATACTCAGCAGCTTTTTGGAATAAACTTCATTATGACCGAAGAGAGAATGTCATCTTTTGATGAAAAGGAAGCCTGTTTCTTCTTTATTATTATTAATAATAATTTTTCTGTTGCATGACCTTTGAGTTTATGCAAAGGGTGATATCTTTGTGGCATTAATAATATACATCCCATTTGTAGATAATTCTTTTTATAATTTTTAATTCTCTTTAAAATTATTATTTATTGGGTAGAGACAGCCAGAAATCAAGAAGGAAGGGGAGAAGATGTAGAGAGAGAGAGACAGAAAGAGAGACAGAGACACCTGCAGCCCTGCTTCACCACTTGCAAAGCTTTCCCCCTGCAGGTGGGGACCTGGAGCTTGAACCTGGGTCTTTGCGCATTGGAACATGTGCGCTTAACCAGATGCGCCACTGCCCAGCCCCTTCTTCTTCTTCTAGCGTTTGCCCTTCTTCCGTAGCCAGTCAACAGCATCAGGTTGAGCCTGATATAAAGTTTCGAGACCTCCTTTGAATCTGGAGAGGTGGCAGTCGTTGACTATGTGGGTCATAGTCTGTCTGTAGCCACAGGGGCAGTTCGGGTCATCTCTGGCTCCCCAGCGATGGAACAGTGGTGCACCGGCCATGGCCTGTTCGATAGTGATTGAGGAGGACCCAATCATAACGTGCTAGGTCAAAGCCGGGTTGATGCTTGCAGGGGTCTGTGATGAGGTGTTTGTTCTTTACCTCAGCTGACTGCCAACTCTGTTTCCAAGAGACTGGAACAGAGAAGTTCAGTGTAGGCGTAGGGGACCAGATTGGGTGACGAGACGTCAAGCGTTGGACAGGGTGGGCGAAGATATCCGCGTATATTGGCAGGTCCGGTCGAGCGTAGACGTGGGAAATGAACTTAGATGATGCCGCATCCCGACGAATATCTGGCGGGGCGATGTTGCTAAGAACTGGCAGCCATGGAACCGGGGTGGAACGGATGGTTCCAGAAATTATCCTCATGGAGGAATATAATTTGGAATCGACCAAGTGGACATGGGGGCTACGGAACCATACTGGGGCACAGTATTCTGCAGTGGAATAGCATAATGCCAGAGATGATGATCGTAGTGTGGAAGCGCTCGCGCCCCATGAGGAGCTGGCCAGTCTTGCAATGATGTTATTCCTCGCGCCCACCTTTGCTGCAGTTTTTATGAGATGTTCGCGAAATGACAGAGTGCGATCGAGAGTAACGCCAAGATAGACCAGCTGGGCTTCATGCCGGATTCTCGTATCGTCAAGCTGCACATTAAGCTCACGCGAGGCCGAGGCATGGTGTAGATGGAAAACAGATGATACCGTTTTTTGCAGTGCTAGGGATTAGTCGCCATTTTTTACAGTAATCAGATATCAGAGACATGTCTTTCGTGAGTGTTTCCTCGAGGATGTCAAACGCTTTGAAGAGGGTTAAACCGGGAATGGCTGCTGGCTATGATAACATCACCCCAGAACTCATTCTTAACTTGGGCCCCGTGGCAAAGAAGTGGCTCACTACATTCCTGTCCCACATCTTGGAATCCGAATCTATGCCCAAAATTTGGCGTCATGCCAAGATAATAGCAGTTTTGAAACCAAAGAAAGACCCAACACTGGGCGCCAGCTATAGACCAATTTCTCTCCTCTCCGTGTGTTACAAACTCCTTGAGAGGCTGCTTCTGTCACGTATTTCTCCTCTTACAGAGAAATTCCTATCACCCGCCCAAGCTGGTTTCCACCCAGGAAGATCTACCTGCGAACAAGTCCTGGCCCTCTCAACTTACATTGAAAATGGATTCCAGAAGAATTTAAAGACGGGTGCTGTCTTTGTTGATCTCACAGCAGCCTATGACACGGTCTGGCACCGTGGTCTCCTAGTCAAGATCTCAAGATGCCTGCCTCCATGGGTGGCCAACACTATATCGTTTCTTCTCCAAAACAGAAGATTCCGGGTGCATCTGGGTGACAAGTCTAGCAGATGGAGACTTGTCTCAAGTGGCCTCCCCCAGGGCTCTGTTCTGGCTCCTACGCTATTTAATATTTACATCAATGACCTTCCAGAAACTTCTTCAAGGAAGTTCATCTACACTGATGACATCTGCTGTGCAACTCAGGCATCCAAGTTTGCCCAGCCCCTGTAGAGAGCTCTGACAAAATATTTGAAGCTCAGTAAAGTTCATGGAGCCAAAATCAGATGCCGACCTCATACATAGGCAGAGAATGCTTGTGCTCTGTGCTCTGTGCACTGACCTACCTGCAAGCCAAAGCAGTCAGTTTTGGAACTGTGGGACACTTGACTTGGGGGTTGCTGTTCGGTTGTATCAGAGACGTTTAGCCTCGGGCCCGTGGGCAGGGCTGGAAGTTCTGTAGCACCTTTTAAGCTGAGTCCTGAGGTGTGTTGTGTATGTGGTGTGTGTTTTGCTTGAAAGGACGTTCTATCCGTGTTCTCTGATGCTTTTCACCCTGTACAAGTAGAAGTGGCCCTTGGGCACTATTCATTGAGATTTTCAGTCCTTAATTGATATTAACAAGCCCCATTTCTATTTTGAATAAGAGGAAACTGTTTCTCTTCAGAGGCAAGTTGGGGACCAGGTGGCAGTGGGTGGGTAGGTAAGCAGAGGCCCTTCCATGGCCAGAAATTGTATTTGTCTCCTAAGGAGATCTCTAGAGATTCCAAAGTCACGGAGGGATATCTTAAGAAGATGGTGAGTACACCAGCTTTAGGGGATCTTGATAATCAGTTGATTCCACTCCTCAGTTTGCTTTGTGTACCTTCAAGTGACAAGTTAATCTGTGTGCACTGAGCAAGTCAGGAAACAGTGTCCTTGGAGAGGTTTGAGCATGATTAATTCCCCAAATGTGCAAATGGGACAGGAGTGAGCACATTGCTTGTTCTCTCCTTTAGGTGCTATTTGCTCATCGGCTTAGTCTTATGTATCCCAGCCATGGGCTTTGGAAAGGGCCTCATTTGGGAGAATAGCAGCTGAAAGGTCTTTCTTTATCGGAAAACACTACTCATTGAACGTTTCAGAGAGAAGTGCCTAGTCTTTAGGTCACATTCTTCCTGGCTGACCCTCTAGGAGACCACAAATGCTCTGTCTAAATCCAATTAGTCTTTTCTTTTTCTTTCTTTATTCCCTTTTGTTGTCCTTGTTTTACTGTTGTAGTTATTATTGTTGTCATCTTTGTTGGATAGGACAGAGAGACATGGAGAGAGGAGGGGAAAACAAAAAGGGGGAGAGAAAGATAGACACCTGCAGACCTGCTTCACTGCTTGTGAAGTGACTCCCCTGCAGGTGGGGAGCCGGGGGCTCGAACCAGGATCCTTTTGCTGGTCCTTGTGCTTTGTGCCACCTGCACTTAACCTTCTGCGCTACTGCCCGACTTCCCAGTTAGTCTTTTCTGTTTTTTCTTTTCTTCTTCTTCTTCTTTTTAATAATAAAAAGGAAACACTGAAAAAACCATAGGATAAGAGGGGTACAACTCCACACAGTTCCCACCACCAGAACTCCTTATTCCATCCCCTCCCTTGATAGCTCTCCTATTCTTTAACCCCCTGGTAGTATGGATCCAAGGTCATTGTGGGGTGCATCAGTTAGTCTTTTCTAACCTAGAATCTAGGGTGATATCTTCTTTTGATTTCTCTCTTCTTTTCTCCTCTTTCCTTTCTCTCTTTCTTCACTTTTTCTTTCTTTCTTTTTTAATTTTTTTATTTATAAAAAGGAAACACTGACTAAACCATAGGATAAGAGAGGTACAACTCCACAAAATTCTCACCACCAGAACACTTTTTCTTTATTTACTTATTGGATTGGGACAGAGAAATATAAAAGGAAAGGGGGATGGAGGGGGGTGAAAGAGACACTTGCAGCACTGCTGTACTGCTTGTGACGCTTTCTCCCAGCATGTAGGGACAAGGGACAAACCTGGGCCTTTGTGCATTTTAATGTGTGCTTAAACAAGTGTGCCACTGTCCAGCCCTCCCTTCCTTTCTTCCTCCTTCCCTTCCCTTCCTTCCCCTTCCCTTCCTCTCCTTCTTTCTTTCTTTCTTTCTTTCTCTGTCTTTTCTTTTTTTCTTTCTTTCTTCCTTTCTCTGTCTCTCCTTCTGTCTTTCTTTTATGCTTTTTCTTATAGACTGTTACAAAAATCTAAATTCTCATTTATTTGTAAGATTTTCTGGATGAGCACCCACATTTCACTGCTGAAAATTATGGAGAGTTATAATTTAAGTGTTACTCTGTAACCCAACTTACTCACAAAGTGAAGGGGTTCCTCGCTTCTGTTTCCTTCTTCCTTATCAGACCCATTACTGCCCCCCTTCTCCCCTTCTTTCAAACTATTATTTGTCTTTGTTATCCCCACCACTCCTTTCCCATTCAGACATTTAGAACTTCACTTATTTTGTGTCTACTTTTTTTTTTTTTTTTTACAATACATTAAGAAGCACAGGCACATAAACTGTGGAAGTGAAACAAGAGATTCATCAGTGTGACCATAACATAGAGCCAGGAACCAATCAATGAAATGTTTCACAAATGACAATGAATCCTCAGCTTCTTAGTGGCCTTCATAAAAATGACACACACCTCACTTACATAAATCACAGAAACAGGCTGTTCACTTAAAAGAAAGAGTGACGTCTCTGCTCAGATGGGAGCTTTCCACCAAGAGGGAGGCTCTGAAGGGTAGCCAGGGATGTGGAGAGCAAGCACTCTTATGAGCAACACAATTCAGCCTTTTCTGTAAAGGATAGGTAGGTTTCCTAAAACAAAAGACTAAAACCCTGATTCTGAATATAGCGTCGAAGTTTGTGTTTCTTATTTATGACATTGGTTCAAAACAGAAATCAAAAGATCACAAGTGACCAGCAGTTGGTAGGTACATGCATCTGACGTCAATTGTAGTGTTAATTCATTATAGCAGAACTATGGAAACAGCCTACGTGTCCGTCAACAGGTAAGTGGCTAGAGAGGATTAACTACTGTTACAAGACAGCACTAGTTGCCTACAGAAATAATGAAATCCTGTCATTCTCAACAACATGGATAAACCTAGGGAGTATTATGCCTAATGAAATAAGTCAAGTAGAGAAAGACAAACGTGATTTCACTCTTATCTGGTACCTAAAAAATGAACAAAGTGAAATGAAAATAAGCTTTTAGGGAGTCGGGTGGTAGCACAGTAGGTCAAGTGCACGTGGTGCAAAGCTCAAGGATCCGCGTAAGGATCCCAGTTCAAGGCTCTGGCTCCCCACCTGCAGGGGAGTTGCTTCACAGGAGGTGAAGCAGGTCTGCAGGTGTCTGTCTTTCTCTCCCCCCTCTGTCTTCCCCTCCTCTCTCCATTTCTCTCTGTCCTATCCAACAATGATGACAATAATAATTACAACAATGAAACAAGGGCAACAAAAGGGAATATATATATATATATATATATATATATATATATATGAAAATAAACTTTTAGACTTAAGACCAAATTACTGCTTACTAGAAGAGAAGGGGAAACAGAAATGGCTAAATCAGGTAAAAGGGATAAATTGTTTGGTGAAGGATAGAACTGGACTTTTAGTGGCAAGCATAATAATTATACTATATGGAGAATTGGGTGGTAGCTCAGCACAAGGGCTGGTGTAAAGATCCTGGTTCGAGCCCCTGTCTCCCCATCTGCAGGGGAGTCACTTCATAGGTGGTGAAGCAGGTCTGCAGGTGTCTATCTCTCTCTGTCTTCCCCTCCTCTCTCCATTTCTCTCTGTCCTATCCAATAACGATGACATCCATAATGACAACAACAATAACTACAACAACAGTAAAAATAACAAGGGCAACAAAAGGGAAAATAAATACATAAATATAAAAAAATTTAAAAAGTAAAAAATATTAAAATAATTATACTATATGCAGATGTCAATGTACAACACATTTAATGCCTACATCAACCTTAGATAATATTATATGGACAGAAGAACTAAAGAATAATCCATTTTTTCCCTCTCTGATTGTTTTCTAATTTTATGTCTCACTATACCTTAAAACATTTCTTCAGATTCAATGACCCAATCAGTATTTTATGTTCCTAAAGTGAAGCTTTTTTTTTTTTTTTTGGTCTGACTTTTCATGGCCACCAACCCTTGGGATTTAACACAAGAAAGCTTTCAGAGTCTCAAAGGATTCAACATTGAGTTCTTCTTTTCCACATTTCTTGAGCCAAGTCTGCAATATCTGTTGGTGAACTTTCTGCATGTGGAACATGTCTGCAAACACACTGTGAGATGCCAGAGGTCAGGAATCATCCCCACAGATCAGACCTGTGCTGTCACGGACTCCTCTGGGGATGAATTTGACGTTGGCTTTCCTCTTGTTACCCAGGAGAGAGACCTTTAGGGGTATCGCAATCTACTGTGATGCAAATAGACTAACAATAGTAAAAGGAAAATTTTTTTTTAAAAATGCAATCTACTAATGAGAGTCATTTTTCCTCACTGGCAACTCCTCAGTTTGAATAGCGTATTACTATTCACTAGAGGTGGAACATAGAAAATTGGCTCAGGTGAATCTCTATTCGGAAGTGAAATAAGCAACCCTTGGTCTTATACTACATCTGCTCTTTAGTGAAGCCTTCAAGTTCAAGACCTTTTTTTTTTATGTGTATGGCCTCTTAATGTAATTGTGTCACTTAATGTAATGGATATGATACATAAATGTTAACTTCTTTGGGCCTCAGGATACTCGGGTCATCACCATTTTCAGTCCTGGCCCAAATGGTGATTTATTATTTCAGGTTGCTCCCCCGATTCTCTGCACATATTTGCACTGTGACCTTTAGTCGTTAACTCTGAGTACTATGCATCCCACCCTCTTTCATTCATTTATTTATGTGTTCATTCAGCAAGTAGTTCCAAATGTTCCCCAGACCTGGTATGCTACTCTTTTCCTTTCTTTTGAAGATAATCATCTTTAAAATTCACAGTGCAAACAAATAATAATAACAATAATAATAATAATAAATCAAAACAGGGAGGGCAATAAAAATTCAACCCAACATTTAGTTCTTAGAAACAGTCAGGCTTAAAAACAGCCACATTTGTTTCCCCCGCAGACTAATGCAGATAAAAGTCTCATCTCACTTGTAATTCTTAGCAGCATTCTCTAGTCATTTAGTTATTTGATCTCCTGTGGTGCTTACAGTCTTGTTCTCTCCTGAGAATTGTGGGGTGGGAGGGAGGAATGCTTTATCTGAAGTACAGAATTGCTGAACATTTTACTGTAAGACTTACTGTTTAGGCGTCATCATTTACATTCTCAGAGGATGTATGAAAATAATGAAAAAATACACCCAGATAATATAGAACATTTGAACGTAGCATTAGCCTCCAAATACTTCCTAATCTCTTCTATCTGTGAACATGAAATATACATGAAGGCTAGTTGGACTCTGTTCAGTAATCTGTTGTCGATTTATTGAGCTTGTGTCATGGTTGACCATGATAATGAACAGACACACACACACACACACACACACACACACACACACACACACACACACACACACACACACACACACATTTTTAGTAGAGCATTGCTCAGTTCTGGTTTATGGTGGTTCCAGGGATTGAACCTGGAAGGGGAATTTGGTAACTGTCCAATTGGAGTTGCCACTGGTGTTACCATGCAACTTAATTTTTCAAGACACCATTTGGTCAGATTCAAATACTTGGCCAAACCAACTAGAGTGAAAGAAAAAAAAAAAGACTGATAGTGGCAAAGAGTGCAAGAAAAGAAACAGCAGTTTCTCCGAGTATAGATACACTCTGAATAGAAAGTATTTCTGTCTTCCTCTCAAATGTTCTTGAGCTTCTTAAAGCCCACCATAAGGGGAATTTATTTGCCCTCACTTCTCTTTTATTGTAGCTTAGCTCAAATTTATATGTCTGGGGATTTTTCATTGATCTAATTTATTGTTTTCAGATGATAATCATAAAATGGGGTTCTTGTTGAGCAGAAAGGGGAGTGAGAGCAGGAGAAGGCCGTTATCTTGGCCTTAGGAATTGACTGGTATTTCTATCCTCTCCAGCTTTTACTGGTCTCACTGTGGGGAGGAGGCAGGGTGGTAGTTGATTATATCAAGTCTTCACTAGATGGATCAGATTTCAACATTTGGGTTGTTTCTTTTCACCAGCCTCAGATAGAACCCCTCCTCACCCCCACCCCCACCCCTAAACTGTGGCTGATTTACTTCTTTTGTAAACCTCATTCTTGACCATGATAAAAAACAGCAAGACTCCTGCAAAGTAGGTGGTATTTGTATTAAGGATTGCCTCATTTCCCATTCTTCTTTTGCTTGGATCATCACATTTGGTCAGAGAAGCCAGCCCATGAAAGCATGAGAGGGAGTTCCCTTTCTTTAGTTTCCTGTGTTCTACCAGACAGTCACAAAGGAAGGCCCCCAAATGGAGTCCATTATAGCATAAGTGAAGAATGATTAGAAATTGAGACTTAAAATATGTATATATTCTTACACAAGTTCATAAATGGGTATTTAAGAAAACACTTGGAGTTTCTTTCCCCTTCAGAGCATTTCCATAGACATCTACCTGATATCAAGAGCCAAATGTCAGACCGGAGGGATAGTTCACTGGGTAGGGCACCTGCCTTTGTCATATCATAGCCCAGATTTGAGTCCCAGGAACATATGGGAATATCATGGCATGAGAAGAGACTCTGGGACTGTCATGTCTCTCCCTCTCTCTGTCTCTATCTGAATATAAAAGCAGATGGGCATGGTGGTATCACCTATATGGAAGACCCCCATCTAGTTCATCAAACCAGAAAAACAAGAACAGAGAGAGAGAGAGAGAGAGCACTGTATGTCAAAGGATATCATAAAGAGTGGGATTCATTCATTCCACTTTTATGTAGGGTCTTGCTGACTGCAGAGTATTCACCTACAAAGTATACTTGAGTCTTGAAGATTGTTTATAAACTAGGCAGATAAATAAATGTTCCCAATTCAAAGATGTTAGGCAACTTGCCTGAGACCATACGTCCTGACTTTGAAATCCACCTTTCTCTCCACCAAGCCACCTGCCTGGCAAGTGGGGACCTTGCTTTGGGGTACAGTTGACATTGACTTCCATCTGAACTACAATTTGGGGGGGGGTTAGTAACATATTGATGTCCTTCAGCTATATTTTCTACATACTCCATCATGGAAGTTGTATAATAACAATAATAATAATAATAATAATTATTATTTTTATTATTTTCTGCCTTCAGGGTTAGTGCTGGGGCTTGAATCCACTGCTCCTGGTGGCTTCCCCCCCCCCCCCCGATTTTGTTGGATTGGACAGAGCAAAATTGGGAGACAAGGGGGAGAGAGAGAAAGAGACACCTGTAGACCAGCTTCACTGCTTGTGGAGTGTCCTCCCAGCAGGTGGGGAGCCAGGGGCTCAAACCCAGATCCTTGCATGGGTCCTTGTGCTTTATTTTTAGCCTGTCAACTTGTACTAATCTACTACTAGCTGAAGAAGGAAATGGAATAGGGATGGGGTAGGGGAGAGACAGAGATTGTAGGGATCATTTTATAGCCCAAGAAGACCCTTTTTAATCAATCTAGACACCGGGAAATTGAACCTAACACTTTTGAGTATGTGCTTTGTCCATGTCCTCAGGCTCTATGGTCAGTGGTAGGGCAAGAACTCAGGGCTTCCCTGTGCGTTGCTGCCAGGAAGCCTTTCCCTTAGTCTTCCCTCAGGGCTCCTCTGTGAGGGGTAGTGATTTTTGTCTATTCTGTGTTGACCGGCCTGTACAGAGTAGTTTAGAAGCTCTTAGGTGAAGGTCTATTTACAAACATTTGTGTGGAGTTACCAAGGGCACAAGGGAAAGCAGTTTTTCTTGGGATGAAGAGGGGATAGCTGGGAGAAGATTTACAAGCCCTTCCCTGGGCCTTTGGTTGCCAGGGAAGAAACTCAGGGAGAACTAGGGCTCCCACCCCAGGGGAAAGAAGTGTGTTTCATGCCGGCACAACTGCACTGATCAGACACAAAATACCAGCCAGGTCTGTGCAGAGGAGTATCTATCACCAAGTCACCTCATGCAGTCTTTCACAGTCGGGATTTGGTGTTCTATAGTCTTTCTGGGCCTTCCACGTCCTCCCTTCCTTTACCTAATAGCAAGATTCTTTTTTTTTTTTTTTTTAAAGTCCGCTTCCCGAAAAACCACTTTTTCTCTCTGTTCATAAGAAGAGAAGTTGTGTATGTGTGTGTTTTCTTTCATTTTTTTCCCCCCAGGAAATGGGACAGATTACTCTGATTTCACATGGTTTTTGTCCCAACACACGGTGAGGTCCAGTAAACATGAGCAATGCCCCAGAGAGCTCAGACACAAAAGGCTATTAGCTCTTAATTGAAACCCTCCCTCTACCCACCCCCCCCACCCCTCCAGCCCCTTCCAGGAACAGGAACCCAGGCCTTTGTGAAGCAGCCTCTATAACAGAGGATTCTGCCAAAATGAAAGGGGTCTTGAGTTGACCCAGAGGAGCTGAGATGCTCTTTTGCACCCCACCCCCTTATAGCTTTCAAAGGCCTTTTCTGAGCAGTATTGAAACTCTAGGACAATGGAGACCAAATCCTTGTGGTGGAGGATGAAGACTGGAGGGGAGGAAGGAAAGAGGGTTGGAAGAGGAGAGGAAGCCTGGGGGGAATGCATCCTTTGTTATTTTTTTCCTACCCCATTACCTTTATTTAACACAAGAAAGAAAGAAAGAAAGAGAGAAAGAAAGAAAGGTAGGAAATAGTAAACTTGATATTGAATAATGACACCACTTCCGGCAGCCCCCCCCCCCAGCTTCCTGGTCCAAGAAACAGAAATTGAGAACAGACTATTTACAATTTCATTTAAAAATTCTTTTCAGTGTTCCCAGAGGAGTTCTTTGATATGCAAACCTCTCTCTCAAATGGAGATAATTATTTATGGAGATGTGGCCCTTTGAAGGGGAGCTCAGCACTGGTGGGTTTGTAGACTTCCTATAAAAGGAAGAAGGTTCCAGATAAATAGGAGCCAACCGATGCACATCTTCCTCCCACCCATCCTCCTTGCTTCCCCTGGGAAGAAAGTTGCTTTAAAGAAGAAACTTCCCAGAGTCACCACTTAGAGTTCAAGTTACAACTCTCAGGCTCTTCCATCACTGTTCACGGTCGAGTTTTCCAGGAGAAGTTCCTTTCCTTATCCTTGAGTGTGTGGGTTTTCTGTGGGAGGGGAGAGACTAGTCAGGAGCGTTGGCCTTTCTCACTTTGAAAGTCCACTGTAATATCTGAGGTCATGAGGTAGAATGGTATCCATCAGTAAAATATTTTGGGTGTTGCTGGGGTGGGTCTGTAGAACTGGGAGACCATCCTACAGAAAAAAATCCGAGAGGCTGGCTGGTGCCACACACCTGGTTAAGCGCACATCCTATGGTACGCAGGTTTGCGCCCCTGTCTCCACCTGCAGGGGGAAAGCTTTGCAAGTGGTGAAGCAGTGCTGCGGGTGTCTCCCTCTCTGTCACCTCATTCATTCCCACTCGATTTCTGGCTGTTCTAGCCAATAAATAAAGATTAAAACAAACAGAAAATCCCGAATAATTCAGTTCACACGTGATGCCACAGAAACTCCTGTGAATTGGACTGCAATGATTACTACTCTTCCTCATCCTCCTGATTGTGTTCAAGAAGATGCTTTAGGGGCCGGGTGGTGGTGCAGCTGGTTAAGTGCTCATATTACAATGCACAAGGCCCTGAGTTCAAGCCCCTGGTCCCCACCTGTAGGGGGAAAGCTTCACGAGTGGTGAAGTAGAGCTGTAGGCGTCTCTCGGACTCTCTCCTCTGTCTCCCCTCCCCTCTCAGTTTCTCTCTGATTCCAGTCATATATAAATAAATAAAATAAGCAATACTTTTTTTAAAAAAAGTTTTATTGGAACACTCTTGTTGCTTTCTTTCTTTCTTTAATATTTATTATTTATTCCCTTTTGCTGCCCTTGTTGTTTTACTGTTGTAGTTATGATTGATGTCATTGTTGTTGGATAGGACAGAGAGAAATGGAGAGAAGAGGGGAAGACAGAGAGGGGGAGAGAAAGATAGACACCTGCAGACCTGCTTCACCGCCTGTGAAGGGACTCCCCTGCAGGTGGGGAACTGGGGGCTTGAACCAGGATCCTTAAGCCGATCCTTGTGCTTTGCACCACGTGCGCTTAACCTGCTGCGTTACTGCCCGACTCCCCCAAGAAGATACTTTAAGGGGCCAGGCAGTGGTGCATCTGGTTAAGCACATACTCTAGTGCACAAGGTTCCCGGGTTCAAGCCCTTGTACAGGGAAAGCTTCATGAGAGATAAGGTAGAACTGCAGGTGTCTGTCTCTCTCCCTCTCTGTCTTCCTCTTCCGTTTCTTTCTGTCTCTATCCAATACTAAAAGAAAGAAAGCAAGAAAGAAAGAAAGGAGGGAAGGAAGGAAGGGAGGAAGGAAGGAAGGAAGGAAGGAAGGAAGGAAGACAGGAAGAAAGATAATAAATACTTTAATACTTGGACTTAGCATACCAAGTGCTCACAAAGCCTGGGAAAATACTTTCCCAAGCCCAGCAGCCTCTTCACTTTTGAGTTTGTCTTGCAGCTCTGAAGCTTGGTCTTCTCCACTCTACTAGAGCAAAATTGAGCAGAAAATACAGAGGTCTCCCATCTTCACGCAAAGCCTCCCCCCTCAGCAACCAATAGCCTCATCTGGGTGGTGCGTTTGTTACAATGGATATATCATTTGCTCTCTGATTCTATAGACTACGTCGAGGTTCTGTATACTTTCTGAGTTTGGATTAATGTGTAAGGATGTGCATCTGTCTCTGTAGTATCAGAACTTTTTAAAAAATTTTTTTTATATGTTTATTTTCCCTTTTGTTGCTCTTGTTTTTTTTTTTATTGTTCTTGCAGTTATTAATGTCGTCATTGTTAGACAGGACAGAGAGAAATGGAGAGAGGAGGGGAAGACAGAGGGGGGAGAGAAAGATAGACGCCTACAGATCTGCCTGTGAAGTGACTCCCCTGCAGGTGGGGAGTCAAGGGCTTGAACCGGGATCCTTATGCTGGTCCTTGTGCTTTGCGCCTCGTGTGCTTAACCCACTGCGCAACCGCCCGACTCCCAGTATCAGAACTTTTTTTACTCTTCATCTCTCCCTTTCTCCTAACTGCTTGGTGTGAGGGTGGGGATCCCAGTGATTTTGAGATCAGCTACTAGTATCTGTGGGTTTAGCAGATACTCAGAAATGGCTATTTGTTTTCTTACTTGTTTTGAACAGGTAGACTTAGGACCGTGCAGATGCCAGGGACTAGGTTTTTTTTTTTTTTTTTTTGTATATTTGTTTGTTTGGCTTTTGGTGATGGAGGCGGGGGGGGGGTGGGGGTGGTGGTGGTGATGGTAGTGGTGGTGGAGGGAGATAATCTTCCTGGAAATCTTGATCCATCTTCTTGTACGGATTTATCCTCATTTCACTTTGTGTTTTCAGCTCTCAGAGATCAGATTTGGGCATTGTGGATAAACTAAAGGCACTGTGTGTCATGGTTTCCTGGCTCGTGCCCTTGGCATTAGAACGTACAGACATTTGCAGTTTCTTCTGCTGTGACAATTTTACTGACTAGAAGGCTGAGACTCATAAAGTCAGGATTATGATCAGAGGGGTGTGCCAGCTGGGAGCAGAACTAGGAGTCTAATAATGGTCTTCATGAAAACAAATATCTTTTCTAAGTCTCTATTGACCACTTTTTTAAATTTAATTTTTTTTAATTTTAAATTTTAATGTTATTAGTGACTTAATATTGATTACCAAGTTAAAAATAACAGGGGTCTAATTCCGCACTGTTTCTACCACCAGAGTTCTGTATTCCTAGTCCCTTCCATTGGAAACTATAGTAGCCCTCCCAAGGTCATAGATATAGGTTGACTATTGTTTCTATATCTGTCTCTCTCTATATATATTTGCCCTTTATTTTCCCCCCATGGTCCTGTCTTCTCTCTCTTTCTAAGTCACACCTACACCTATTATTACTACTTTTCCCCTCCTTTTGTTGCCCTTGATTATCATTGTTGTTGTTATTATTACTGTTGTTGGATAGGACAGAGAGGAGGGGAAGACAGAGAAGGGGGAGAGAAAGATAGACATCTGCAGACCTGCTTCACCACTTGTGAAGTGACCCCCCTGCAGGTGGGGAGCCAGGGACTCGAACCAGCATCTTTACATGGGTCCTTGCGCTTTGCGCCATGTGCACTTAACCTGCTGTGCTACTGCCTGGCACCCTATTACTACTTCTAAATGCCCTTCCTTTTTTTCCTCTTCTCCCTCTGTTCATCTTTCCCCTATCATTTCTCCACCACTGGGAATATGTGACCACTTGTAAGGGGATTTTCTTTAACATCATCAAAAAGGGGTTGCATAAGAAAAAAAGAAATTGAACTTATGGAAGCAGTTCTTTCTCTTCAAGGTGGTGGTGGCCCCTGAAACTCATTCACTTCCATCATCTGTTTTGCATGAATGTCTTGGCATCTGTTTTGGGTGTAGTAAGTTTAGTCACACCCTTCTCAATCATCTTTTTTTTTTAAATTTATTTATTGTGGTGTGATTTACCAGTTCCAACAATAAGTCCATTTGCTGGGCCACAGGAGCAGGCACACCATGGGAAGGAGGAAAGAAGGAAAAAGGTGAAATCAGAGGCCAAGCAAGATAGTTCACTTGGATCACGCACTTGCTTTGTCATGGACGTGAGCCAGGTTTGAACTCAACTCCCTCTGCATTGGTGTAAGACTCATTGCTTTGTTGTCTTTTCTCTGTCTCTCTTACTTTGTCTCTACCTTTCTAGATGAAAAGTTCAGCCTGGAGCAGTGAGGTCCCAGTGATAAGAATAATAATAATGGGAGTCGGCGGTAGTGCAAAGCTCAAGGACCGGCGTAAGGATCCTGGTTTGAGCCCCCGGCTCCCCACCTGCAGGGGAGTCGCTTCACAAGTCTGCAGGTGTCTGTCTTTCTCTCCCCCTCTCTGTCTTCTCCTCCTCTCTCCATTTCTCTCTGTCCTACCCAACAACGATGACATCAACAATGATAGCTACAATAACAATAAAAACAACAAGGGCAACCAAAAGGAAATAAATAAATATTTTTTAAAAAGAATAATAATAATAAAAGGCTAAATCAGGGTCATCTGTTCCTAGTGAACATCAGAAAAACTATAATGAGAGTCTTTCAGAACTTCTGTTTCATTCTCATTGTTCTGCTCATGTAGGGTCTAAAGATTTGCTTATAAGGCTCTGTGCCTTAGCAATTAAGTTACATTTTGAAGGCCCGGTGAGACACGGCATATCCATTTGTAACATCTGGAATTCTCTAAAGGTCTCCGACAGCCAATCCTCAATGGGAAATTGATGTGCAGGTGACATGCTTACCTTCTCAGCTGACTCCTCTGCTCTGATAGAGGCGCAGGTAGGGTGGACACCAGGACTGAGGCTGAGATTCTGAATCCTTACCTGGTGAGCAGAGAGGAAAAGAGCCCAGTGGTTATTTTTCTTGTCATTAATTTGTCTTAAGTTTCATGACTTTTTTTTTTTTTTAAAGAAAATTCAGTTTCATTTTCAGCCAGGAACTTTGGCAGAGGCATCAATCAGATAACTTAGTTTAGGATTGCTTTTCAGCTGTTTGTTTTCACTTCTGCTGTGTATATTGATAGTATCTAACTTTTGATGATGAAAGAATTTAGATGCCTCTGTTAGTGTTTCTGTAGCACGTGAATATAGAGGTGGCCTCATCTTTCTTTTCATACCCTTTAGGTTGCTTCATTTTGTTTTAGTTCAGTTTGTGTACTGTGTGTTTTAGTTCAGTTTGTGTACTCTAGAGAGAGAGAGAGAGAGTCTTATCTATTAGTCTATTTGTAGTCCATTCAGAGATAACCCACATCCTGAGAATTAGACTATTTTCAACTGAGACTAGGTAATTCTTAATTATCTTGACTCAATCGATGTTTTTGACTTGCACAATTTCAATTTTCTTTATAATATTGTTCTCTTCCTCCTCCTTCTTTCATCTCCACCTCTTCCTCCTCCTTCTTTGTTCTCTGCCTCTTCTTCTTCCTCTTCCTCCTCCTCCCCTTCCTTCTTCAATTCCCTCCCCCCCATCTCTGTACTCACATCTCTCTACTTAAGGATTAAATTTCAGCGAGTATATGATGTAAGCTCATAGTAAGTTGCAGGCTCACAGATACCTCAGGATGATGATGTTCAGTCTTGGTTATACATTGAAATTATCTCAATAGATTCCAACCCACACTGAGGTCTCACTCACCATGAGTCTCACCTGGTTGCTTTGGACTAAGAGAGGGGCATTTAGTTCAGATGATTCTAGGTGATTCTGTTGTACAAACAGGAATAAGTCTAACTGCCACATAAGTGACATAATACCACCTTCAGGTCCCACTGAGTTTTCAGGTTCCTGCTCAGTGACTGAGCTCTTTGAAGACACTAATGTCCCTAGAAGGTGATAGTGCCTACATGCAGAAACAAGGCTGTTTTGCCTCTTAGGTCTCCTTAAAGAAGTGGGGTCTAGGGAGTTGGGCGGTAGCGCAGAGGGTTAAGTGCACATGGCACAAAGCTCAAGGACCGGCAAAAGGATCCCGGTTCGAGTCCCCGGCTCCCTACCCGCAGGGGGAGTCGCTTCACAAGCGGTGAAGCAGGTCTGCAGGTGTCTATCTTTCTCTCCCCCTCTTTATCTTCCCCTCCTCTCTCCAGTTCTCTCTGTCCTATCCAACAATGACAACAACAATAAAACAAGGTCAACAAAAGGGAACAAATAATTAAATATTAAAAACATAAGTAGTGGGGTCTTTTCTACTTTCTGTTGGGGCTGCTATCCTCTGTCTGGTTAGGATCTCCTAGACTTGTTTCAAGGGACACTTGTTGTGGTTCCTCTAAGTGATACTGCCTGGTCCATGAAAGCCCCAAGTACCCACTGGTGATAAGTACCATATGTCTCTTCCTGCCCACATGCTAAAGAGAGAAGATGGGACCAGGGAGATGAGGGAACCAGAGGAGAATGGCTATGGCCATGATTAATATTAATATTCATTAATAGAAGGCAGTTAACAATGGGAGCATGTGAACCTAAGAGGTCTATTGTTTCGAAATCTGACTCATATTTGAACAATTATGATTGCGGTCACCTGATTCTAGCCCTGAAATGCCTGCTATTAAGATCCTAATCTGTGAATGAGAGGTGAAAAATAAAGGTATCTATTAAAAGAGAGGACAGGTGCATGGCTCTGTGTATTCTTCATAGGAGGAGGAGACAAAGGGGACTGGAGGAAGATGGTTGGGATGAGTGGCCGGGGAGCATCAAAGAGGCTCACTCTGTGTCCCGACTCTTGACCTGCAGGGTGGTGAAGCACAGACCACCCTCTCTCCTTTGGTCTCTTGTTTCCTCATTAGGGAATTGCAATACCTACCTCAAAGGCTTGTTGTGAGGGATGAAATCAGATAATGCATGTGAAAGTTTCACTGCAAGCTCTTAAGCACCATGTAATTATTAGCTATGACTATCAGTTTGAGAAACTGGCTTTTATAATGAGCCTCTCAAATTATTCTGCATCCTCCCTGTTGGCTCAGGAGGGCAGCCTAGGGCTTCCAGGACTGCAGGGTCCATGTGAATGGACTTGCCTCCCCCTTATTATCATCCTTATTGTCATCCTTTCTTCTTCCAATAACTTGCGCTAGGAGAGAATCTGAGTGTCTGGACAGGGGAGTGTGACTAGTGTAGAGACAGGGAGAGAGGAGGGTCACCCAGTCACCAAAGGGGAAGGGCTTTGTTCCAGAACCCGGTGGTGGGTGGGGACTAGGGGGTAGGGAAAAGCAATGCAAAGGGGAAAGGGAAGAAACCAATCTATCACCTCCCAGAAGGTTCTGTGCCAAGAGCTGTATTGTCCACTTTGTGTGTTGTGTGAAGATGGCTGACTCCATCTGAGTCCAGTGTCCACTACAGAAGGGTTTCAGAATGTCAGGAGAGAAAGAGAGCTCAGGAGGCAGAATGGTGATCACTGTGCTTCTCACCTGACATCCACTTCCTGTCTGTACTCAAGCACCCCAAGGGGAGCCTGGCCTGGGAGCTTCCATTAGACAAGGGCTGAGATATCTCTTTGTCACAGCAGCATTGCTTCTACCAATTATCTATAATCAAATTAGTCCTGAGCACCGCCCCCCCTGCTCTCCCTGTGTGTTTTCTGAACTATGTGTGCTGACTCCAGACCAGCCTGGGGAGAGGGATCCCCTGGAGATGGTACCCCACAATGGCTTGGGTGGCCATCAGACAGTGAGGGACAGGAAATCTGTCCACAACTCAGGGAATGTTTATTTATGGTTGAGTAGGCTTTGCCCTTGGACTGGAGTACAGCGAGTCTCTCCAATTTTCTTTTTTACCAGTGCTGTTATGTGGTTTCTGCTTCACAATTGCCTATTTTAGCCATTTTCTTCAGTTGCCACCAAGCCCTTCTTTAGAGACAGCAAGGCAGCAAAGATGCAGAGATGGTTCTGGACCTTGGTCAGACTGAGAATAGCATTCAGTGTTTTGGTCCCTTTGCTCTCACAGAAGCTGAACCTCCCCTGTTACACTCCCCCCTCCCACGTGTGTGCGTGCGTGCGCACCTGCGTGTGCACGTGTGTGTGTGTGTGTGTGTGTTGGGAGGGGGTAGAACCAAGTGAGTGACCATTGTCCTGTGCACATCTTGCTTCCTTACATCCTTGCCAAAAAGCCCGTCACCAAAAGAAAATTGCTAGCATTTTCTTGGCGACAACAAGCTACATTGCTTTATACGAAGTCAGCTTCACAGTCCTCTCACAACCCCTCTGTGGTAGATGCCATCATCTTTCTCATGATGCCTGTGAGAAAGATAGGCATGGCCAGCTCAGCGACCCTGTCACTTGGTAGTCTGACTCCATCCCCTCGACCACCCCCACCTCCCAGTCCTGAAGAGCTGGAGGGTTGGATGGCGTTCAGTGCCGGTGGCCACTTTGATTCTGAATATTAAGCCCTTGTAGATGGTAGGAAAACAAAACTTGGACTTTGTCTGGTTTGGCCTGCCTTTTAGAGAAATGCAAACTAAGTTGAGAACCAGTCTCTTTGCACATCGGCGATATTAGCCTGATGACACTGCTTCATTAATCTAAGCGGTTAATGGGCAAAGTGGGTCAATCCAGTGTTAGCTTAATCCAGGGATGGTGGCTTCAGCACTGTAGAGCAGTCTTAAAGAAAAAAAAAATCCCCCCTCTAAGTCTCAGTGAAGAAGGAGCTTTCCTGGGGGGTACTTCCCTTTCTGGCTCTTGTGATAAGAGTTTATCAATTCACTCCATACAAGAGTTGTGGGCTCTGTGAATTAAGGGTGACTTGAAGCTGGAAGTTTAGAATTTCCTATTAGAGGTAAATTTTTGGTCCAATTTGCTGTGAAAACAAAAACAAACCTTTTTTTTTTTTTTTTAAATATCTTTAGGCCCATGTGGCTATTAACCAGAAATCTACCCCATAACTACAGGAAGATTCTATATATCTGTGACCAAAACTAGGTACCTGATTAGTTAATACATCACTTTTTTTTGGCCTCCAAAGTTATCTCTGGGACTCTGTGCCTGCACTTTGAATCCACTGCTCCTGGAAGCCCATTTTTTCCCATTTTGTTGCCCTTGTTACTATTGTTACTGTTGTTGTTATTGCTGTTGTTGGATAGGACAGAGAGAAATGGAGAGAGGAGGGGAAGACAGAGGGGGGAGAGAAAGATAGACACCTGTAGACCTGCTTCACCACTTATGAAGCAACCCCCCTGCAGGTGGGGAGCCAGGGGCTCAAACTGGGATCCTTAAGCTGGTCCTTGCACTTTGTGCCACATGCACTTGCACTTACCCACTGTGAAGATAAAGAGGGAAAGAGAAAGACACCTGTAGGCCTGCTTTATCCCTTGTGAAGTGACCCCCCCCTGCAGGTGGGGAGCCAGGGCCTTAACCGGGATCCTTGCACCACCTCCCGACCCTCTTATAACAAGCATGTTCTAAGCACATTATGATTATTAATTTTTATAGTTTATTATGACAGAGAAGGCAGAATGAAAAAGAACATCACTCGGGTACATGCTCCTGATCCACGCTTAGAAGTCCAAAGCTGTCTGTGGTACCACCTCCCCGACCGCTGTTCATTAGTTATTTTAATCCTTATTCCATTTCCACGAAGTATATATTATTACATTCATTTTTACAGATGAGAAAAGGAAACCTGATAGAATTAAGTTGTTCAAGGTGACACAGTTTATAAGTAGCAGAGCTGAAAATTTCCGTCATATTTCTTTTTAAATTATTATTTATTGGATACAGACAGAGAGAAATTGAGAGGGGGAAGGAAGACACAGATGCAGAGAGAAAGACACCTACAGGACTGCTTTACTGTTTGCAAAAATTGCCCCACTTAACTGTTGGTTGTTTTTGTTTGTTTGTTTTTGAGTTTTATCCCTGCTCACTGATGAAGCCTCTGTTCTCTCTCCCCAGGGAGCTGATGCCCAGGACCCTGGAGGGGCAGATCACCATGGAGAAGACGCCCAGTTACTTTGTCACCCGGGAGGCACCTGCCCGCATCTCGGCCATGTCCAAGGACACCAAGCTCATCGTGGTGGTGCGCGACCCGGTGACCAGGGCCATCTCGGACTACACGCAGACGCTCTCCAAGCGGCCCGACATCCCCACCTTTGAGAGCTTGACGTTCAAAAACAGAACTACGGGCCTCATCGACACGTCGTGGAGCGCCATCCAGATCGGCATCTACGCCAAGCACCTGGAGCATTGGCTGCGCCACTTCCCGCTCGGCCAGATGCTTTTCGTGAGCGGCGAGCGGCTCATCAGCGACCCGGCCGGCGAGCTGGGCCGCGTGCAGGACTTCCTGGGCCTCAAGAGGATCATCACCGACAAGCACTTCTACTTCAACAAGACCAAGGGCTTCCCCTGCCTGAAGAAGGCCGAGGGCAGCAGCAAACCCCACTGCCTGGGCAAGACCAAGGGCAGGACCCACCCCGAGATCGACCGAGAGGTGGTGCAGAGACTGCGCGACTTCTACCGGCCTTTCAACTTGAAGTTCTACCAGATGACCGGGCATGACTTTGGCTGGGACTGAACTCACGAAGGGGGAGGGGGAGGGGGGGAGCGACTGTGTTTATCTATGGAGAGAGATTATATGTATGTAAAATGTACAGAAATCTATTTTATAATAATTTATTTTTTAATTCATAAGCAATTAATTCACTAAGCTGCCTAGCCACACTCTTTAAAAAGAGAGTTAGCTTCGTAATCTGTTAACATTCCAAAGTGTTCCACTCTAATATTTTGGTCTTTCTTTTTTTTTTTCATCATAGTTGATGGTGCTTCCATATGCTATTTTTTTTTCTCGACACCCATTATATTTGAAAAGAAGAAAAGCACAAAACTTGAGATTTTTGTTGTTACGGGTATTCAACCTTGACATTGCCCTCTGAGTCTCTTTCTGTCTTGGGTCTGCCACAGCAAACTGTAATCTGAGGGGTGGGCCTCATGTAGCAGCCTCCTTGTTGATGTGATGCCATTTTCAAGGGTTTCGACACAAAATCAAAGCAAAAATTTCCCCCTAAGTCCACTCTGTACCAGGTGGAATCATGACCTTTGCAGGAACTTTTACATCTAGTTAGAGTTTGTATACCAGGCTCCCCTTACTCCCTTAATTTTTTTATCTTTATTTATTTATTGGATTGAGACAGCCAGAAAGTGAGAATAAGGGGGAGATAAAAATGGAGAGACACATGTAGGATTGCTTCACCACTTGTGAAGATTTCCCTTTGTAGATGGGGACTGGGACCTCAAACCTGGGTCCTTGGAGCCTCAAACTGGGTCCTTGTGCATTGTAATATGTACATTCAACCAGGTGAGCCACTTCCTGGTCCTCTTTTTTTAAAAAAATTTTTAAAGATAACCCTACATCCTTTTCTGCCCCAGGCCCCAGTTCTTGAACCAACTTAAAGTGTATGAAAATGTGAGGCCCCTCTTTCCCAGGTCACATGTGTGAGAGGCTTGGATGCTGCTTTAGAAATAAAAGACTAATGGGGTCGGACAGTAGCGCAGCGGGTTAAGCGCGTGTGGCGTGAAGCGCAAGGACCGGCCTAAGGATCCTGGTTTGAGCCCCCGGTTCTCCACCTGCAGGGGTGTGTCTTCATAGTCGGTGAAGCAGGCCAGGCCTGCAGGTGTCTATCTTTCTCTCCTCCTCTCTGTCTCCCCTCCTCTCTCCCATTTCTATCTAACAATGTTGACATCAATAACAACAACAATAAAACAACAAGGGCAACAAAAGGGAATAAGTAAATAAATAAATATTTTAAAAAAGAAATAAAGACTAATCTATCTCTTGTAATTCACATGCTCTGTCTTCCAGTCGGACACTTCTGTGTTGACACACCAAAGAATTCCCTAGGTTGCACAAACTGAGAATGCCTGGCTTTAAAAGGTCCAAAAAAGCTCTGATCCCATACCCTCAACACCTGCCAAGGTCCTGTTGTTAGGTGCAGAACCAACCCATGTCCAGCACACCCCAGTTGGTAGGGTAACAGACTTTATGGGGGTAAAAAAATTTTTTTTTCCAAAAGGATAGACGGCCTGGCAGAAGAAGGGAACTTCTGACCCACTCACCACCTCTCCTGATAATCTGGAATGCTTCTTGACATTCTGAGCTCATCTCAGATTGAAAACATGGCCTGCAAGCCAACAGCCAATGAGAACCAGGAGTATAAAGACAGACACTAGGAAATCTGACCCCAGGTTGACTGTAAGCACTTGAGGCTTATGCTTATGGAACTGTCCCTAGTTTTAGCTTGTTTACATCCTGGCAGAAGGCTTGTCAGCATTATTGCTACTCATGCAGAAAGCTCTCCCCTTCTGTTGAATGAGCTCTTAGAGACCATTTATCATGGCTAGCTAGTAACAGCTGGGTCTCTGTCTAGCAATATCCCATAATGAGAGACTCTCTTTTTCTTCAAGTCTCTAAGCCAGAATGACTCTGCCATAAAATAATTGGTATTTGAGTTATACTCTCAAGTAATATGTGAGAAGAAAGATAAACATTTCATCAAAAATGGTTGGGCTGTTATGTTTACCAGGTAGACTTTCATCCTGTGTTCTGTGGAGTCGCTCGCTTACCCGATGGCCTAAGGATGCCTGAGAAAATGGTCAGAGACCATTTTTGAAGGATTGATCTTTGAAGGATTTCCAGCGGATCCTCTGGTGTGTATTTGCTTCCAAGTGTTAGCTGAGATCTAGCTAGCTCACACTTCATAGCAAAACTCTCCTTGTGTAGGTTCTGTGTAGGATTGGGGTGTGTGTGTGTGTGTGGGGGGGGGTGGAATGGACTCCTTGCATTGCTCAGATTTTCATTCAATTCACAGCTCTCTTACTGACTCGAACCAGGAGTGATGAACTTGCTCTTTGTACGGGCTTTCCCTTTCTGCTGCTCAGATGTTAATGACACCTCCATCAGGGTGCAAACTAGTTGTCCACCTCTGCAGTTAGAAGGCTCATTTGAAGTGAAGCTGAGGACACAGCTCCTCCTTGTTACAACATATCACTCCAAGTATGATTCAAACTCCCGTCCCCACCTGAATCTACCCTTTCTTCTTTCTGCCTACTCACCCGCTCTGACGCAGCACATGACACAGTGGCAGCAAAACTCACAGATGACTATGGGGGCTGGGGACAGTGTGGTAATGAGATGGGCATGAATTGTCTTTTATCCCTTTAGGTTCATGCTGTCTTTCTAAGCTGGCTTTTTTTTTTTTTAATTATTTATTCTTGCCTTAACAAAAGCTGAAACAGGAAATATTCAGAGACAAGAAGGGTCATTTAGTCATGAACACTGAAATGGATCAAGATCCTGTCCTGGGTCAAATCTCGGGATCCAAACAGATGTCAATAATTAGCACTGAACAAGAGCAAGATTTTTTTTTTTTAAGTAATACAAATAAATCAAACTTCCTGTGCATTTCGATTCCGAAAGGCCTGGCAGCTTATAGTTCACCACTGATCCACACTGATCCATAGCCGTTATGTGACGGTTCTTAACTGAACATGGGTCCATGATCTTCCTCCTCGTGTAGCCAGGCAATGAGTCAAATTAAGCCTTGGAATCTATAAGGCCACCTATGTCACTTTTATAGCTGCTAGAAGACAAACACCATTTCATGTTTTGGCAATTTGTCCTAGCACATGTCTTGGGTTTCTTCCAGTTTACAGGAAAAATGCTCTCTGATAGTCCTTGGAATGCTATATTGCACATCTTTTTGGTTCGCTCTTAAGAGTGAACAAAAAGTCAATAAACTATCAGAGGCTTTTATTATCCTTATCTTTCCCATGATTGCTTCGATGTGTTTACAGAGTGTGCCGTTCACTCGATAGTTGGTTCTGGGAAAGGCATTTAGGTATAGTGACTGCATAATAAATAATAGGATGGCGAGAAAGAGAGATTATCTTCATCAAGGGGGTTCTTTTTGGGAGCCATTTTGAGTGAGAGAAGCTTTGGAGAAACACAGTTGTAGATCCTGCCAGAATATTCCCCTAAGGAAAACGGGAGGTTCTGATAAGCCGAAAATGTCTAGTATGTACTAAAATGCTGACACAGAAGTGATTGTCTTTTCTTTTTTCTTTTCAGTTTATCTACAAGGATGGTCGGTCAATAAAACTTATAAGTGTGGTTAGTGGTTTTTGTTTGTTTGTTTGTTGTTTGTTTGTTTTCACATTTTTAATTTATGACTGCGTTTCATTCAACCCAGTAATCTGAAATACTTTGCAAACTCTAGCAGTGTGTCGTCTGTAATCTGGATGTTAGAATAGTCAATATGTACAAAAAAAAATGAAATCAAGTATTTTGTCCTATGTATAACACAAATTAATTTTACACAGAGAAAGATGTTTCTAGGAAAATGAAATTCTGGTTCATACTATTTCTTTGTATGAATAAATAAAATATATTTTACCAACTTCTTGGATACATTTTTTTTTCCTACTGTAGATGGACAAAGGAGGTATTTTATTCAAAAGCTAACAACATACAGATGTGAAAAATCAAAAAAGGAGACATTCTGAAGGCCGATGATTATTATTTTTCTCTTCATGTTTAGAAGGTCAAATTCAAAATCCAGTTAACCCACAAGTACTGGGGCAGATTCTTTTGTAAATGATTCAGAAGTCTCTGCAATGGGTAGGGGAGGCCTTTTTGGTTGGAGAGAGACTTCCACAGGAGGCATAGTTCATCACACAGGCTTCAAAGAGCATGAGAGCCCCCATAAAGGAACATGTGTCTCAGCTAAGCTTGATGGAAGAAGAACATTGATGGTCAGAGATTGCTTAATAGTATTCCCTTCACATATTAATTTGTTTATATTCATTTATTTATTCCCTTTGTTGACCTTGTTGTTTTATTGTTGTAGTTGTTATTGATGTCGTCGTTGTTGGACAGGACAGAGAGAAATGGAAAGAGGAGGGGAAGACAGAGAGGTAGAGAGAAAGACAGACACCTGTGGACCTTTTTCACTGCTTGTGAAGTGACTCCCCTGCAGGTGGGGAGCTGGGAGGTTCGAACCGGGATCTTTAAGCCGGTCCTTGCGCTTTGCGCCACCTGCGCTTAACCTGCTGCACTATCGCCGGACTCCCCACATATTAAACATTATTTTTTATCTTTAATTTTTTATTGCATAGAGACAGAGAAAAATTGAGGAGAGAGGGAGAGAGACAGAGAGACCCCTGCAGCCCTGCTTCATCACTCATGAAGCTTTTCCCCTGCAGGTGGGGGACCAGGGCTTGAACTCAGATCCTTGCACACTATAGTGTGTATGCTTAACCAGGTGTGCCACTGCCCAATCCCCCTTTCACATATTTTCAGAGTATTCAAATATCCTTTTCCATGAGATATAGACAAAACCTGAGACAAATGGCATTCCTATGTCTGGATCCTGTAGGAAGCAACTTGGTTTTCTTCAGCCATATCATACCATCTCTATGATTATTGATTATGGTTTAAAACATTTGATCCATTTCCACTTTCTTTAACTTTAGTACCACTTTATTGAAGGGATATTGACTTATAGAATTGTTGTCATAAGGGTATATTTATTTTTTAAGTTTTTTATTGGTGATTTAATAATGACTAAGAAGATTGCAAGAAGCAGGGGTATAATTCCATACTGTTCCCATCACCAGAGTTCTGTGTTCTGTCCCCCTCATTGGAATTTTCTTATTCTTTATCCCACTGGGGGTATGGATCAAAATGTAATTAATTAATTAATTAATTAATTATTGAATAGAGACAGAGACATTTAAAGGGAAGAGGGAGACAGAAAAGGAGAGAGACACTTGCAGCTCTACTTCACCACTCATGAAGCTTTCCCCCTGCAGGTGGGTCCAGGGGCTTGTGAACTGTAATGTGTGCATTTAACCAGGTACATTACCGCATGGCCCCTCAAAATTTTTCATTTGGTGCAGAAGGTGGAGGGGCTGGTTTCTGTAATTGCTTCTCCACTGGATAAGGACGTTGGCAGTTCAATCCATACCCCCAGCCTGTGGGGTAGAGCTCTAGAGAGGTGGCGTTCTGCGACATATTGGTGAGGTCATCCATCTGCCCAGGGAGGTCAGGATGGAATCCTAATAACTTCTGCAACTGGTGACTGGAAGGCAGTAAGATATAAAGCACGACAAATTGTTTAGCAAACAGGAAATGGGTATATTTCTGTGTTTCTTCAATGTAGGTATCAGTACATTTCACTCCACCAAACATATCCCATTCCACCACCGGTACTTACATTCCCAGTGTGCCTTTAGTGTTCTTCTTTCTCCACTTCTTCATCCTCAATTCTGTTGTAGTAGACTACCGTCCATTGAGGTTTCACCCTGTATTGTTCTTTGCTGTATTGTTCTGTATTGTTCTTATTTGTTTTCACCCTGTATTGATCCTGTCTCTGAGTGAAAGCATCCAGTGTTTTCATCATTTTCTTTCTGACTTACTTCACACCACATGATTCCCACCAGTTCCAATTCATCTGGGAGCTAAAGAGAAGATATCATCATTTCTTACAGCTGTGTGTATTCCATTTTTAGGTATGCCACAACTTCCTGAACTACTCATCTGTTGTTGGACACTTGAGATATTTTCAAACATTGACTCACTTTTATTATTAATTTGGTACATAGGTTGATTTTAAAATATTCAACCCCAAACTTTTTTTTTAAAAAAACAACTTTTTGAAAAAAAAGCTACTGATATGCAAAAAGTACAGTTATTATATGCAAGTTAATCATTTTTGTCCACTCATGAAACCATTGCCACAATCAATGCTATAAAACTATTCATCTCCTTCAAAACCTTCCTCGAAACTTGTTTATTCTTTGGTGATCAGAACACAGCATAAGATCCCTCAGTAAAATCAACACCGTATTTTTCCCAATTTTACCCCAAGCCATTTTTTTAAAATGTGTGATTAATCATAATTTACAAGATTGTAAGATTACAAGATGGAGTTCCACACCACACCCAGCACCAAATTTCTTTCTCAGAAAGTCTCAGAGACACTTTGCTTGTGTTCCCCCCCCTCTAAAGCCCATGTGTTTTGAGTTTTCTAGAATTCACTTATGAGTGAAACCATCTGGGAGTTGTCTTTCATCTCTATTTACTCTTCTAAACATACTCACCTCCAGTTCCACTCATCTTGTCCAGAAGGACACAATGTCATTTTTCTTGATTGCAGAATAGTATTACATGGAATATCTATCCTGTAACTTCTTTATCCAATCATCTGTCAATAGGTATTTAGGCTGCTTCCACTCTGACTATTGTGAATAATGCAGCAATGGACATATGGATTCATATATCCTTTCAAATTAGTTTTTTTGCAATGTCTTTGGATAGATGCCCAAGAACAATATAGTACTGGTAACTATTGGATCTATGTTACACACTACAACATCTAGACTTAATTAATTGTGCACAACAAAAACTTATTTTAATTTAAAAGATGACACATTAAAGCTACAACAAGCTATTGTTTCTGGCCACCAATAAATGGTAATCATAAAATAAAAATACAATGAAAACAAGCAATTCTAGTAACTATACTTAGATGAAACACAAGTTGTGTTTGCACAGCTGCCCTAAGTTCATTTATTGTCCTCGACTGTCTTCTATTCAGGACCAGGGCTTAGCTCAGCTTCACATCTTACTATACAGAGCTGAAGAGAGCTGAAGAGGGAAGTGTTCATTCAGTGCGGTTTGATGTTGAATTCACAGACTTCTAAACTAGAAATACCCGCCTCCATTTGCCACACTTTGGGAAACGTTGGAATTTATCCTAAACGTATACTTTAGGTAGAGGGTAGGAAATCAGCATTCTGGAAGGTGGTGTAAAGACCAATCAAATGAATGCAAAGGACACTTCAACCACTTAGGAAACAAGTCCCCTTTCATAGATGGCTTTTAGAAGTCCGCATTGAGGGGCCAAGCAGTGGCACACTCAGTCAAGTACAAGGACCCCAGTTCAAGTCTCCCCAGTCCCCACTTGCAGAGGAAGATTTGCAAGCAGTGAAGCAGAACTGCAGCCTCTCTCTCTCTCTCTCTCTCTCTCTCTCTCTCCCTGGCTTATTCAACCTGGGACTTTGGAGCCTAAGATGTGAGAGTCTCTTTACATAACCATTATGCTATCTACTCTCCACCCTCTGCAGGTATCTCTCTTTCCCTGGCTCTATCTTCCCCATCCCTCTTAGTTTTTCTCTGTCTCTCTCATAAAATAAAATAAAATAAAATAAAAAATTATATTTTAAAAAGTTAGCAGTGCACAGAGATAGGTTCTCCCAAACCTGAGAATATGCTACTCAAGTGAAATATGTATGGGCTTTGAACACTGACCTAAATTTCCACATCATCCCATTAACTAAATACCACCTCCTCAAGAAAAGTTATAAAATAAATCTACAATATATTCATTAACCTGATGGCATCATTTCAAGCAGTAGTTCTCAAGCTTGGACAAACATCCCAGTGACCCAAAGAGGTTCGAATAACACTGAATATGAACACACCTCAGACAAATTATTTCTGAATCTCTTATGGATGAAGCCTAGGTTTTAAAAAAAAGTTCCCAAAACATGGACTTTGCTTAGGAATAGCAACTCAGACAGAAAACGGTAAGTACTATAAGATCTCACTTATATATGGAATTAAGGGGACAAACTCAGAGAAACAGATTAATTGTGAAAGTTATCAAAGGCTGGGGTTCGAGTAAATGGAGAGATAATGATTAAAAAAGAAAGTTTCCAGTTCTAGGATTAGCAAGTTTGGTGATCTGCTGTGTGGTATGATGTTTCTAGCTAGTAATATTGGATCATATACTTGGATGTCACTAAGGGAGCAAAATTTTAAAGTGCTCGCCACAATAAAGAAATGTTAATTATAGGACCATCATTATCCATAGTGGTTAATTATGAGATAGAGATGATAGTTAATATTATGGAGACAATCACCTTGTAATTTATAATTCCGTCAAATCAACAGCCGGCACAGTGTCTATGCCCCTGAACTATTGAAATAAAGCTAGAAAAAAAACATTTAAAATAAAATAAAATAAAATAACAACTCCCTCAGGAGGTTGTTCTAAACATGTGGTCAAGACTGATAATGATGGTTCTCAAAACCATGTCAGCGTCACCTGGGGACTTTACAGACATGTGGACTTTCTGGTCTCACCTCAGATCTACTGGATACAGGTTTCAACAAACCCTCCAGCTGAAGACTGAGAAGTATGGTGTTAGAGCATAGACTTCTCAGTATTTAAAAACTGGAAACCTTGTGTTTTTATTTTTTATTTTGTTTCTTTATAAAATGGAGATATTGATAAGAGTATAGGATAAGAGGGGTACATTTGAACACAGTGTCCACCCCCAGAACTACATATCCTACCCCCTCCCTTGACAGCTTCCTTATCCTTTATCCCTCTAGGAGTATGGACCCAGGATCACTGTGGGATGCAGAAGGTGGAAGGTCTGGCTTCTGTAATTGCTTTTCCACTGAATATGAGCAGTGGCAGATTGATCCATACTCCCAACCTGTCTCTCTCTTTCCCTAGTCAGGGAGGGGTCTGGAGAGGTGAGGCTCCAGGACACATGGTGGAGTCCTCTGCCCAAGGAAATCAGGTTGGCATCATGGTATCATCTGGAACCTGGTGGCCGAGATTCCCAGACTGAAACCAGCTTCCTTAACGAGCTCACACTAGTCGTCGTCTCCAAGCCGCCATCTCAGCTCCACCGAAACCTTGTGTTTTTAACCAAGAACATTTTTTGTGTAACTCTTTTTACTATTGAAGGCAATTGGTAAACAGTTGCCTCTTACAACTCTAGCTATCCTTTGAGGGACTTCCCTTACCCTCTGTTCCTTTCTGAGCATTTCTTTCTTTTTTCCTTTTTTTTTTAATTTTTATTCTGACTCCAGCTTTTGGTGGTGCTGGGGATTGAACTTGGAACCTGATGCCTCAGACACGACAGTCTTCCTGCATAAACACTATGCTATCTCCCCCATCTCCTCTCAAGATTTCAAGTACCATGTCTGCCAAGTTTTCCTCACCTCATCGAGCTCTCTTTTGTTAGGTAGTTTGTGAAGATGTCATGTATAATATGTTTCTAACAGTGGAACAAGATAATTATAAGGGAATTATGTACGTGTGTGGATACCTATACATATATATGTACATGAGATCCTTTGAATCTCTGATTTCAATTTCCCTTCTAGATTCAGTCTTCAATATGTTCTCAGAATTTTGCATATGGCTGACAGCTATGCCTTCTTATCCTCACAACTGAATATGCACAGTTGATTTCTCCAAAGTCTATTAATTGTCCTTTCACAGTCAGAGCTCCCATGTGTGTGTCACATTCTCAATGATAATAAGCTCATCTAAACTTGGAATTGCTACCACTGGTATCTAGTTTAATTTCTCCACTCTCCTTTTTACTACTAACAGGGGTAAAAGATGATAGAATAGCCGTGCTATTTTATACAGTCTGTTGTGGTAACATCGGTGGGCTCGAAATTAATTTCTCTCCATCTTAAAGGTGGAGATGTTTTTGTTTTCATACACACACACACACACACACACACACACACACACAGAGAGAGAGAGAGATTGTGCACTAGAAGAGATTTAGGGCTTTTGTAGTTTCATGGTGAGGTCACCACAGGGCATGGAAAGCGTCTACTTTCTTTTGCTTGTGTGGGGGAAAAAAAATCTTCCTTTACATTTTCCTTTCTCAAAGATCGAAACAAGCTGGGGGTATGATAGGATCGACCTGCCAACATACATGTCCAATAGAGAAGCAATTACAGAAGCCATAACTCTCACCTTCTGCATCACATCAAGAATTTTGGTCCATATTCCTTGAGGGGTAAAGAATAAGGGAGCTTTGGAAGTGGGTGGTGGTACATCAGGTTAAGCGCACATGGTACAAAGTGCAAAGACTGGTGCAGGGATCCTGGTTTGAGCCTCCAGCTCCCTACCTGTGGTGGTGGGGTGGGGTCTCTTCACATGTGGCGAAACAGGTCTGCAGCTGTCTATCTTTCTTCCTCCCCCTCTGCCTTCCCTTCCTCTCTCAATTTCTCTCTGTCTTATCCAACAACAGCAGCAACAACAACAATAATAGCAGCAACAGCAACATTGTAAAAAAGAAGACGGCCAGGAGCAGTGGATTTGTAATGCAGGCATCGAGCCCCAGTAATAACCCTGGAGACGCACACACACACACACACACACACGCACACGCACACTCACACTCACACTCACACACACACACACTTGGGAAGCTTCCAATGCAGGGGATGGGACACAGAACTCTGGTAGTGAAAACTGCATAGAATTGTGCCCCTGTTACCTTACAATCTTGTTAATCATTACTAAATAACTAATATATTTTTAAAAGTTTCCCTGCTAACCTCTAGTGCTTACACTCTACTTGCCTGCCCCCCCCATACACACACCCCTGCTGTGTAAATACTGTTATAGTTTCTCCATGAAATCTTGACCTCAAAACATCTAGACCTTGAATGTTTTCTCTTTATTGCGAGAGATTAAGTGAGAAGATTTATCGAGAGAAAAGGTAATAGAGAGTACTGACTCTCTGCTGGAAATAGTAAATAACAGGGAGTCTCTGAGGAGCTTTTGAGAAGGAGTGTTCTCTGACACATGGGATGTTTAGAGAAGTTTATTTGGGATATGATGTGCCCCCGGAATTGGAACAAGAAGGTAATTGTTCCTTTATTCATGAAATATTTATGGAGTGCCCATTGCTGTCTGGGATGCAAACCTGAGCAAGACACATATTCCTGATACAAGGAATTCACATTCTATTTTTTTAAAATTATGATTTACAAAATTACATGATAATAGGGGTATAATTCCACATTGTTCCCATCACCAGAGTTCTGAACTGCAGTACTTCTCCCCAGGTCACACATATGGGTTCTCTCTCTCTCTCTCTCTCTCCCTCTCCCTCTCCCTCTCCCTCTCCCTCTCCCTCTCCCTCTCCCTCTGTCTCTCTTCATATATATCTCATTTTCATTCACTTCTACAGTCCTGCCTTCAAATCCTTTCAAAGTCACACCTAAGTCTATTTCTTCTTTGAATGTCCTTCCTTTTTCCTCTTCTCAGATAAGTCCCCAGTGCCTGATCTCCTTTGGTGCTTTCTAGATTCTCTTTTTTTTTCAGTGATGGTATAAAAACATAGAGTCCTGATGACAAACATTTCAGGTCCCAGTGGAACTAGGGTCTTGTCTGTTCATCTTCCACTATCATTTCCCTTTCTGAAAGTATGGACTAAAATTCCTTCCCCCCCCCCCCCAACCACAGCACTGACCAGATCTAACTTATGGTGGTACAAGGGACTGAACCTGGGACTTCGGAGCCTCAGGCATGAGAGTCTCTTTCCGTAATCATTATGCTATCTATCCCAGCTGAGCCAAATTTCTTTATGGGGTACAGAAGGTGGGAGTTCTGGCTTCTGTAATTGCTTCTCCGTTGGATACAGGCATTGGCAGGTTGATCCATACCTCTAGCCTGTGTCTATCTTCTCCTTGTGGGACAGGGCTCTGGGGAGATGAGATTCCAGGACACACTGGTGAAATCGTCTGCTCAGGGAGGTCAGGATAGAATTATAGTAGCATCTGCAACTTGATGGCTGAAAGGTGGCAAGGTATTAAGCAAAACAAAACCTTCAATAAATAATGTTCTAGTGTTTAACTATTTTATTTATTGGATAGAGACAGAAAGAAACCAAGAGGGAGAGGGAAGATAAAGAGAGGTGATGGGAGAGGGGAGAAACAGCACTGCTTCACCACTCATGAAGCTTCTCTGAACATGAAGCTTTCCCATTGTAGATGGGGTCCAGGGGCTTGAGCCCAGGTCCTTGCACATGGTCACATGTGTGTTTAGCCAGGTAAGCTACCACCCAGTCCCCGGAATCTGCCTTCTACAGGGCAGGTGAAGGTGCATCTCAATGCAGTGTGACAAAGGCTGTGACTAGCTGCAGTGGGAATCTGAGCAGGTGGACCTAATTTGGTTTGGGACAGGGAAGAGAGAGGATCAAATCCACCAATCTGGTAAGATGTAGCCAGGTAATTGGATGGAGGGTACGAGGGAGGCAGAGACAGAGACAGAGACAGAGAGAGAGAGAGGGAGAGGGAGAGATACAGAGAGAGATACAGAGATGTGGATGTGGATAAATTTGTTGGAAACTGCAGGCCATATAATAGGGATACAGAAGGCACGTGCGTGTGTGGTGTGTGTGTGTGTGTATGTGTGTGTGTGTGTGTGTGTGTGTGTCTTGGCGCGACCAGCAGAAGATTATGTTGCAATACACTTTTACAGTAATCCTACTGCCTTTCAGCTCAAAATTCCCCTATCCATTTGCCTATATGACACCTTTAATCAGACATCTCCATAAGCATCTCAGAAAAAAACTTTGAAAGCTGTGAGTCGGGCGGTAGTGCAGCGGGTTAACTGTACGTGGTGCAAAGCACAAGGACTGGCATTAGAATTCCGGTTGGAGCCAGGGGCTCCCCACTTGCAGGGGAGTCGCTTCGCAAGTGGTAAAGCAGGCCTGCAGGTGTCTCTCTTTCTCTCTCCCTTTCTGTCTTCCCCTCCTGTCTCCATTTATCTCCTATCCAACAATAACGACATCAGTAATAACAACAACAATAACTACAACAATAAAACAAGGGCAACAAAAGGGAATAAATAAATAAATATTAAAAAAACACCTTTGCTATTTGAACTCCTTATTCCCTTTCCTCAATCATCTGACCTAATCTTGCCTACTCTGAACAACTCAAGTGAGAAAGCTTAAGGGTTTTTTTTTCTTCTTTCACATTCCTCATACCCAACCCATCACTAAATCCTGTCAAGACAACTTCCAGAAAGTCTCTCAAGTATGTTGTCTACCTCCCTTGAGGCCACTGACTAACAGATCTAAATGAACTTTTAGTCACATTTTAACTCAGAGAATTTAATCTACTTCCGCTGTAGTAGCATTTGCCTTACTTGTGGGTGTTTACCTGTTGCCTTTCTCTCCCACTAAGACCACCCACCATCTCCATGGCAACAGAAACTATCCCTCATTCACCAGCAAAATCTCTTCAAGTCTGTTGCTTAATTGCCTGTTGAATGAAAGAATAAAAAGGGTTTAGATCCTATCTTGAGGGCAAAAGAATAAGAATTGTAGGGAGCTGAGTGGTAGTGCAGTGGGTTAAGAGCAGGTGGCACAAAGCGCAAGGACCTGCGTAAGGATCCCAGTTCGAGCCTCCAGTGCTCCACCTGCAGGGGGGTGGCTTAACAGGCAGTGAAGCAGGTCTGCGGGTGTCTGTTTTTCTCTCGCCCTCTGTCTTCCCCAGCCTCTCTCTATTCTCTCTGCTCTATCCTACAGAAATGACAACAATAAAAAAGGGCAACAAAAGGGAATAAATAAGATAAGAAGTAGAAAAAATTCAGTTTTTTTTAAAAAAAGAATAAGAAGTGTAAACAGATGAGTGACACCATGGTTTTATAAGGAGGGGAAAAGGTGATATTTTTAAAAGCTATCCTCTAATGAGAGGAGAAGAATGCTTAGAGAGGTTTTCTTAGAGTTAAACAATAAAGAATTAGGGTTTTTTTTTTTTAAAGGTAACAGCTTCTTTAAACTTAGTTTGGTGATAGAGGATGAGACAGAAGAGGCCAAAAGCTGCTGGGAGACACAGTAAAGTGATTTCCTTGGGCAGAGCAAAATAACGGAATTCCTCCCCCTTCTCCTCCTTCCTTTCCTTCTCCTTCTTTGGGATGTGCTTTTTAGCGAGACCTTGAAGAGGACAGAAGTCTGGAAGGGAAATAAAGCATGTAGAAGAATGAGAAATACGGTTCTGATAAGGTCCTCTAAGCACATGGAGACAGGTCAGGTCTTCAGCAAGAGACAGCAACAGCTAGACTCCAATGACTGTTCTACTGGAAACACAAGCCGGATGTCCCCAAACAGCTGAAGTATACTTACTGTCTTATAGTTCTGGAGGCCAGGCATCTAAAATCAAGATGTAAGAGAGCCAGAGGGGCCAGATGGTGGCACGCTTAGTTGATTGAACATGTTACAGGACCTGGGTTCGAGCCCTCAGTCCCCACCTGCAGGAGGAGGAAAGCTTTGCAAGTGGTGAAGCAGAGCTTCAGGGGTCTTTCTGTCTCTCTCCCTCTCTATCACCCCCTTTGCTTTTGATTTCTGGCTGTCTATAGCCAATAAATAAATAAAGATGATGAGAGAGAGAGAGAGAGAGAGAGAGAGAGAGAGAGAGAGGATAAAGAGAAAGAGTCCACAGCACTGAAGCTTCCTTCAATGTGGTGAAGGCCAGTATTGAGCCTGGGTGACATACATGGCAAAGCAATGCACTACTCAAAGAGTTACTTTGCCAGCCTCCTTGTTTTGTGTCAGAAAAATGCCAAACTGCTTGTATTCACACAGCCTTCCATTTTCTGTATCTGTGTCTTCACGTGGCATTCTCTGTGCCTGTATGATGAAACCTTTCTTTTATCTTAAAAAGACACTAGTCATATTGGATTATGGCGCACGCTAGTGACTTCATCTTAACTCGATTCTATCTTTAAGACACTGTTTCTCAATATGGTGAGATGGATCGGGACTAAATGGTAGAAGATTAACATATCTTTAGGGGGAGATAACATTTAATCCATAAATTTGTTATCCAAGATAAGTTGCTATGGGGAGGTGCCCTGATTAAGACAACATGCAACCTCAGAGCATTTCTTAATCACGACAGGCTTTGTGGGTCTTTCAGATGGACTCTCGAAGACCTTAGTTCTGACTCTTAGAATGAAGGGAGAGTTTCAGGAATTGAGTGTGAGAGAAAAAGGATACACCACAGACATGTAAGAAGTAGACAAGATCAGGTAGGTCTGCTTTATTTGATGATGACAGATCAATACTTTAGAAGGATGATGAAAACTGCTATGTGGAGAACAGAATAGAAGGAATTAGATGTAGAGGCAAACAGACAATTAAAGACTGGGTGGCAGTGACCAGGGTGAGTGATGATGGTCGTCAGGAGTAGGGTAATGGACTAGGAACTAGGAGCCAGAGTTAATCTAAGAAAAGAAGAGGATGTGGAAGTTGGGCTGGAGAGATAGCACAATTGTTACGCAAAAAGACTTTTATGCTCAAGACACCAAAGAAAGGTCCCAGGTTTAATCCTCAGTACCACCAAATGTCAGAGTTTAGCAGTGCTCTGGAAGAAAACAAAAACCAACCAACCAAACAAACAAACAAAAAAAAAAACATGGATTTTTTTTTCTGCTTTATATCTTAATGCTTTGCAGCCACCAAGTATCAGCTGCTACCATAACACCAACTTGACTTCCCTGGGCAGATGACCTCACCAATGTGTCCTGGAACCCCATCTCCCCAGAGCCCTACCCCACTAAGGAAAGAGAGAAACAGGCTGGGGGCATGGATCTACCTGTCAAGGCCCATGTCCAGTGGAGAAGGAATTACAGAAGCCAGAACTCCCACCTTCTGCATCTCCTAGAGATCTTTGGTCCAGACTCGCAGAGGGATAAAGAATAGGGAAACTTCCAATGGAGGGGATACAGAACTCTGTTGGTGGGAATTGTATGGAATTGTACTTCTCTTATTCCCACAGTCTTGTCAATCTTTATCAAATCACTAATAAAAGAATAAAATAAACATGGAGGCATCATGAATGGAAAATGGGTTTATGTCTGAAATATCTGTGTGGATATTAATACTGAAGTTGAGTCTCTCTCTAAGAAGGAGGAGCTAGCTGCTGCAGTAATTGAGACATTAAGGATGAGAGTTTCTGTGGTGTGGTGGCAGCTAAGGGCTCTGGCTTGCTGACTAACCCATGCTTTTCTAGTTGGCCTGCTTCACCAAATGTCACAATATGGGCACCGTTGGACTGAATGTGCTCTGTAAGCATTTGGAAACCTGGAAGGGCAAGCTGAACTGGGGGAAGCTGGAGAAATTCTTAACTAAAGTGAAGATACTGGAGGTGGGGAGGGTGGGTGGGAAAATGACACCATTGAGTTGAGTTGTTCATGAATATTATCTATGACTCATAGAATTCAATTCTGATATTATGACACTTCAGCTTTTTTTTTCCTTCTTACTGACCCATGGAGAGAAATATATGTCTGTCAACAACTTGATAAATAGTTACAGAACATTCTCCCTGCTAATGCTTGTTTTATATGACTTCTCTGGTTCAGAGGGATCTAGACATTTACACAACTTTAAACCAGTATATGTTAATGTGTTGTCAAGTGAAGGGGGTTTTGAGTTGGTAATCAACGTATTGGTTTATATAATATACCATTAAATTAACCCTCTTTATAACATGGTGATTTTATTTTATTTTACTTTATTTATATTATTATTATTATTTTACCAGAGCCCTGCTCAGTTCTGGAACCTGGGACCTTGGAGCCTCAGGCATGAAATTCTTTTTGCATAACCATTATGCTATCTACTCTCTCTGTCTTAACATGGTGACTTTGAAGTATCTAGGTGGCAACCATAAAATCTGTCAAGATTTTTGAGTAGAATAGACTGATTGGTTGATAAGCAGTTAGATAAATAGACAGAAGTCATAAGTAATAAGCATTAATTCAGAGCTTAAAAATATCATTTTAGTAACCTCCATTGTGAACATTATTTGTTTCTTTTTCTTGAGCAAATGACCATTTGTTATTGGGGTCTGATAGTTGGTTCATGAAGAGGCAGGAGAAAAGAAACCTGGGTCAAATCTGAAAAAATAACAGATTTACTTGTCTCAATTCCTGCAACGGAGTTTTTTTGTTTGTTTGTTTGTTTTTTTACATCGTCTTCTTAGTCTTCATGCATTCCACTCTGAACTTGTAGCTCCACATTACTTATTAGCTCTGTTGCCTTGGGGTAATTATCAAACCTCTCTGAACCCAAGATCCTTTAACAGCAAGTCAGAGTCCATGATACTGGCCTAGCAGGTTTATAGGGATTAAAAGAGATTACATTCATGAAGCACTGTCATGCCATCTGGCCTATCTCCTACTTAATAAGCACTGCTTGCTTCATGTGCTTCTTCCGAGTTAATTTGGATCAAGATGAGACCAACAGTTAAAGTCTCAGCTCCGTTTTTGCTAGAAGATGAAAGCAACCCTGATTTAATTTTATGTCCTAATTTTTATTGGCAGGTTATGGGCACAATTCCTCATCTCACTGTGAAAATTCTCTGCAGGATACTCTAACTCACGACCTAGGTCATTAATTCTTTTTTTCTTTTTTTTTTTTTTTTATAGTTGTGTGGTAGGGCAGCAGATTAAGCGCTGGTGGCATAAAGCTCCAAGGACCGGCGTAAGGATTCTGGTTCGAGCCCCTGGCTCCCCACCTGCAGGGGAGTCACTTCACAGGCAGTGAAGCAGGTCTGCAGGTGTCTATCTTTCTCTCCCCCTCTCTGTCTCCCCTCCTCTCTCCATTTCTCTCTGTCCTAATAATGACGACATCAATAACAACAACAAAACAACAAGGGCAACAAAAGGGAATAAATAAATTTTAAAAAACATCAAAACAATTTTTTCAGAGAATCTCTACTTCTTATTTTATTTTACTTTTTTTTAAATTTCTTTATTGGGTCATTAATGTTTTACATTCAACAGTAAATACAATAGTTTGTACATGCATAACATTTCTCAGTTTTCCATATAAGAATACAACCCCCACTAGGTCCTCTGTCATCCTTCTTGGACCTGTATTCTCCCCACCCACCCACCCACCCCAGAGTCTTTTACTTTGGTGCAATACGCCAATTCCAGTTCAGGTTCTACTTGTGTTTCCTATTCTGATCTTGTTTTTCAACTTGTTCTTGAGAGTGAGATCATCCCATATTCATCCTTCTGTTTCTGTCTCATTTACACGAATCATTCTTTTTTAAAAAAATATTTATTCCTTTTTGTTGCCCTTGTTTTATTGTTGTAATTATTGTTGATGTCGCCGTTGTTGGATAGGACAATGAGAAATGGAGAGAGGAGGGGAAGATAGAGAGGGGGAGAGAAAGATAGATACCTGCAGACCTGCTTCACCGCCTGTGAAGCAACTCCCTTGCAGGGGTGGGGGAGTGAGGGGGTGGGGCTGGAACCGGAATCCTTACGTCTATCCTTGCGCATTGCGCCACCTGTACTTAACCCACTGCGCTACCACCCGACTCCGAACATGAATTTTTCAAGGTCCATCTAAGATGCACTGAAATGATGAAGTCAGCATTTTTAATAGCTGAGTAGTATTCCATTGTGTATATATACCACAACTTGCTCAGCCACTCATCTGTTGTTGGACACCTGGGTTGCTTCCAGGTTTTGGCTATTACAAAATCGCTATATCCTATCCCCTCCCCTGATAGCTTTCATATTCTTTATCCCTCTGGGAGTATGGACCCAGGGTCATTATGGGGTGCAGAAGGTGGAAGGTCTGGCTTCTGTAATTGCTTCCCCGCTGAACATGGGCGCTGACAGGTGGATCCATACCTTCAGCCTGTCTCTCTCTTTCCGTAGTGGGGCAGGTCTCTGGGGAAGCAGGGCTCTAGGACACATTGGTGGGGTCACCTGCCCACGGAAGTCCGGTTGGCATCACGGTAGTATCTGGAACCTGGTGGCTGAAAGAAGAGTTAACATATAAAGCCAAACAAATTGTTGACTATTCATGAACCTAAAGGCTGGAATTCTCTGCTTTCTTCTCTCTCATGGTTTTCTGGGCTGGTATGCATATCTGAGAGCTACTCTCTTCCCTGATCCAGTTTTCTAGCTCTTCTTCCAACTATGATGCCATTTCTCTAGACAATAACCCGATCCACCTGCATATTAGATGTCAAGTTCAGGTAAAAACTAGTAAAGTCATAGGCCTTCTGAAATATACCTAAAACAAACCTACTGACTTTTTTCAAAACAGAGACCCCAAATCTTCATCTGTAATATTCTTGCCTTTAGGTTCATGATTAGTCAACAATTTGTTCTGCTTTTATATCTTAACTCTTTTTTTAGCCACCAGGTTTTAGATGCTACCTTGATGCCAACCAGACTTCCTTGGGCAGATGTCCCCACCAACGAGTTCTGGAGTCTCACCTCCCCAGAGCCCTGCCCCACTAGGGAAAGAGAGAGACAGGCTGCGAGTAAGGATCCACCTGCCAATGCCCATGTTCATCGGGGAAGCAATTACAGAAGTCAGACCTTCTACCCCATAATGACTCTGGGTCCACACTCCCAGAGGGATAAAGAATAGGAAAGCTATCAGGGGAGGGGATGGGATACGGAGTTCTGATGGTGAAAACTGTGTGGAGTTGTACCCCTCTTATCCTATGGTCTTGTCAATATTTCCATTTTATAAATAAAAATTTATATAATTAAAAAAGAATTCAACCAGAAAAAAAAATTTTACTCAGATTAGGAAACCTATTCAAATTCCTTGTGGGTGTGGGTCATTAGCATATGTAATCATGCATGATGCTCTGTGAATGGACTATTGTATTTTTAGAGGAAATATATATATATATATTTTCCAAAAAAACATAAGTTTTAGTTGAAAAATTTGTAAAATCTAATTCTTTTTCATCTTGACTATCTGTAGTTTCTAAGATGGAAAAAAATATGTAAAATGTGGTTTGTGATTGATATGAAGGGCCTGACAGCTCTAGTACTTATCCTGGATTTATGAATCAAAAGATTTAAAACTTAACTCCAGCAAGTTTTTTTTAAAGTGATACTATTTCCATCTAATTAAGGACTGCCATGAAAATATGATTTACTTATAGCTATCATTCACATATAGGGTGGAATTATCCAAGTTTCAGAAAATTCTAATGACTTTTGTTCATTAACTCAAACAAGGAACCTTCTAAAACTATTATCTTTCCCTTTCAGGATAAAGCAGTTAGTACCTGCTTAACATGTAAATTTTAGAAATGTAGAAAAATATAATGAGAACATAAAAATAACTTAAATCCTAGATAGTCGTGGTGAAAGCTGATAGAATAATGATCTATCTGCACAGTTGTGCAGACATTTGTACGTGGATATTATAAAAATGGATAACTGTAGTTTTATATCTTGCTTTATATCTCTCATGTTTATCTTTCAACTCCAATGGCAAGACATTAAGGAAATGTTGATTAACAGGACTTTTGTTTTCACAAAGATAGATGTCCACATTTCCCCAAGAGAGGGCTCAGTAATTCTACCTTCAACCAAATCACCGTCTTATTTTACTTTTTAAAAAAATATTTATCTATTGGGAGTCGGGCGGTAGCGCAGCGGTTAAGCGCAGGTGGCGCAAATCACAAGGACCGGTGTAAGGGTCTCAGTTCAAGCCCCCAGCTCCCCACCTGCAGGGGAGTCGCTTCACAAGCGGTGAAACAGGTCTGCAGGTGTCTATCTTTCTCTCTCCCTGTCTCCCCTGCATGCAATGACTACAACAATAAAACAACAAGGGCAAAAACAAAGGGAAAATAAAAAAATAAAAAAATATATTTATCTATTTTCCCTTTTGTTGTCCTTTTTTTTGTAATTATTGTTGTTGTTATTGATGTCATCATTGTTGGATAGGACAGAGAGAAGTGGAGAGAGGAGGAGAAGACGGGGGGGGGGTGTAGAGAAAGACACCTGTTGACCTGCTTCACCACCTGTGAAGCAACTTCCCTGCAATTGGGGGTGAGGAGGGGGCTCGAACCGGGATCCTTACGCCTGTCCTTGCGCTTTGCGCCACGTGCGCTTAACCTGCTGCACTACCGCCCTACTCGGCCGTATTATTTTACATAGGGACCTTGGTCTCCAACATCCCCTTAGTAATCCTCCTTTCCGCACTCGGAGTTCCTGAATCTGCCGTGACAGAATATAGCATACTGAGGATACCTCTTGTATCATCCTTTGCTCTGTTTCTTAGAATCCATCTCTGAGTTCAATCAGCTATTGGTCCTTCTTCTGGCTTATCTCGCTCAAAGTGATTCTGTTCAGTTCCATCTGCTTTGCTGCAAAGGAGAATAAGATATAATTTCTTCTAGCAGTATGGTATCCCATTGTGTAGATATGCCACAAGTCCTTTAACCATTTATCTGTTATTTCCAAATGGCTGGCTATTATAAATAGTATTGCTAATAACAGGAGTGTACAAAGATTTTTTTCTTTTTTTCCCCTAATTATCTTTATTTATTTATTGGATAGAAATAGCCAGAAATTTTGAGGAATTGAGAGAGAGAAAGAGAGACAGAGACAGAGAGAGAGAGAGAGAGAGAGAAAGAGATGGCTGTAGCCCTGCTTTACCACTTGTGAAGCTTTCCCCCTGCTGGTAGGGTCCTGGGGCTTGAACCTAGGTCCTTGTGCATTGTAACATGTGCACTCAAACAGGTGTGCCACCACCCGGCCCCTTCAAAGATTTAAAAACTTTTTAAAAATATTTATTTCTTTATTTTCCCTTTTGCTGCCCTTGTTGTTTTTTATTGTTGTTGTAGTTTTTTTTTTTGAACAAATATTTTTTAATTAGTTATCTTTATTTATTTATTGGATAGAGACAGCCAGAAATCGAGAAGGAAGGGAGATTTAGAGAGGGAATGAGACAGAGACACAACGGCATCCCTGCTTCACCACTCTCAAAGCTTTCCCCCACAGGTGGTGACGGGGGGCTCAAACCTGGGTCCTTGCACCCTGTAACATTTGCGCTCAACCAGGTGTGCCACTGCCCAACCCGCTGTTGTAGTTATTTTTGCTGTTGTTATTGATGTCGTCGTTATTAGGATGAGAGAAATGGAGAGAGGAGGGGAAGACAGAGAGGGGGAGAGAAAGTTAGACATCTCAGACCCGCTACACTGCCTGTGAAGTTCAAAGATTTTTTTTCTAATAGGTGTCTTTGTGTTGTTTGGATAAATGTCTAGAGAGGAATTTCTAGGTCATATGGTAGTCTTCAAAATTTTTTTTTTCATTATCTTTATTTTATTTATTGGATAGAGATAGTCAGAAATCAAAAGGTTAAGGTGTGATAGAGAAGGAGAGAGACAGAGAGACACCTGCATCACTGCTTCACCACTTGCAAAGCTTTCCCCCCTATAGGTGGGGGCTGGGAGATCGAACCAGGTTCTTGCCTGGTGTGACATTTGTGCTCAATCAGGTGTGCCACCACCCGACCCTGGTAGGTTGATTTGTAATGTTTTTTTTTGTAATATTTATGTACTTATTTATTTATTCCTTTTGTTGCCCTTGTTGTTTTATTGTCATTGTTATTGATGTTGTTGGATAGGACAGAGAGAAATGGAGAGAGGAGGGGAAGACAGAGAGGGGGAGAGAAAGACAGACACCTGCAGACCTGCTTCACTGCCTGTGAAGCGACTCCTCTGCAGGTGGGGAGCCGGAGCCTCGAACCAGAATCCTTGTGCTGGTTCTTGTGCTTTGCGCCACCTGCACTTAACCCGCTGCACTACCATCCAACTCCCAATTTGTAATGTTTTTAACAGTCTTCAAGCTTTTCCACATGGCCTGTAATGATTTGCATTCCCATCAACAGTGTAGAGGCTTCAGTCCTCTCTACATCCTTGCTGGCACTTATCTCTTTGTCTTTTGATACAGCTGATTCTCACAAGGTGAAATTGTATTTCACTGTTGTCTTGATTTGCCTTTTTCAGACGGTGATATGGAGTTTCTTGTCATATATCTTGGTCATTTTAGCCTTTTGTCTGAAGTGTGGCATGTAGTATCTTTTCCCATCCTGGAGGGTTTGTTTCTGTTGTGGTGATGGTTCCTTTTGCGGAGCAGAACATTTTCAGTTTGACGTAGTTTATCTTTTCAGAAAGATCAACTTTTCTGGAAACAGAATTTTCATGGTTCAAGGTAAGCAAAAATGAGTTTTTTCTCAGGCTGAGTGCCTGGTCCAGGTTTACTCCATTTTTGATTAAGAATCATTTAATTTGAAAGAAAAATGAAGTACTAAAGTTGCCAGTAAATATGACTGTATTTACTCAGAGTTGTGTTTTAGCAGGATCTTTAGGCACAGTACCTTTTAAAACACTTTAGTCGATAGTTTCATTCAGAATATGTTTCTTGAAGACTAGTCACATCCCCTACACTGGCTGAGGAAAGAAGATGTGGCCTTTGATCTTATGCAGGTGACTCTAGTCGGCTTCAGTGTGGGCAGTGCCCAACATGACCTGGGGATGGGTTGTCATTAGCTGCCCAGAAATAGTGCCAGGTCACATCAGCTAAGCGATCAGCCCTATAAGATTGCCCTCCTTCCCTGCTCCCTTCAGATACCAATTTGACTTTTTCTCATTGGCTACTGATAGGATGTTCCAATGATACCCTCTTTGGATTCTATTAGTTTGCTCTCGTGGCTTCTAGAACTCAGTGAAATAATCTCGCTTATTAGATTTGCAGATTATTGTAAGAGGTTAGAGAACTCAGGAGTGACCAGGTGGAAGAGATGGAATGGCTAAGGAATGGAAAAAGAGGGAGTGAATTTCTGTATCCTTTCTTAGGGGGTCAGCTTAGAAGTTTTCTGACCACCATAGTTAAGTTTTGTTTAAAATGAATTTTAATTGCATAGTTACAATGAATCAAATCACTGAACATTGACCTAAATAGCTAGCCTCTCTTTGTTTTCCAGAAGTGTGTGTGTGTGTGTATGTGTGTGTGTGTGTATGGTTGTAGGAGGGTGGGAAGAAGGATTAAAAGTTATAAGCCTCTAATCATGGGGTTGAGTTATTAAACAACTAGGTAGTTACCAAAGGTAGCCATATTACCATACAAAAGAGAGCTTGACTGGGTTCCACTCTTAAGAATACCTAAAAAATTTAAGAGCTCTGTGTCAGAAATAGGGATAAAGAGCAAAGATGTTTCATACTGCAAACCACAATATTATGGGAGAAGACTGATAGTCATGATAAAACCATGATGGGGAGTCGGGCAGTAGCACAGTGGGTTAAGTGCACATGGCGCAAAGCACAAGGACTGGCTTAAGGATCCGGGTTCGAGCTCCCAGCTCCCCACCTGCAGGGGGTTCGCTTCACAAGCAGTGAAGCAGGTCTGCAGGTGTCTGTCTTTCTCTCCCCCTCTCTGTCTTCCCCTCCTCTCTCCATTTCTCTCTGTCCTATCCAACAATGGACATCATCAATAGCAACAACAATAATAACTACACCAGTAAAACATCAAGGGCAACAAAAGGGAATAAATAAATAAATATTTTTAAAAATGCTGAGTTATAGGTACACCTTGTTTTATTGTACATTATCTTATTGATGATGATGATTATACTGCCTTGGAATGAAGCCAGCGCTTTGTGTATACATGATGCCTCTGAGTGACCTTCATGGTCCAATTTTTAGTCTTCGTTTTTGAGGAAGAGAAACCAAACTATACATCTCCCACCCATGGAGTTCCTTTGTTGTTGTCCCTGATGTTTTCCTGTGGTGCTGAGGATCAAATACAGAACTTTATGCTGTACACTCTACATACTGAGCCATCTGGGGGGAAAATATGATATATATATATATATATATATATATATATGAATATATATATATTACAAATTGATCTTATGGTGCCATTTTCCCCAACAATGTATTCACTTACAGAATACTTTGGCAATTCTCACAATATTTTGGTATGGCCATCTTAAATCAATGATGTTTGATGTTATTAGTGTAATTGTTTTAGGGCATCATTAACAATGCCCATGTTAGACAGAAAACTTAGTAAATATTACATATGTTCTGACTGCTCCAGTATAGATCATTCCATTCCCTCTGCTTTGGCCTGTCTATTCCCCAAGACACGACAATGTTGAAATTAAGACAAAGAATTGTTTTACAAACATTTTTTTTTTTAAGTGTAGAAAAGGAGGCTTGTATGTTTATCACTTTAAATAATAAAAAAAAAAAAGGGAGTCGGGCGGTAGCACAGCGGGTTAAGCACATGTGGCGCTAAGCGAAAGGACCAGCTTAAGGATCCCCATTTGAGCCCCTGGCTCCCTACCTGCCGGGGGGAGTCCCTTCACAAGCAGTGAAGCAGGTCTGCAGGTGTCTACCTTCTTCTCCTCCTCTCTGTCTTCCCCTCCTCTCTCCATTTCTCTCTGTTCTATCCAACAACGATGACAACAAGAATAACTACAATGAAACAACAAGTGCAACAAAAGGGAATAAATAAATAGATACAAATAAAAAAATTCAACCAAAAAATAAAAAAAAACTATTCAATAGAAATGATTAAGCTTAATGAAGAAGGCAAGTTGAATGCCTACATAGGTTAAAAGCTATACCTCTCAAGATGTTTAAGGCATAGACAAAGATCAAAGGTTTCTTTTTAAAAATATGTATTATTTATTTATTATTGGATAGAGACAGAGAGAAATTGAGAGGAGAGGGGAGATAGAGAGGGAGAAAGAATGACACCTGCAGACCTGCTGTGTCACCACTTGTGAAGCTTTTCCCCTGCAGGTGGGGACCAGGGGCTTGAACCCACATTTTTGTGCATTGTGATGTATATGCTTAACCAGGTGAGTCACCACCTGGCCCTTAGATCAGAAGTTTCTTCCCAGCCACTTCCTTTAGAATAAAAATTCTTGGGAAGAATTTGATGTATTCAGTTTGAGTCACATGACTATTCTGGGGCCATATCTGTCAAAATCATATGCATTAAAGATTCAAGAATAGGGAGTCAGGCTGTAGCACAGCGGGTTAAGCGCAGGTGGTGCAAAGCACAAGGACTGGCATAAGGATCCCGGTTCGAGCCCCGGCTCCCCACCTGCAGGGGAATCGCTTCACAGGCGGTGAAGCAGGTCTACAGCTGTCTATCTTTCTCTCCTCCTCTCTGTCTTCCCCTCCTCTCTCCATTTCTCTCTGTCCTATCCAACAATGACAACAATAATAACTGCAACAATAAAACAACAAGGGCAACAAAGGGAATAAATAAATAAAATAAATATTAAAATAAATAAATAAAATAAAAAAGATTCAAGAATGTTTGAATGTTGCTCACCTATCTTTTGATAAATAGTGGAATATTATATATTTTAATACTTTACTGGTCATGTCTAGGTTATCTTTGATGAAATGTCTATTCAGGTATTTTGTTATTTTTGAAAATGTGCTTTTTCACAATTAAATTTTCTTTTTTTACCCCACAATAGTACCTAAATTTCCTTTCCTTTCTGACCACACCAATAAGGCACAGTAATAAAAGTACAAACTAACGTACTTGAAAAAGGACTCCCCGATTAGGGCCCCAGCTGATGGGGTGGCCTGATAGTGACTAAAGAGTCATCATTAAAGTATGCTTGTCTCTTACCCTTATTCAGCTATTATAGTCCTTACTTTGATAAGGTTAGCTATAGAGTGAGTGAGGAAAGTGTAATAGAAAGTAGGTGAGGAGGGGGGTAGGGGCAGTAGCGCAGCGGGCTAAGTGCACATGGCACAAAGCGCAAGGACTGGAGTATGGATCCTGGTTCAAGTCCCCGGTTCCCCACTTGCAGGAGGCTCACTCCACAGGCAGTGAAGCAGGTCTTCAGGTGTCTATCTTTCTCTCCCCCTCTCTGTCTTCCCCTCCTCTCTCCATTTATTTCTGTCCTATTAAAAAACAAACGAATAAAAGAAAGAATATAGGTCCTAGATACCCTCCTCACCTAGATACCCTCCTCACTTTCACCTCTTCCTTCCTTCCTTCCTTCCTTCCTTCCTTCCTTCCTTCCTTTCTTTCTTTCTTTCTTTCTTTCTTTCTTTCTTTCCTTCTTACCTTTCGTTGTCTTTATTGTTTTATTGTTGTAGGTATTATTGTTGCTGTTACTGGATAGGACAGAGAAATGGAGGGAGGAGGGGAAGCCAGAGAGGGGGAGAGAAAGTTAGACACCTGCAGTCTTGCTTCACTGCTTGTGAAGCGACTCCCCTGCAGGTGGGGAGCTGGGAGCTCGAACTGGGATCCTTAAGCTGGTCCTTGTGCTTTGCGCCACTCACGCTTAACCCGCTGCGCTACCCGACTCCCCGCACTTTCACTTCGATGACTCCATGTAATCAAACCATTACCTCTCCAGCCCCACTATTCATCTGTCTTTTCCCACTTGTCTCTTGATCCTTGAGCAGGTCAGATTCTTTTCTGCTCTCAGGAACTTGTAGTTCCTTTGTGTACTCTGTGTACTCTCTGGAGTGGCTTCTTGCCACTTTATCCTCTGGTGGACATATTGCTGTTCTCTGGTCTCCAAAAGGCCCTCTCTGACCACTTCAACGAAGGGAGATCTCCTTCACCCTCATCTAGTTTATTTCCCTAAGAGAGCCTCTATGTCCTATAGTTCTAGTAGGCACTTGCTCAACACATTGGAAAGGGTAGAACATTTAGTTTGTTTTTTCAGATTTGCTGCAATTCTTGCCTTTTTTTTTTGTTGTTGTTTTTTGACAGTAAACAGAGAAATTGAGAAGGTAAGGGAGATAGAGGAGAGTGAAAGAGAGACACCTGCAGACCTGCTTCATGGCTCGTGAAATGTCTTCTCCGTGCCACTGTCCGGCCCCCTTGCTGCAACTCTTGATGGTCAAAGAAAATTGATCTTCATTCATCAAGTTCATAATTCCTTTGTGTTTTCAACTGTAACTTAATGCACTGTAGAATTAAGTACAGTTGGAATATGCAAGATGCCAGTGTAAACGGTTACAAGAGAAACCCTACAGATTTGTAAGAAACTAATCTACCTCTTGGTCTTCTCTGACTCAAAAGACTCACTTCATTAATGCCCTTATCTCTTGAACTCACTACATAGGACCCTGGGATCAGTTGACAGGATTTATTTGCATTTTAATAAGAGATTCGCTTTTCTTCTTAACCTGGAGAGTTGGAACCAGGATGAGCCAACTAGTTGCTGACATTGTGTAACCACATTGAAGGGCTGCCCTTTCACAAGGCACAACTACAACAAACACTGCTACTTAAAAGACCTTGAATGTGTTTTCACCACCATCATAAGTAAACTTTAGCCCATTAGTCAACAAAACGGTGCCAACCATGTGGGAGTCCCTGAGGGGAGGATGGGTGGGTGGGGTTACACAGAATCACTTTTTTTTCCTGGTCATCTTCTTTGCATATCCCTTGGAAGAATGACAGAATAATATTAATAGTATGCTGGAACTTGAATCATTGGGGATACATTCTGTCTTTTGATGCTGCAGATAGATGGGATAAGACCCAGAGATGTAGGAGATAAGGAGGTGGGAAAATATAATGTTAGAGCTGTTGAGACCCAGGACTTTTGATTTTTGTTTTTTCAGAGAGCCCCTCACTGTCACACTGCCAGAAATAGATAACAGTACAAGAAATAGATAACAGCAAGGCAGTGCCTCAGGTTAGGTGTGTGTGTGTGTGTATATATATATATGATGTACAGAGAACGAAGGCCTAGCAGCTGAGGGGTGGGAGCTGCACATCTGGGAGCCAGTAGATGTTTGGAGAATAGAAGGTGGACTTTAAATTGGATCTTGAATCAGAGCAGAAATCCAGGTAGAAATTGCCCCACTCCCTGAGGGGAGGCTGGGCTGCCTATTCTGCCACTTGAGGAAGACGGGGCCTGAAATGAGTGTAGCCTAGAATGTTCCTAGCTGTGACCATGGACTGTGAACTCAGAGTGACAGGGTTGCAGAGGTTACACAGTCTCCTGTGCTAAATATGAATAAACACGGGCACTGGGGTTTACAGTTAACGGTACTTATATACTTTTCCCATATTTGGGAACTTTCCTCTACCCTGATCCATCTTTCTAGTTCTCTCCTCAGCTCTGACACCATCTTCCCAGACAATACTCCTAGCCCACCTGCATGTTAGCTGTTGGGCTCAGTTAAAAATTAGTATAAAGTCATAGGACCCTTGGAATATACCTAAAATAGACTTCCTAGCTCCTTCCAACATGAAGACCCCAAATCTCATCTGTTATACTGTTACCTTTAGGCTCCTGATCATTAAACTATTTGCTCTGCTTTGTATCTAAGTGCTTTTCAGCCACCAGGTTGCAGATGCTACCATAATGTCAACCTGACTTCCTTGGGTAGACCACCTTACCAAAATGTTTTGGAACCCTACCTCCCCAGAGCCCTATCCCACTAGGGAAAGATAGAAACAGGCTGGAGGTATGGATTGACCTGCCATCACTCATGTTCTGTAGAGAAGCAGTTACAGAAGCCAGCCCTTCCACCTTCTGCACCCCATAAAGATCTTTGGTACCTACTCCCAGAATGATATCTTTCAATGGAGGGGAGGTGATATGGAACTCTCTTGGTGGGAAATGTATGGAATTGTATCCTCCCCTTAAACCACAGTCTTGTCAATTATTATTAAATCACTAATAAAACAAAATAAAAAAAGAAATGTAGGCCTTACTAGTTGGCATATTTCAGAGGGTATCAAAGAATCAGGGAATAGTTATAAATGATCCTAATGTTCATGAACCATTATTGTTTCCTCTAGGCCCTTTCTTTACTCCCTGTCTTGAGTCTCTTCAATGACTTTTTGATTCTTGTACAAAATCCTGCTGTTTGGACAGTAAGGTCTATATCTAACTAATAGGCCCTGATGAGTCAGTAGCATTTAAGGATTTAATGCCTGCCTGTCCATTGAGCTTTGAAGCTCCCATAGTGGAAATGATTTCACACTTTTTTTCTTTTCCTCCAGGGTTATCACTGGGGCTTGTTGCCTATACTACAAATCCACTTCTCCTGGCAGTCATTTTTTTCTTCCTTCCTTCCTTCCTTCCTTCCTTCCTTCCTTCCTTCCTTCCTTCCTTCTTTTCTTTTTGTTGCATAGAACAGAGAGAAATTGAGAGAGGAGTGGAAGATAGAGAAGGGGAGAAGAAGACATCTGCAGACCTGCTTCACCACTTGTGAAGGGCCCCCCTGCAGGTGGGGAGCTGCAGGCTCTCATGGGCATCCTTGCAGGAGTCTTTGTGCTCCCTACTGTGTGCGGTTAATCCAATGCACTACCACTCGGTCCCTGATTTCACACTCTTACCTTGTCTTGGCTGAACCTTCCCTGATTCTTCTTATTATTCCACCTTTCCATGTTCCAGATGTCTCTGGACACTTGCTGTCATTGCCAGATGTTTGTAGCCTCCCCTCAAGTGTTTATTGATTTCTTGACTGAAGTGCTCTGCGTTCCTTATATTGGGTAGTAAACAATGGTCCTCTCTGATTCTCTGTTCTGACCTCTGTGGGCAGGAGCAATTGCCATAAAATCCCCGACACAAGGCGTGTCTCTGTTCTCTAGTCAATACGGTAGACTCTGTTGTGGTCTGAATGCTTAGCCCCTTCTAATTTCATGTGTGGAAATCCCAATGCCCAACGTGATGGTGTTAAGGTGTGAGACCTTTGGGAGGCTCTTAGGTATGAGTAGGCTGCTAATGATGGGATTAGAGCCTTATAAAAGATAGTCCACTGAACTTCCTAGCTCACTCTACCACGTGAAGACAGAGCAGAAAAGCCTATGGCTCAGAAAAGGAGTCTTCCGCTATCATGCTGACATCCTGATCACTGACTTCCAACTTCCTAACAGAAATACATTTCTATTGTTTGTAAGATACCCAGTATGTGGTCCAAACAAATTAAGACAGTTTCTATTCAGTGGAAGCACTGAGATTGTGAGCTCCATTTGGAAACAGGTGCTTAAGTATATATACTTTAAATTTTGTGGTAATATAGAAATAAGATTTACCATAATTAACTTTTAAAATTGATTGCATATGAGAGAAAGTTTTGTTTGAAACAGAAAGAGAGAGAGAGAGAGAGAGAAACACTGCACATATGGCTTTGTCTATTGAACTGGAATCTCAGGCATGTAAATATGACACTTCACTTGCAGAACTATTTTCTAAGTTGCTGAACCAATTTAAAATGTACATTTTAGTGTATTAAATTTATTCATGTCATGGTAGAGCCATCACCACCATCCATCTCCTTAATTCTTTCTTATCATTATTTATTTATTTGCTTGTTTATTTTTGCCACCTGGGATAACCTATCACTGAGGTTCAGTGTCTGCATGTTGAATCCACTTTTCTGTCCTGCCAATTTTTTTTTTTATGGAGACAGAAATTTAGAGGGAAGTAGAGAGAGACAGAGAAACAGAGAGATCTGTAGCATTTCTTCACTGTGAAACTTTCCCCCTGCAGCTAGAGACTGAAGCTTGAATCTGAGTCCTTGCCCAGGGTTATGTGTGTTAAGGTTTACCAGGTTCACTGCTACCTGACCACCTCCTTATCATTTTCAACTGATTTTCAGTTCCTCTTATACACTAACTCCCAATCTCCCATTTCCTCTATCTCTGATCGTCACCATGCCACAGTCACTATGTCTGCTGCCTCTACAGTTCTGACTGCTTTAGTTACCTCCCATAAGTCTTGTGTTTACCCTTTTCTACCTCCTTTATTTCACTTAGCTAATGTCCTCAAATGTTCTCTCATACAGTAGCACATACTCAGGCCTTTTTTTTTTTTTTCAAAGACAAAACCAATACATTCCATTTGTATGCTACATTGATATACTCATCCGTCTGTCAGTGGAGACTTAGAGTGCTTGACACTTCAGACTGTTGTGAACCAGGCTTTGATAGACATGGCTGTACAGATGCCCATTTGCATCTTTGCTCTCAGTTTTGGGGATATTTATCCATAAGTATGCTTTCATGTGGATTTACATTGGGGAATTTTACCACAAAGGAAAGACAGAGTTCTGTCGGTCCCCCTCCCAATTCACTAGCTAGAGTAGCCATGGCACCCCTTGGGTGGCTTATGTGGGAGTTTTGCTCTATGCCCTGCCCCTTGTAGGAACAGGCCACAGGAAGATCTTTTCTCCCACTAATGACTCCCAAGGGTGCTTGTTGTTACCTTCCAGGGGAGGATAATGGGGACCTGGGACTGAATGTTATGGCTGACCTCTGCCATCTCCCCCTTAAACGGTTGTAAAATGAGGGAATGTGTGGGTGAGGGATTATTGTTGCCTTAATTATTTTGGAGTCTTGAGGAATTAATCAGTGTCCCCCTGGTTATTTACATTAGACTGTACCAGGACTGATCTCAGCACAGCCAGCTTGTCCAGCTGTTCACAGATGTTGAAAGGTCCAGCAAGAAAATCTAGAAGGCGCATGAAGAGTGGAGCTGAGAATACTTTCCTAATGATGTGGAACTAGCCAAAAAATGAACTATTTGGTTTCTACCCCACAGTTAATTTAGTCCATGACTTTTATGTGCCCTGAAAGAAGGGAGTTTGAAATTATACAGTGGCAATGGAATCCTTTTGGAAATGATGACCTTCTTTCTGGATGAAAAAGAATTTCTATTAAATGAAAAATTTAACCACAATACAAACGCCTTGTGATTTGGGGTGACCTGATTTATTTAACAATATGAAAAGCGCATACACAATGGTAAGTTCTTTTATAGAAATAAGAAGATGCAAGCTCTTCCTCCTCAAGTTTTCTTTCCTTTCCTTTCCTTTCCTTTCCTTTCCTTTCCTTTCCTTTCCTTTCCTTTCCTTCCCTTCCCTTCCCTTCCCTTCCCTTCCCTTTCCTTTCCTTCCTTCTTTCTTTTTTAATCGCTTCTACAGGCTTCTTCTTTTTTATTTTTTTCCCATAGACTTTGTGAGAAAAAAGGTTTGGTACACACCCACCACTAACTCTGTTAGCCACAGTGAGAATTTGTTCACTCATCTCTCTAGTCCACAAATATTCACTGAAAATAAACTGTGAAACACATCTACTGTGAATCAAAGCAGAGCCTAAAGCAAGGATTTATTTATTTACTTGCAGTTTATTTGTTTGCAGATAATTCTGGGAAGTCTGAGTGAGAAGGAAAGTGAGACAGGAGAGAAAGAAGAGTGAGGAAGGGCCTGTTAAGAAGTGGAGCTCTGGGAGTTGCGCGGTTACACAGCGGGTTAAGTGCAGGTGGTGCAAAGCACAAAGACTGGCCTAAGCATCCCGGTTCAACTCCCTGGCTCCCCACCTGCAGGGGAGTCACTTCACAAGAGGTGAAGCAGACCTGCAGGTGTCTATCTTTCTCTCCCCATCTCTGTCTTCCCCTCTTCTCTCCATTTCTCTCTGTCCTATCCAACAACTACATAACTACAATCATAACTACAACAATAAAACAACAAGGGCAACAAAAGGGAATAAATAATAAATAAGTATTTTAAAATTTAAAAAATAAGTGGAGCTCTGGTACAATATGCCAAAAAAAATTCACGTTAAGTGAAATAAGTCAGAAACAGAAGGATGAATATGGGATGATCTCACTCTCAGGCAGAAGTTGAAAAACAAGATCAGAAAAGAAAACACAAGTAGAACCTGAACTGGAATTGGCATATTTCACCAAAGTAAAAGACTCTGGGGTGGGGGTGGGGGAGAATACAGATCCAAGAAAGATGACAGAGGACCTAGTGGGGGTTGTATTGTTATATGGAAAACTGAGAAATGTTATGCATGTACAAACTATTGTATTTACTGTTGAATGTAAAACATTAATTTCCCCAATAAAGAAATTAAATAAAACAGAGTCTGGAGGAGCGGGGGAGGTGGTGGTGGTGGCGGCGGTGAGTTCTGTGTCCTAGTGTATGATGGTGGAGCAAGACCTAGGCTGGGGTGAGAGTGTTTTGCAAAAAACTGAGAATTTATATACATGTACCAACAACTGTATTTACCATAAACCATTGATCCCCCAGTAAATTATTTTTTATTAAGTCTCAAAAAAATACTAAGTGGAGCTCTGTCATGCACTGGACATATGGAAGACCAGAAATGACATCAGAGTTGTTCATGTATAGAACAAGGGTGTTGAGGATGTATAGCTCTCCCTTACTGGCTACCCATGGGACATTAATATATATATATCTTCAGGGTTACCACTAGGGCTCTGTGCCAGCACTATGAATCTACTACTCCTGGCAGCCATCTTTTCCAATTTTATTGAATAAGACAGAGAGAAATTGAAGGGGGAGAGATAGGGTGAGAGAGAGAAAAAGAGACACCTGTAGACCTGCTTTACCACTAGTGAACCTCCCCCCCCAACACACACACATACACCTCCTGGCAGGTGGGGAGCTGGGGATTTGAAGCCATTTCTCCTTGCACTTAGTTCTATGTGTACTTAACTGGTTGCATCACTGCCTGGCCCTCCACTTTTTTTTTTTTTTTTTTTCATACTTCTACTAAATTCCTTCATAGGAAGAAGTTGGCTTTAGGAATGGGAAACTGTCAGTCAGTATACTTAAAGTTGACCCAAGAAATATAGGACTGTTAATGACTGACCATGTTTTTTCTTCTATCCTGGACTAGTGTGTTAGTAATACCACAGCACACAACAAAGGATATCTTAATGGACAGCTAAGTTTTGACAAGGGGGCCCAAACTATTAAAACAGAGAGAGTCTCTTTAACAAATGGTGTTGGGAAATTTGAGTTGAAATGTGCAGAAGAATGAAACTGAACAGCTTCATTTCCCAATACACAAAAGTAAACTCCCAAATGGATCAAGGATCTGGATTTTAGACCAGCAACTATCAAATACTTAGAAGAAAATATTGACAGCACTGTTTTTCATCTAATTATTGTAGGCATTTTTAATGGTATAAATCCAGTTGCAAGGAAGATTAAAACAAAAATAAACCAATGGGACTACATCAAAATGAAAAGCTTCTGCACAACAAAAGAAAACACTACCCTAACAAAGAGACTTCCCACGGAATGGGGAAGATCTTTACATGCCAGACATCAGACAAAGGGCTGATAACCAAAATATTTAAAGAGCTCAGCAAACTTAGCAAGAAGAAAATGACCCATCCAAAAATGAGGAGAATATAAGAGCAAAATGTTCACCAAAGAAGACATTCAAAAGACATATGAAAAAATGTTCCAAGTAATTGGCTGTCAGAGAAATACAAATAAAGACAACAGTGAGATACCACTTCACCCGTGTGAGAATGTCACATATCAGAAAAGGTAGCAACAACAAATGCTGGAGAGGTTGTGGGGACAAAGGAACCCTCCCACACTGCTGGTGGGAATGTCAATTGGTCGGTCCAGCCCTTGTGGAGAGCAGTCTGGAGAACTGTCAGAAGACTAGAAGTGGACCTACCCTATGATCCTGCAATTCCTCTCCTGGGCATATATCCTAAGGAACCAAACATACTCATCCAAAAAGATTTTTTATACCTGTGTTCATAGCAGCGCAATTTATTCCAGGCAAACCCTGGAAGCAACCCAGGTGTCCAACAACAGGTGAGTGGCTGAGCAAGTTGTGGTCTATATACACAATAGTATACTTCTCAGCTATTAAGAATAACAAATTCACTTTCTTCACTTTACTGTGGGTGAAGCTTGAAGGAATCACGTTAAATGAGTTAATAAGGCAGAAAAAGAAGGACGAATATGGGATGATCCCACTTGTAGATAGAAGCTGAAAAATAAGAACAGAAGGGAAAACAAAAAACAGAACTTAGACTGGGTTTGGTGTATTGCACCAAAGTAAAGAACTCTGGGTGGATTTCAGGTCTTGATGCAAGTTGGCGGAGGAGAAACTATGCTGGGGATTAGAGTGTTTTCAGAAAAACTAAGAAATTTTACATATGTACCAACAACTGTATTGCCTGCTTACTGTAAACCATGAGTCCCCCCCAATTAAAAAAAAAGATAGATGCTCCGTTAGAGAAAATATATTCTATTTATTTCATCACTTTACTTTTTTTTTTTTTTTTTTTGGAAAATAGACTTTAAAGAAAGAAACACACAGTTGACTGTTACCTTTGTGATAAATATCATACAAAAGAAGTCCATGATAGGTGCAAGATAGGGAGTCTAAGCCCATCCAGAAGTTAAGATTATCCCAAATTCCAATAGAAAGAGCCTTAGTGCGGTCTGTGGAGTATTTATTTATATGTTAGAAGACATGTATTAAAATTTGACACTGGGCTCTATTATGGAAATGTCTGGATGTCCTAGCAACATGGGTAGATTGCTCTGATGAGACTGAGAAGTTGTGAGGTGATACAGCGTGATATAATGAATACATTTCAAAATGACATTTGCTCTCTAGTTATAAAAGTTATATAAGTAGGTCCCACATCCATTCTTTCCAGGAGACATTTTCTCATTCACTGAAGCCTTATTTCTATGTGGGACCAGATTCGATTCCTCTCTCCCTCTGTGGAGTAGGGGGTTATGAAGAATGAACTGTGACACTACTTTGTTTCCTGCCCGTGATTATGAATGACCTTTAGAATGCTGTACAATGATTTTGGATCCATTTTCTGACATTTTGAAAAGACTCATCTAGAAAAACTGAGTTTCCTGCCTTGCTTGGATGAAAAAACTTAACAACTCTGTACAATAAAAATGCTTTTTCTGAAACCTAAAAAAAAAAAGTTATATAAGTTTATGTGAGAAAACAAAGAAATATTTGAAATATAGCCTATGGTATAACAGATAAAGTTATTATATATGTATGTATTGGCTGTGATACTGGAAGTGAAATATAGACTATATATGGAATCACTCCAGAGGAAAATGAATAACTTCTTTTCAAAATTTCTTACTCATATGTATTTTATAAGTCTGGTAACCATCAATTTAAAATTTATTTTTCTCCACAAAGCAGAACTTGGACTCAATTTGGTGTATTGTACCAAAGTAAAGGACTCTGGGGTGGGGCTGGGGGAGAGTGTTTAGGTCCCGGAACAAGATGGCAGAGGAGAAACTAGGTCAGGGGTTAGAGTGTTATGTGGAAAATTGAGAAATGTTACACATGCACCAACTACTGTGTTTGACTGTTGACTGTAAACCATTCTTGCCCCAGTAAAGAAAAAAAAATTCAGAGGTGGGTATAGATAGCATAATAGTTATGCAAAGAGACTTTCATGCCTGAAGCTCTAAAGTCTCAGGTTCAGTCCCCTGCACCACCATAAGCCAGTGCAGAGCTGGGAGGTGCTCTGGTTAAAGAAAAAAAAAAGTAATTTAATGAATTAACAGATCCTTCTTTTTTTGTTTCATTTTGTTTTGTTTTTGTTTGCCTCCAGGGTTATCGATGGTGCTTGGTGACTGCATTATGAATCCACTACTTCTGGAAGCCATCCCCCCCCCCCACATTTTGTTGCCCTTATTGCCTTTGTTGTTATTGTCATTGCTGTTATTGGACAGGACAGAGAGAAATCAAGAGAGGAGGGGAAGACAGAGAGGGTGAAAGAAAGACCTGCTTCACTCCTTGCGAAGTGACCCTCCCCTCACTTGCAGGTGGGGAGCTGGGGGCTCGAACTGGGATCCTTATGCCGGTCCATGCGCTTTACGCCGTGTGCACTTAACCCTCTGCGCTACCACCCGGCCCCCAGCATATCCATTTTATGAGAAAAATCTCTCTCTTTTGTCTGGTGGCCATTAAAAATTCTTGGAATATATAGAAATTCTCAGATCTCCAGTCCCTTGTGACTATATGTGTTGTCTGCAAATGTCAAATGATCATGTGTGTGTGTAAGGTAAGACTTCAATACAAGTCTTACATGTGACATATGTTGTCATATATGTATCATCTATATGGTATACACTGGTTATGTATTTAGCTGAAAGTATATCAGACATGTAATTTTATATTCTATTGTAATTAACCTTAACACTGTGGTTTTTCTCATCACTTTAATTTTTGATTACATCATCAATTGCATTTATGCTTAGTCTTGACCTGTAAGTTACATCAAGTCTATATTTTTGTAATAAATAGTATAGTGGATATTATGACCTATGTCTGAATGAAAAAAAATTTGGTATGGATTATTTTTTTTAAATGAAATTTCTGAGTAAAAGAGTATGAATACGCTTTAAAGCTTCTGATAAATGTCAAATTGCTTTCCAGAAAAAGCAAACTCAGACCATTGAATTATATTGATTATTCCAATTTTTTTTAAAAAAAATGATCTGGTTATGTACTCAGAGTTTTCGGATGTTTGTATTTACATTATATTGGATTGTTGTGAAAGCCATAACACATTTTTTTTTTTTGCATAGAAAATCTTAGAAAGAGAAGTCTTGAATTTTCTGACAACCTAATAGAAAAAAACAGGTCTTAGTAAAAAAACAATGTTCAGAGGATGCAACAGATAGAACACCAGACATGTCCCCGCCCCCAGATGTAAAGTATATGATGATTTGAAATATTTTCTATTTCTCTCTCTCTCTTTTTGGTATGCTTCATTTTTTCCAAGATCAATAATGTAAGCCTTGTTTGTCAGTCTATATGGGAAAAAAGTGCACATAACATATGAACAACGTGATGAAAGCTATTTCCATCATTTTTCTCTTTCTACTATTGGTATGTTTTTCTTTGATTATTATTATTTTTTAAACCAGTAGTGTAGAGATGGCTTTCTGTGACCTGTTTATAGCTTGACTGTGATGATTTTTAAAAACTTCATGTATTACCCCAAGCATGGATACCTCAGGGAGAAACTTGTTTCCTCAAGGTTCCCAGTAGAATGTTTTTAAAATTCCCCCAAACAATAAGTTTTGTGTGAGACTTTGTATTACTTAAAAAAAAAAAAAAGACTCTCTTTCATGAGACAAAGACTGACCTATTCACAACACAAGCTTGGAAACTTGTGTTTCCTGGGTAGTGACTCTTCTTACTTTCAATCCAGAAGCAGAAGGGAAGGAAGGGCAAAGGGCCTTGAACCTCTATGCTCTTTCATTTACTTGTCTAATCCCGTCAGGTTGACCATTGGGACCAATGAGTCGATTAGGTCAAATGGTTGATCAATCCAACTTAAACACTGTTACTTGCCTGCTTTGAAAGAAAAACAATGGAAGGAACCTTTTTTTTTTTCTTTTTTGGACCACTCAGCTGACCACATGCAGTTCTCTGTTTCCCTCTCATTTTGTGTTTGTGTGGTGTTGATCACCAGTTGAGGTGGCCGGGGATAGAGTGGTGACTAGGACAAAAGAGCAAGATAACACTTGAAGTTTGGGCTGACAGAGAGGTCAGAGGGCAGAAAAGCAAACCAAGATGAAGGGGAACAGATAACAGGGAGCAAAGCCCATGCAAACACTCTGGGCCCAGGCAGCAGGGCACAGGGCAGCCCTGCTGGGATGAATGGGGGAGGCTTTGGGAGGAGGGAGGGAAAAGGGGGTGGATGGAGGCAGCTGCTTTTTTTCCCTCCAGCCAGCTGCACTTTCTCCTCTTTCACCCTGGTGAAAACCTGTCCCCACTTTGAGTTCTGCTGGGGACCCTGTAGGTGCTGAAAACTAAAAACAGCTGGTAGGTAGGACAGAACAGGAATGGTGGGCATGCAGCAAAGGCCATATCCTCATCTTGCCTTGGGATGAGTTTCATTGCTTTTGCAGTCACAGGGTCACAAGAGGGAGGTCCCAGTGCAAAGTGCTGGGACTAAGTTCTGTGTTTGTGAGGGGTTGTCCATTCATTGACAAAACTGACAAAAAGGAAAGAAACAGTTAACTCAATGATTGAAAGGTATAAATATTAACTTTCAGTTATAGAACAAGGTCTGCAGATATACTTTATTTATGAGGGGGGGAGTGAATACAAGGTCTCCAATATACAATATACACCTGAAACACTAAATAGTACCAAACCATATGTATGGTGTTTTCTTACCATGCACAAAACTGTGGCAAGTTACAATTAGACATAGTAAGAAATAAACATCAATAATAATAGTAAAACAGTATCATTATAATGCTATAATATATTTAAAGTTATGTCAATGTGATCTTTCTCTTGAAATGTATCAGTATCACATGTAATGTTCTGGATCTGTGTTTGGCTGCTGGAAACAAGCAGCTGAAAGCAAAACCTCAGATAAGGTGAGTCTATTGTATATAAATATTAAGTCATGATCCAACCCCTGTGGAAAGCAGTCTGGAGAACTCTCAGAAGGCTAAAAGTGGACTTACCCTATGACCCTGCAATTCCTCTCCTGGGGATATAGCCTAAGGAAACAAACATACCCATCCAAAAAGATTTGTGTACACCTATGCACATAGCAACATGATTTGTAATAGCCAAAACCTGGAAGCAACCCAAGTATCCAACAACAGATGAGTGGCTGAGCAAGTTGTGGTCTATATACACAATGGAATACTTCTCAGCTATTAAAAATGGTGAATTCACCTTCTTCGCCCCATCTTGAATGGAGCTTGAAGATATCATGTTAGGTAAGGTAATTCAGAAACAAAAGGATGAATATGGGATGATCTCACTCATAGATAGAAATTGAAAAACAAGATCAGAAGGGAAAACACAAAGCAGAACTTGGACTAGAATTGGTGTATTGCACCACAGTAAAAGACTCTGGGGCGAGGGGGAGGGTTCAAGTTTTGAAACATGATGGCAGAGGAGGACCTAGTGGAGGTTGTATTATTATGTGAAAATGTTATGTGTAAACCATTAATCCCCCAATAAAGAAATAAAAAATAAATATTAAGTCATTGTGGTATTTACTTAGAGCTAATATAATGCCAGTTATACTTAAAGAAAAGTTAACTGATAAATCATTCATTAACACTTTATTTAAAAATATTCTATTCATTAATGAGAAAGAGACAGAAAGAGAACCAAAACATCATTTTAGAACATGAGATGCCAAGGATAGAACTCAGGAGCTCATGCTTGAGAGTCCAACACTTTATCTACTACCCTACTTCTCAGGCTTTGAGAAATCATATTTTTTAATATAGGAGCTTTTAAATTATTAATTAATTAACTTATTACTGGATAGAGACAGAGAGAAATTGAGAGGGGAGGGAGAGGTAGAGAGGGAGAGAGACACCTGAGGTCCTGCTTTACCACTTGTGAAGCTTTCCTCCTGCAGGTGGGGATCAGGGGTTTGAATCTGTGTCCTTGTGCACTGTAATGTGTATACCTAACCAGGTGTGCCACCACCTGGCCCCTACATGAGCTTTTTTTTTAAAAATGCTATTGTTATTATAATTTTAGTATTTATTTATTTATTTATTTACTAGAAAGAGACAGAGAACCAGAGCACTATTCTGCTAGGAACTGAACTTTTGCAACGTCTCCAGGCAAGTCCTGTGCTCTACTGTTGTATTACCTTTTGCACTGTAATAAATACAGCTATAAATTAATTTTCAGTGAGATAGAGAGTCCTACCCATGAGTCCTGGGCAGGACTCATGCCTTGCCATGTGCACAGCCTAGGTTTAAACATGGGAGATTTCAGGGCATTGGAAGAAGCTCCAATGCTGTGGTGTTGTTCCCTTTCTCTCCTTCTCTCTCTATCTGAAGGAAAATTGGCCCAGTGTGATGAAATCACACATTTATGATATGCTGGGTCTGTTTAAAAAAAAAAAGATTAAATTGGCCTTGGTTCATCATCATTGGACTGTTTCACTCTGACTGTTTTGCTCTCCCCTTTCCTGTGTCTGGTTTTCCTTGTAGTTGTGTTCCTGGCTCTATTCTAACACTGATCATCTCATTAACATTTGAATTCCCTACTCAGCTATTAAGAATAATGAACCAAACTTCTCTGACCCATCTTGGATGGAGATAGAAGGAATTATGTTAAGTGAGGTAAGTCAGAAAGAGAAAGATGAGTGTGGGATGATCCCACTCATAAACTGAAGTTAAGAAAGAAGAATAGGCAGGGAAAAAAAGCAAAGTAGAATATTGCTGGGTTTGCAGTATTTCATCAAAGTTAAAAACTCTGAGTAGAGGGTGAGGATAGATTTTCAGCTTCCCTATAAGGGGGTGGGGAATAGGGAGACAGACCTTTGGTGGTGGGAATGGCGTTACTATACACATCTATTAATTTATAATCTTATAAATCTATTTTAAAAAGTTGGAATTCCTTTGCTTTCATGTGAAACTCCTCTATTAATTCTTTCAAGGCAAGTTTGATAATGGCAAAGTTTTTCATTCTGAATGTTTGAAAGGATATTTGTTTCTCCCTTATATTTGAAGGATAATTTAGCAGGATACAGAACTCATGACTGGTTATTATTATCTTTTAATTCCACTCCCTCTAAGGTTTGTGATGAGAAATCTGATAAAAGCCTGATGGTTCTGCCTTTGTATGAGACTTCCTTTCTCTGGCAGTCTAATGTTTTTCTCCTTGTCTCTGGCTTTGCATAGTTTTCAATGATGTGTCTTGATGTGTGTCATTTTGGGTTCAAGAACTTAGGTGCGGGAGTTGGGTGGTAGCGCAGTGGCTTAAGTGCAGGTGGCTCAAAGCGCAAGGACTGAGGTAAGGATCCTGGTTCAAGCCCCCAGCTTCCCACCTGTAGGGAAGTTGCTTCTCAGGTGGTGAAGCAGGTCTGCAGGTGTCTTTCTCTCCCCCTCTCTGTCTTCCCTTCCTCTCTCCATTTCTCTCTGTCCTATCCAACAACAATGACAACAATAATAATTGCAACAAGGGCAACAAAAAGGGAATAAATAAATTAATTAATTAAAAAAGAACTTAAGTGCATGTTTACATTCTTGGATTTCTATATTTTGAACATTGCTCAGGTATGGAAAATTTTCTGCTAAATTTTCTTTGAATATGATCTCTATTCTTTTCTTCCTTTCCTCCTCTTCATCCTCCTCATTCTTCTTCAGGGAGCCCAGTAACTCTGATGTTCATCTTTCTGATGGATTTTGCTATTTCAGAGATAAGTGCTTCATTTTTTTTTAAAACCTTTGTTCTCTAAGAGTTTTAGATTCACATAATGTAGTGGTTGTATCTTCTAGTGTTGATATTCTGTCTTCCACTTGGTTAAGTCTACTTCTGAAGTCTAATACTTCAACCTGAACTGCATTCAAAGTGTCCTATAGGACCTGAAGTTCTATTTGCATTTTTTAAAAAGAAATAGTTTATTTATTGAAAGAGACAGAGAGAATTTGAAAGGAAAGGGGGCCATGGAGAAGGAGAGAGGGAGGGAGGAAGAGAGGCACCTGCTGTACTGCTTCACTGCTTGTGAAGTTTCACTCTGCAGTTGGGGGTCAGGGGCCTGATCCTGGGTTGTTGTACATGGTAGTGTCTTTGGTCTGCCAGGTGCACAACTGCCTGGTCCTCCTGCTTGGATTTTTTTTTTCTGTTATTTGTAATTCTTTGGTAAAATGACCATTGAATTCTTGAATCTTAACCTTAGTTTCTTGAATTGATTTCAGAATGAATTTTCTGCACTCTATTTCTGCCTTTTTTTTTTTTTTTTCTAGATCTGTGCCTGTCTGGTCATTTAGGGTTTCTGTCATTGCTTTCTGTGTACTTCTGTTTCTGCATTTAATGTTGCTTTTGTTGTGGTGCCAACAGGAGGTGCTGTGACTAAGGTGTTTGATTTCCCTGTTTATATATCTTGGTGGGAAGGTGGGGGCAGATCTTAGCCAGTCACAGGCTGGGTCAGTGTCCCTGATGTCTATCTAGGGTTTCCCTGCTTATGTTCCAGGCTCTGTTGGAGCAATAGCAATGGGAACTCAAGATGTCACAGTTATAAAGCCACAGTGATTTTTATATCTTTTATTTTTAACAGTTTTTTTGTTTTAAAATTCAGACCCAGAAGTGGTGTGCCTCCAAACCTACAACCTCCAAATTTAGTGCCAGCCATCCCTGAGCACTGATTTTAAGTCTTGGGAGCTGCTCCTTCACACCCTTCCTATCTACAAGCCACACGTGTTTTTACTCACCTATAACCTAGGTGATTTTCTTTCTTCCTTCCTTTCTTCCTTCTTTCCTTCCTTTCTTTCTTTCTTTCTTTCTTTCTTTCTTTCTTTCTTCATCCTTCCCTCCCTTTCTCTCTTTCTTTCTTCCTCTCTCTCTTTCTCTTTATCTCTTTCTTTCTTTCTTTCTTTCTTTCTTTCTTTCTTTCTTTCTTTCTTTCTTTCAACAGTTGTTTAACTCAGACCTGGAAGTTCAACTGCTTCAGCTGTCACTCTATCAGTTTGGTGCCAGCAATTCCTGAGTATTTATGGCTTTTTAGTCCTTAGAATCTCTCCCTCACCCCTTTTCTGTCCATGAGCCATACTTGTCTGTACTCACCTGTAGCTTGGTGAGTTTCCAAAGACATCTTGGTCATATTTTGTTGAGTTTTCAGGTGCTTTTTGGTTGTTTTTCTGAGTTGACCAGGGAGAGCAAAATGAGGCTGTTACTACTCTATCGCTATGCCTCCAGAAGTCCTTGTTAAAAAAAAAAAAAAAGGGAGTCTGGCTGTAGCGCAGAGAGTTAAGTGCACATGGCACAAAGCATAAGGACTGGTGTAAGGATCCCAGTTCAAACCCCCGGCTTCCCACCTGCAGGGGAGTCGCTTCACAGGTGGTGAAGCAGGTCTGCAGGTGTCTATCTTTCTCTACCCCTCTCTGTCTTCCCTTCCTCTCTCCATTTCTCTCTGTCCTATCCAACAATGATGACATCAACAACAATAATAACTACAACAACAATGGAAACAACAAGGGCAACAAAAAGGAAATAAATAAATAAATAAATATTAAAAAAAATAATAATCCCTTATCCTATCTTGAGTTTTCTCAAGGCAGTCCTCAATAAAGAGATTTTGTGCAGTAGTTTTTACTTAGGAAGTGATACTAGGAAATACCAGAAGGGGTGTAGGAAATTGAGTTGTTAAAGAAAATCAGTACAATATCTCTGTGGGTAAGTGGGCTCAATATCTCCAGGGAACCCTGAGACATACTGTAGAGCCAACTCCAGAGTTTTTCAACCACAGGGGAAAGGGAACTCAGTTATATCTGTCAACTCTTGCTGGTCTGGTTGAGGATTTTTATCAGAAGGCTTTACTCCCTATTTTATCCTCATTCTGGTTGAGTAGACTTTTTTTTTAGAGCCTCAAGTGTTCTCGTTTTTATTTTTTTTATTTAAGAAAGGAGACATTAACAAAACCATAGGATAAGAAGGGTACAGTTCCACACAATTCCCACTACCCGATCTCTGTATCCCATCCCCTCCCCTGATAGCTTTCCCATTCTCTATCTCTCTGGGAGTATGGACCCAGGGTTGTTGTGGGTTGCAGAAGGTGGAAGGTCTGGCTTCTGTAACTGCTTCCCCGCTGAACATGGGCGTTGACTCTTAGATCCATACTCCCAGTCTGCCTCTCTCTTTCCCTAGTAGGGTGGGTCTCTGGTGAAGCGGAGCTCCAGGACACATTGGTGGGTTCATCTGTCCAGGGAAGTCTGGTTGGCATTGTGCTGGCATCTGGAACCTGGTGGCTGAAATGAGAGTTAACATAACAAAGCCAAACAAATTGTTGAACAACCATAAGCAGAGGACAAAGGGGAGTTTGGTGTGGTAGTGGACATCATTCCAGTCAGTGCTGATGCATGCTCACTGTGGGAACTAAAGGATGTGGTTTGAACTCCAAGAGTAGGAGCTGAGAAAGGTGGGTATCCTCATTCATTGTAAGAACCCAACATGCACCTCACAGAGGCTTTCATGATTTAACCAGAAAAGTTTTCCTTTCTTACCTCCTAAATAGCTTCCTGTTCATTTCATTGATCAAAAGACTTTTTTTTTTCTTCCAGGGTTATTGCTGGGGTACAGTACTGCCACTACTTCAAATCCATGTCTCCTGGTGGCCATTTTTTTTTTTTTTGCATTTTATTGGATAGGACAGAGAGAAATTGGGAAGGGAGAGGGAGATAAAGAGGGACAGAGAAAGACAGACACCTGCAGACCCGCTTCACCACTTGTGAAGCTTTGACACTGGATTGAATCTGGACCCTGGCATGGTCTTTGCACTTAGGACTATGTGTAGTTAACCAGGTGATTCACTGCCTGGCCCCTGCAAGAAAAATCTTTATTTGATAGTCTAACTTCTATTCTTTCCATCTGTTTAGGTGGTTTTGTTGTAACTTCAGGAATGTTTCTCAAGTAATGAGTATCTCTCTCTTTTTCTTCTGTATTAATCATCCTTTTCTACTAATCTAGGATTAAAATGCATTGCCATATGAACTATAACAGTTTCTAAGATAGCAAAATTCTGGTTAAAGCAACTGAAGAGAAGACCTCAGTGGAGAGATATGGAACCACATATATCTGTTTGCCAAGTTTGTAATTTGTGAGATAGCAGCCTTCTGACAATTTTGATTTATGTTTCACATAATCATCTATTATCTTAATTTGTAACATTTCTTTTAAACTCACCTGAGGGCATATTCTTTCAGAGCTCAATTAGGTGTAGTTAGGTGCTTAACAACACTTTTGGCAAATGGTTATTATGCCGAAAGTAGAATATGTGTTTTTGACAGTCAGCGGACACTTCAGGTTTCTCAACAGGCATCAGGGGTGGAGTCCCAGGATGTGAGAGAATAGTCCTGAAGGAAATGTCCCATGAAGTGTAATATACTGACTAGCATGGAGATTAAAACATTTTGCCCAATTCAATAAGGTACACTTCCAACAGGTAGGGTGGTAGGGAATGACATTAAGCCAAGTTTTTTTTTTTTAATTTCTTTATTAGGAGATTGTTTACAGTCAATAGTAAAATACAGTAGTTTGTACATGTGCAACATTTTTCAGTTTTCCACATATCACTTCAACCCCCACTAAGTCCTTCTCTGCCATCTTGTTCCAGGACCTAAACCCTCCCCTCCACCCCAGAGTCATTTACTCTGGTGCAGTACACCAACTCCAGTCCAAGTTCTGCTTAGTGTTTTCCCGTCTGTTGACATTAAGCAAAGTTTTACTGCGCATTTAGTAAGCGCTCAATCAGTGATGATTTTGGCCTTAGAAGACTTAATACTCTTGAAAACTAGTGACGACTCTGCGGTGCTTTTATTTATGTGAGGTATGTCTTTGGTTACTTGTGTCCTCGAAGTTAAAACTGGAAAATTATTAAAAAATTCTTATGAATCCATTCAAAACAAGTCATAATAAAGCCTGTTGTGCTAGTATAAACAACATTTTTATAAACCATACTGTATTTTCCAAAACAAATAAATTGCAGGAAGAGTGCCATTACTTTTCATTTTTGCAAATCTCTCTTGCTTGACTTGGTAGAAGACAGCTAGATTTTTCATATCTGCTTCTGGTTAGAATATGTTGTTTTGGCTGAAGCATGAAAATCTGGCTCCACATTTTTAGTTAGAAAAAAGGATGGATATTTTAATAGTGAATTTCTTCTTTGAAGAAATACCCAAACTTTTGTTGTTGTTGTTGTTGTTGTTGCCCTTATTGTTGTTGGATGGGACAGAAAGAAATGGAGAGAGGAGGGGAAAACAGAGAGGGGGAGAGAAAGATAGACACCTGCAGACCTGCTTCACCACTTGTGAAGCGACTCCCCTGCAGGTGGGGAGCCGGGGGCTGGAACCTGGATCCTTAGGCTGGTCCTTGCGCTTCGTGTCATGTGCACTTTACCTACTGTGCTACCACCCAGACCCCAGGAAAACCCAAACTTTATCAGCAATAGTTTTTATCTTTCTCTGTTTTTTTGTGATTATAGTGGATTACAGGATTGTAAGATTACAGTTTATAGTTCCACACAACACACACCACCAAATTTCTGTGTCCTCCACACTCCTTTCACCTAAAAACTTTATTTATTTTTAATATATATATTTATTTATTTGTTATTGGATAGAGACAGAGAGAAATTGAGAAGGGAGGGGGAAATAGAGAGGGGGAAAGTCAGAGAGACACACCTGCAGCTCTACTTCACCACTTGTGAAGCTTCAGGTGGGGACCAGGGACTTGAACCTGGGTTCTAGTGCACTGTAATATGAGTGTTTAACCAGGTGTGCCACTGCTTGCCCCTCCCCGCCCACAAGTTTCAGAAACAGTTTTCTTGCTTCTGTTTTTTTTCTTTTGTATCATTTGTATCAATTTACGTGTACAGTTCATTAGCAACAAGCACATTTTTGAACATTCATAAACAACATTCTTTTCACCTTGCAAAATTAAAGCCATATTCATTATAATAATAATGATTTCTTATTCCCGTCTCCACAGCCCTTGATAATCACCATTTTGCTTTCTGCCTCTGTGAATTTGATTATTCTAGCTCATCAGGTGAGTAGAATCATAATAGAATATATATATTCGCCACTCACATTATCACTGGTGCTCAGTGCAGGCGCTATGAATCCACCACTCCCAGTGGCCTTACCCCCACCCTTCCTAGTTTTTGTTGGATAAGACAGGGGAAAATTGAGAAAGGAGGAAAAGATAGAGAGGGAAAGAGAAAGACACCTGGAAACCTGCTTCACAGCTCATGAAGTTTCCCGTCTTGCAGGTGGGAAGTGAAGGCTCAAACCCGAGTCTTTGCGCCTGGTAATATGTACACTTAGCCAGGTGCACCGCTACCCAGCCCTCAAACTCTTACAGTATTTGTCCTTTGGTGTCTTGCTTATTTTGTTTAGCATAATGTTCTCTTATAGAATTTAATTTTTTAAAAATATATTTTTTTTGTTAGTGATCTAATAATGATTGACAAGATTGTGGTATAAGAGGTGTATAATTCCATACAATTCCCACCAAGAGAGTTTCATATCACCTCCCCTCCACTGGAAGATTCCTTATTCTTTATCCCCCTGTGCCCCAGTATGGTTCCGTAGCCCCCATGTCCACTTAGTCGATTCCAAATTATATTCCTCCATGAGGATAATTTCTGGAACCATCCGTTCCACCCCGGTTCCATGGCTGCCAGTTCTTAGCAACATCGCCCCGCCAGATATTCGTCGGGATGCGGCATCATCTAAGTTCATTTCCCACGTCTTCGCTCGACCGGACCTGCCAATATACGCGGATATCTTCACCCACCCTGTCCAACGCTTGACGTCTCATCACCCAATCTGGTCCCCTATGCCTACATTGAACTTCTCTGTTCCAGTCTCTTGGAAACAGAGTTGGCAGTCAGCTGAGGTAAAGAACAAACACCTCATCACAGACCCCTGCAAGCGTCAACCTGGCTTTGACCTAGCACGTTATGATTGGGCCTTCCTCAATCGCTATCGAACAGGCCATGGCCGGTGTGCTGCTATGTTCCATCGCTGGGGAGCCAGAGACGACCCGAACTGCCCTTGCGGCTCCAGACAGACTATGACCCACATAGTCAACGACTGCCACCTCTCCAGATTCAAAGGAGGTCTCGAAACTTTACATCAGGCTCAACCTGACGCTGTTGACTGGCTATGGAAGAAGGGCAAATGCTAGAAGAAGAAGAATCCCCCTGGGAGTATGGACCCAAGGTCTTTATGGGGTGCAGAAGGTGGAAGGTCTGACTTCTGTAATTGCTTCCCCGTTGAACATGGGCATTGACAGGTTGATCCATACTCCCAGCGTGTTTCTATCTTTCCCTAGTGGGGTAGGGCTCTGGGGAGGTAGGGTTCCAGGACACATTGGTAAGGTCGTCTACCCAAGGAAGTCAGGTTGACATTATGGTAGCATCTGCAACCTGGCTGAAAAGCACTAAGATACAAAGCAGAGCAAATAGTTTAATGATCAGGAACCTAAAGGTAACAGTATAGCAGATGAGATTTGGGGTCTTCATTTTGGAAGGAGCTAGAAAGTCTATTTTAGGTATATTCCAAGGGTCCCATTACTTTATACTAATTTTTGATTGAGCCCAACAGCTAACATGCAGGTGGGCTAGGAGTATTGTCTGGGAAGATAGTGTCAGAGCTGAGGAGAGAACTAGAAATCTGGGTCAAGGCAGAGAGAAGAGAATTTAATTTTCAATGTATTGGAAGAACTTCCTGACTATTACATAATAGTTTCATATATGTATGGGAATGTTTGCTATATATTTATCAAAAAAATACACAGTCATTTCTGAGGTTTCATCATGCCAGGCTGACTATTATTATTTTTCCTTCAGATAGAAAGAGTGAGACAGAGAGAAAGAGGGAAAGAAGTCACAGCCCTCATACTTCCTTCAGTGACCTTAGGGGTGGGCCTCAATCTTGTGTCTGGTAAACAGTGAAGCAATATGCTATTCAAATGAGTTGTTGAACATAGTAGTTCCTTAAAAGTTGGTTGTAGTGTGGAAACTGAAATCATATCAATAAACTTTTTATTGGCTATTCTCTGATAACTATCAAGCTGAATTCAATAATACTTGGTTGGAAATTTTTCTTCATATTTGAGCATATGTCTTATCTATTTTCTTTAAAAATTTTATTTTTGCTTTTCCAAAATATTGCATTTCTACAATAAAAAATGAATGAAAGCAAGCATCGAACTATAAAATCACAGTGAACACAGCACCCACAAAACAACTGTTATTTGTAGATAAAAAAAAAAAAACTCTACAATATGAACAAGACTTTAGTTACCTGGAATACATCAGTCCAACAACAGTCAAAGATAAAACGAGACAATTCTTTTGATACAGTGCATATTGATTACCCCTATTATGAAAAACGGAATTAAGAATTTCTCCCATTCTGAGGAAACTATTTAACAAAGTAAGTGTGTGGTACAGGCTTTGACCATAAACCCATCAAGCATGATTAAATACATTTAATGGCTCTTCTTTCTTGCTGAAAATGATCTATGAAGCTATGCATTTGTTTTTTAACCAAACAATCAATTCTAGCAGAAGAGACTTATGCATTTCATCCAGGATTATGTCAGTGGATTAAGCAAGGTCCACAGGGAGGGGACAGCTAGTGACATTACTCTTAAACTGCAACAAAAAAAATTCAAAAGAATTTTTTTTTTGCTTTTAGATCACTATCTCCCCCTTCCCCCCACCTTGTAACCAATCAGAGGGACCTCAGGGAAAGGAGGCTATTTGAATTCAATTATAAGAATATCTGATGAATATCTATAAGAGCTTGGAGATGTTTAGTGGGGGGGGCAGTTCTGGGGATACAGAAGACATGAATAAAACAATGCTAGCTTTTAAGGACTCAGGGTGTTTTCAGAGTGAGGAGATGAAAGTATAAGAAGTAGAGAAATAATGAGTAAGAGAGGAAATGAAAAATGAGTGCAGTGATTAGTAAGGATGCTTGAATGCTTGGAAGAGAGAGAGAGAATGAGAGAGAAAATATGAGAGAGAATATGAGAGAGAGAGAGAGAGAGAGAGAGAAGAGAGAGAGAGAAGTGTATATTGAGAATTGTGACAAATGTGTTGCAGGAATGGCCTCTAACATTTGGGAAGTAGTGGTCCTCACAGAGCAATGCAAAGCAAAGTAAAACCTGTGGCCAGAACTAAGAATATTGACTGACAAGTATGTCTCTGAAATATAGGAAGTTTGGAAGCTGTATGTAGAAATTAGCACATTCCTGAGAGTACCATCCCAGAATGACCAACGCAAAAGTATGGTTTAGTAAGTGTCTTTGTTGTTTTAAAATTTAATTTATTTATGATTAATAGTAGGTTACAGAATTGTAAGATTACAATGTATAGTTCCACACAACAACCACCACTTAAATACCCAACCTTTCACCCCCCCCCCCAAAGATAACCACCACAGTTCTCACAAAGTCTTAGGATCAGAACTTAGCTTCCTTCTTTTTTTTTTTTTTGTCCAAGTTCAAGTTAGTCAGATCTCTAAATTCCACATCTGATAGTTGCCTTTTCTCTCTTACGTCACTAAACATAATCATGTCTAGGTCCATCCATTTTGTCCCAAAGAACACAATCTCATCTTTTTGACTGTAGTATTCCATGGAATATATATCTATAACTTTTTAAAAATTTATTTATAAAAAGGAAACATTGACAAGACCATAGGATAAAAGGGGTATAATTACACACAGTTCCCACCACCAGAACTCAGCATTCCATCCCCTCCCCTGATAGCTTTCCTATTCTTTATCCCTCTGGGAGTATAGACTTAGGGTCATTATGGGGTGTAGAAGGTAGAAGGTCTGGCTTCTGTAATTGCTTTTCTGCTGACCATGGGCATTGGCAGGTCGATCCATAAACCCAGCCTGTCTCTCTCTCTTTCCCTAGTGGGGAAGAACACTGGGGAGTGAAGCTTCAGGACACATTGGTGGGGTCAGCTGCCCAGAGAAGTCTGGTTGGCATCCAGGTAGCATTTGGAACCTGGTGGCTGAAAGAAGAGTTAACTTATAAAGCCAAACAAATTGTTGACTAATCATGAACCTAAAGGCTGGAATATTGCAGTCTGGGGTCTCTGTTTTGGAGATAGCTAGTAAGTCTATTTTAGGTATATTTCAAAGGGCTCATGACTATACTAGTTTTTTTTCCTGAGCCTGACATCTGATGTGCAGGTGGACACAGGTTATTATCTGGGGAGATAATTGGCTGTAAAAAAGACTAGAAAGATACATCAGGGAAGAGAGTAGCTCCTAAACATGGGAAAGTTGTATAAATATTTTTGACTGTAAACCGCATTCACAGCCCAATGTTGGTGAACTAAGGCATATATATATATATTTATTCCTATTATACCTAGAAGATTATTTCATATCAATGTATACATGCTTCATTTACTCATTACAGCTGTATATTATATACAACAGGATAGATTTATAATAATGTGTTTTACCAGTCACTTGTTGGTGGACTTTTAGTTTCTAAATGATTATTTTTTAAAATTGATATTTAAAAAATTAAAATAAAATTAATTTATTCTTTCTTTTTAAACTTTTTTTATTTATAAAAAGGAACATTGACTAAACCATACGATAAGAGGGGTACAACTTCACATAATTCTCACCACCAGAGCTCTGTATCCCATCCCCTCCTCTGATAGCTTTCCTATTCTTTATCCCTCTGGGAGTATGGACCCAAGATCATTGTGGGATGCAGAAGGTGGAAAGTCTGGCTTCTGTAATTGCTTCCCCGCTCAACATGGGCATTGACTGGTCAATTCATACTCCCGGCCTGTCCCTCTCACTAGTGGGGAAGGGCTCTGGGGAAGCAGAGCTCCAGGACACATTGGTGGGGTCGTCTGTCTAGGGAAGTCTGGTCAGCATCATGCTAGCATCTGGAATCTGGTGGCTGAAAATAGAGTTAACACACAAAGCCAAACAAATTGTGACCAATCATGGACCTAAAGGCTGGAACAGTGCGGATGAAGAGTTGGGGGGCCCTTCATTTTGCATATTGCTAGTAGGCAGAAATCTGGATCAGGGAAGAGAGTAGCTCTCAAATATGGGAAAGTGTATAAATATTGTTGACTGTGAACCCCATCAATTTGCTGTGATCTGGGGCCCATAAATAGCTTAGGACCCTATGTGACCTCTGCATCCCTGTAGATCTGAGCTCACATTCTGTGATAATAAGTAGGAACGTTCCAACCTGCCCCAATATCAGGACCCATCTTCCTCAGGTATAGCTTATAGTATGTTGTCCATCCTCCCTTCAGAGGATGGAACGTTCTCTACCATTGTTGATCCAAGTTGAGGTTAAGGTCCTATGGGGGCCCACAAAGGGGTCTATTGTATTGTTCCTGATAGGAGCGACCAGTAACAATGGAGAAAGGTCTAGGCTCATCAAGGTCTAGGCCCATCATGTCTGTTTGGGAATCTCAGGACTCCTGAATAGGGACCCAGCTGATGGGGAGGCCTGATAGTGACTAAAGAGTCATTAAAGTATGCCAGTCTCTTGCCCTTATTCAGCTTTTGCGGTCCTTGCTTTGCTAAGATTAGCTTTGGAGTGAGTGAGAGAACTGTAATAGGAAGTAGGGAGGAGGGTATCTAAGTCTAAGTAGACACTATTTCATTATGAACTTTATACTGACTCACTACAGAATATTGTGTATTTTTGATTTCAGGTATATATTTTGCCCTAATTTATGAATACATGTGAACATATGCTCTATCTTACAGGACCTGGTCTATATCTAGGTTTTGGGATTTTGTTAGGAAGTGGACCTCCTGGAATGGAATTTGAGAATACTATGAAAGGAGTATTCTTTCTAACCTGAGGAATGAAGCTGATGGGTTGACATTCCATACCTGACGTCTCTGGACACAGTCTGAAGTGAAGCACGCTGAGGTAGTACTGTTGTGCCCAGAAGTTCGAGTCCCGATCTCACACAAGGAAGACCAGTATCACATGCAATAGCAAGAGGCTTTATTAGCAAAGCTTAAGTTTGGGCTGGTCGACACCCTTCCACACAAGGGGAGAGTCTGCTGCCGAGGACCCCACAACATTGTTGCTCTCGGCTTTTTATACTACACAGAACAAGAGCGGTTGGTTTCAGTTTAACAGCTTTAAGGGCTGTAACAAGGAACTGTTGGTTTCAATGTAAAAGTCTCTAACAAGTAACAGCTGGTTTCAGTGTAACAGTCTCTAAGAAGTAACAGTTTCTAATCTCTACATTCTAATCTCCACAGTACTCATTGTGTTGATTAGATGGGATGGGTGGATGCAATATTGTTAGGTATGAATTGAGAGAAGCATGGAGGAAAGTGAGCCCCACCCTAGAGGTTCCAGGACTGGGGGAAATATAGGCTCTAAAGAGGAAGCAGGAGGATCCTGCTGCCTTAGGGTTAAGAAGACAATGGATAATTATTGCAATAATCACATTATTTGGCAATTGAGTTAATTCTGAAATATCCCTTTGTTAGGATTTGCTGTATCATACCCAATATCACCATAATTTATGTCCTTTGACATTATTTGTATATAGCTGTGCCACTGGTTGCTTCTGTTCCCCCTGGTCTAAGCTTTTAAGAGAGTCAACATATCAAAGATTCAGCCTGTGTATTAAAAAGACTCAGTCTGTGCTTTAGAAAGTTTGAGACATTCAATAAATTTCCCCTCTCATATTAATTAAATAATGATTTATATGACTACAAATTAATAGGTGTGTACATAAACACCATTCCCACCACCAAAAGACTGTGTCCCATCCCACTCCCCCTCCCTTTCCCCTCTCCCCCTGAAGCTGAACATCCACCCTCACCCTCAACCCAGCGTTTTTACTTTGGTGCCCTACTCCAAATTTAGTCAAATCCTGCTTTTAGTTTCCTTTTCTGTTCTTCTTTCTCAGCTTCTGTTGATGAGTGGGATCATCCCATACTCATCTTTATCTTTCTGACTTAGCTCACTTAACATAATTTTTTTCTAGCTCCATCCAAGATGGGTCAGAGAAGTAGGTTCATTGTTCTTAATAGCGGCATAGTACTCCATTGTGTATATATACCACAACTTTCTCAGCTACTCACCTGTTGTTGGGTACCTGGATTGCTTCCAAGTTTTAACTATTATGAATTGTGCTGCTATGAACATAGGTGTACACATATCTTTTTGGTTAGGTGTTATGGAGTCTTTGGGGTACTGTTAGGTGTTATGCCAGCTCCCCCCTGTTGCATTGCTTGATGCTGTGGTCTATTTACAAAATCATTGTTTTGTCTGAGACCCGCCCTGCCTGCATGGCATTGGTTTTACCCTCACTGGTTAGATGGAAGCTTGCTACTTTCGTGCTCTTTTTTTCCCTCTCCACCCCCTATCCTACCCATTTCCTTTTTTGGCCTGGCACTTCTGCTCTGAAAGGTATAAAGGCAGTTCTTTTCTGATCAATAAAGGCAGAAGTTGCATTGCATTCCTGCTCAGCCACGAGTTCCTGGTCGTCTCTCTCCCACCCGTGAAGCTAGCCCGGCAGGGTATATCCCTAGGAGAGGAATTACTGGGTCATATGGAAGGTCCATGTCTAGCCTTGTGAGAGTTCTCCAGACTCCTCTCCACAGAGGCTGGACCAGTTTACATTCCCACCAGCAATGCAGAAGTGTTCCTCTCTCCTCACAGCCTCTCCAGCATTTGTTCCTGTTGTCGTTTTTGTTGTATGCCATTCTCACAAGGGTGAGATGGTATCTCAGTGTTGTCTTTATTTGCATTTCTCTGACAATCAGCAGCCTGGAGCAATTTTTCATGTGTCTGTTAGCCTTTTGGATCTCTTCTGTAGTGAATGATCTGTTCATATCCTTTGCCCATTTTTGGATGGGGTCATCTTCTTTTTTGTTGCTAAATTTGATGAGCTCTTTGTATATTTTGGTGATTAGTCTCTTGTCTGATGTATGGCATGTGAAGATCTTCTCCCATTCTGTGAGGGGTCTTTTTGTGTCATAGTTTCTTTAGCTGTGCAGAAGCTTTTCAGTTTGATGTAGTTCCATTGATTTGTTTCTGCTTTAGTCTTCCTTGCAGTTGGGTTTGTTTCATGAAAGATGTCCTTGAGGTTTAGGTGGGAAAGTGTTCTACCAACGTTTTTCTCTAAGTATTTGATAGTTTCTTGTCTAACACCCATGTCCTTAATCCATTTGGAGTTGATTTTTGTTTCTGGTGAGATAAGGTGGTTCAGTTTTATTCTTCTGCATGTTTCAACCCAGTTTTCCCAGCACCATTTATTGAAGAGAGCCTTCTTCCTCCATTTAATACTTTGGGCCCCCTTATCAAAGATTAGATGTCCATAGGTGTGGGAAAAACTTATCTTATGTGGAGTAGAGACTGGAAAAAACACATGAGAGAGAGAAACTAGAATAGTGCTTTTTTTTTTTTTTTGCCTCCAGGGATATCCTGGTGCTCATTGCCTACATTATGAATCCACTGCTCTTGGAGGCCATTTTCCCCTTTTTGTTGCCCTTGTTGCTGCACTTGTTGTAGTTGTTCTTGTTATTATTTTTATAGCTGTTATTATTGTTGGATAAGACAGAGAGAAATTGAGAGAGGAGGGGAAGACAGAGAGGAGGAGAGAAAGATAGACACCTGCAGACCTGCTTCACCAACCGCCTGCAGGTGGGGAGCTGGGGGCTGGAACTAGGATCCTTACACCAGCCCTTGTGCTTTGCGCCACGTGCTCTTAACCCGTTGCACTACTGCCCAGCTCCCCAGAATAGCACTGTGATATGGGAGCCTCAGGTATGCAAGTCTTGTTTTGTGCTCTCCCAGCTCCACTCTGTCCCTGACCAATAGTTGATTCTTGTAATCTGCCATTAGGGTCAAAACTGACTGTAGTGACTAAACATATCTTTTGGTTACTCCATAATAAGTATAGTGTGTATACTATACACACTTTGGCAATTTATGAGAAAGTTCCATAACTATTCTTTAATGTCCACTTGGGATCTAATATATGGCCAGGAGGGGACGGTTAAGGGCATTGATGTCTCAGATCCTTGGAGACATTCATAGTTTTGGAATTAAAAAAAAAAAAAGCAAGGACTCAGGAAAGTAACCATATGGAGAAAAAAGGGCAGACTGTTTATACAAGAGAGTGTTGTGAATTTTCTGGCATATATAGCCATACTGTCGAGCTCAGATGTCTGTGTAATGTAGGGGGTTTATTACCAAGTAGTTATCTGCTCTCGAGAACATATCTTAAAAGAATCTGCATGAGCAGATTTTAGGATCTGGGGTTTGCTGTCCTGTCAATCTCAGGACAAAGTATTCATTGGCCAAGGCATCAGTTGATTCTATGCTGATCTTATTATATTTTCTGGAAGAAGGTGGGGGGAGACCACATATCAAGGAATGCTTTCTATACAATCGATGAGGTCAGCAGTGGCTTGAGTCCAATTTCATCATTAAAGCCAGGTGTACATGATGTGAAAACAACGTGTGAATTCCATGTTCTCAGATAGTTGGTTGTTTAGTTGGCGGTGGTGGTGATGGTGGTAGTGATGGCGGCGGCGGTGGTGGTGGTGGTGGTGGTAGGGAGATCTGTTAAACTGATTGTTGAATTGAATTGACTGGCTGCTCGAATTGATGAACCAGTTACATTAAAATGGTTGATCCAATTAGGCACATAAGATGATTGAAAATACAGAGATCAACGGCTTCTGGTTTAGTGTTTTCATTTAATCTAGGCTTAGCAGTGAAAAATACTGCCTTCTTCATGCGGGACCCTTGCTGTAGCACCTGGGTGGCCTTGAGCTTCTAAAGTGTGCCATTTAAGCTCAAGAAAGCCTGTGCAATGCAAGCAATCTGTCTCAACAACAACAGCACTAAGTGCATTTTACTGTTTTTTTTTTAATTGCATTTTGAATCACAAAGGGAGGAGGTTGGCATAATCTTTTTAAAAATGTAGACTTTTAAATGCTTTAAGCCTGCACTGTGAAAAAGAGTGATATGTATCTGTTGTCATTATTCTGTGGATGTATTTTCCCAAGTTCATTGCTCAAGAAACCTTTGGTTAATTTCCTTAAAAATTTAGCCACAAACTACTACCAGACATAAGCCAGACATGCAATTTGTCAGTAGTTAAATAGTAAGCATTGCATGATGATTTGAGGAAACAAGTCAGAATTTTGTCTTTTTATTATTTAAACTTTACAGTTAGAAAGAAGTTTTAATAAAAACAGCTTGGCTAGGAAAAAAACCATAGAATACATCATGCTTTTCATCATCACAGCAAATAGCTACGTCAAATTTGGAAAATAAAGATAAAAAAAACTCTAGAGTTTATCCCTCTAGTTGAATTATATTATTATCCAATTTTAAGGGGAGGTAATGGGGTTTCAAATGGTAGGTAAAAGAAATCAAATTAGACTCCTTCTTCTTCTTCTTCTTCTTCTCTTCTTCTTCTTCTTCTTCTTCTTCTTCTTCTTCTTCTTCTTCTTCTTCTTCTTCTTCTTCTCTTCTTCTTCTTCTTCTTCTTCTTCTTCTTCTTCTTCTTCTCTTCTTCTTCTTCTTCTTCTTCTTCTTCTTCTCCTTCTCCTTCTCCTTCTCCTTCTCCTTCTCCTTCTCCTTCTCCTTCTCCTTCTCCTTCCCATTCTTATTCTTATTCTTTTTTAATTAGACATGTTCTTTAGGGTTATTCTCTCCCTGTACAAAAAAAAAAAGAAAGAAAGAAAAAAGAAAAATGTAGCTATAAGTATCCAATGCCTATTTATTTCTAATTGTACATTGTATTTCAACCTTTTTATTTGGTGTTTTTCCACAGCTGTAAGGTCTTTTTTAATTTTAACTGTTATTGGTGATTTAATATTGATTTGCAAAATTACAGCATAACAGGGTATAGCTCACACTGTTCCTACCATCAGGGTTCTGAATTCCCCAGTTCCTGCACTGGAAGCTACAACAGTTCTCCCAAGGTTGCAGGTATGGGTTAACTAATATTTATACAACCCTATGTCTATATTTGTATATATTTGTCCTTTTTTATCATCAGATTTTCTTTCTTTTTTAATTTTAATTCTAAAAAGGAAACACTGACAAAACCATAGGAAAAGAGTGGTACAACCCCACACAATTCCCACCACCAAAACTCTGCATCCCATCCCCTCCTCTGATAGTTTTCCTCTTCTTTAACCTTCTAAGTGTATAGACTCAGGGTCATTATGGGGTGCAGAAGGTGGGAGGACTGGCTTCTGTAATTACTTCTCCGCTGAACATGGGTGTTGGCAGATCAATCCATACTCCCAGCCTGTCTCTCTCTTTTCCTAGTCTGGGCAGTGCTCTGGGGGAAGCAGGGGTCCAGGACATATTGGTGGGGCTGTCTGCCCAGGGAGGTTCAGTTGGTATCATGGTAGCATCTGGAAACTGGTGCCTGAAAAAAGAGTTAACATATATAGCCAAAGAAATTGTTGACTAATCATGAACATAAAGGCTGTAATATTGCAGATGAAGATTTGGGGTCTCCGTTTTGAAGATAGCAAGTAGGTCTATTTTAGTTACTTTCCAAAGGACCCATGACTATACTAGTTTTTTCCTGAGCCTCACCTTTGATATGCAGGTGGAACCAAGTTATTTTCTGGGGAGACAGTGTCATGGCTAGAAAAAGCACTAGAAAGCTGGATCAGGGAAGAGAGTAGCTCCCAAATATGGGAAAGGTGTATAAATATTGTTGACAGTTGACCCACCAATTTGATTTGGGGCCCATGTAACCTCTGCTTAGGAGCTTATGTAACCTCTGCATCCCTGTAGGTCTGAGCTCACATTCTGTGGTTATGAGTAGAAACATTCCAAGATGCTCCAAATTCAGGACCCATCTTCCTCAGGTGGTACATAGAGTATGTTGTCCAGCCTTCCTTGTATATGATCATATACAACATAATTTATGTCCTTTGACATTATTTAAATTATTTATAATTTATGTCCTTTGACATTATTTACATTTAGCTGTGCCACCGGTTGCTTCTGTTCTCCCTGATGTAGGCTTTTGAGAGAGTCAGCATATCAAAACTCTGCCTATATATTAAAAAGACTCAGTCTGTGCTTTAAAAAGTTTGAGACATACAATAAATTTTTCCCCTCTCATATTAATTAAATAGTGATTTATATGACTAAAAATTGGTAGGAGTGTACATAAACACCATTCCCACCACCAAAACACTGTATAGCAAGCTCCCCCCAACACCCCACCCCCACACCACCCCAGGAAGCCGAATATCCACCCTCCCCCTCACCCCAGGGTTTTTACTTTGGTACCCTACTCTAGATTTAGTCAAATCCTGCTTTTAGTTTCCCTTTCTGTTCTTCTTTTTCAACTTCTGTTGATGAGTGGGATCATCCCATACTCATCTTTATCTTTCTGACTTAGCTCACTTAACATAATTCCTTCTAGCTCCATCCAAGATGGGTCAGAGAAGTGGGTTCATTGTTCTTAATAGCTGCATAGTATTCCATTGTGTATATATACCACAGCTTTCTCAGCCACTCATCTGTTGTTGGGCACCTGGGTTGCTTCCAGATTTTAGCTATTACGAATTGTGCTGCTATGAACAAAGGTGTACACAGATCTTTTTGGATGGGTGTTATGGAGTCCTTGGGGGTATATCCCCAAGAGAGGAATTACTGGGTCATATGGAAGGTCCATGTCTAGGCTTGTGAGAGTTCTCCACCATCAGTGCAAAATTGTTCCTCTGTGCCCAGAGCCTCTCCAGCATTTGTTGCTGCTGTTCTTTTTGATGTATGCCATTCTCACAGGGGTGAGGTGGTGTCTCAATGCTGTCTTTATTTGCATTTCTCTGATACCCTACCACCATCTTTATAACATTTGGCAACCTGCATTCCGTTTTTTGACTACCATGAATTTTTCTATTCTATGTGTCTCACAAGTGTGAAGTCATAAAATATCATCTCTGTATGTCTGGCTATCCTGCTAAGTGTAATGTCCTCATACTGTATCAAGTGTCAGAATTTACTTCCTTATTATTATTATTACTATTATTATTATTATTATTTATTTGCCTCCAGGGTTATTGCTGGGGCTCAGTGCCTGCAATACAAATCCATTGCTCCTGGAGGCCATTTTTTTCCTTTTTTTTTTTAATAGGATAGGACAGAGAGAAATTGAGAGAGGAAGGGAAGACAGAGAGGGGGAGAGAAAGATAGACATCTGCAGACCTGCCTCACCGTTCTTGAAGCAAACCCCCCTGTAGGTGGGGAACAAAGGACTTGAACCAGGATCCTTGCTAGGGTCCTTCTGTTTTGTACTATGTGCATTTAACCCAGTGTGCTACCATCCAGCCCCCTTTACTTCCTTTTTAAAGCTGAATAATATTTACACACACACACACACACACACACACACACACACACACACACACACACACACAGGTGTATATGTATCATTCATGTATATATTTTGTTCATCCATTCCTATGTTAGTTTTACTTTTGCATATTGTAAATGCTGCTATGAATGTCTGTTAAAAACCCCTGTTTTCAATTCTGCTAGCTGTATTCTTAAAAGATATCATCTTCCTTTTAAACCTGACCGTCTTGCACCATCTTTAGTTAGACTGACTGTAGAGATGGGAGCCGCAGACCCGGAAGAATCAGGAAAGCAAAGCAAGAATTAGCCATGGGTGGCTTTTATGTCGGGTTATAAACGAGAGACAGACTTTAAAGGAAAAAGTCCAAATGAAAGCTAGGGCTCCCATCCCCCCCCATCTCTTTCCTCCCCATTCCCAGTGCATGGCAGCCGCCCCTCGCTCCCCCTTCTCAAGTATGTGAAGAGTGACTGGCCTCCCATGTTTATAAGGCTGCTCTGCAATGCGATTGCTCCTCCAGGACATTTACGATTCCCATAATAACTAAACCATGCTGTTCTCCTAACACTGGGGCCTTTGGAGAAGTCATTACTCTGGTGATCACAACAAAACTGAATTCTAACGGACTGCCTGCTGGTGCAATGCACTGTGAGTAACTCCCTGGGTTCTGGCAGTAAAAACAAATTAAATTAAAGATCCCTATTCACCAAAGGCCTCATTCTCATTTTTTGCAAAGTTTCCATTAAACAATATTGTCTGCAGCAACTACGCACTAACGTTCTCCCCTCAGGGAAGCCAGTGGAAAGGAAATTCCAATAGGAGAATTATTAAATTTTCCCATTAATTTTGTGCTACAGACTCTTAGCATTTATTAAGAATATTAGGAAGATTCAAAGTTCTGCCCTCTGTGAGTTTTGCAAAGTATTTATGGAAATTGGATTTCACCAGGAAGATGCGAGTTGCTGAAAACCAGAAATGAACAAAGCAATAGATTAAAATGATGAAGTTTACTTTGTAAATAAGAATGGCTATAATTTCTCCCTTTTACTAGTGGCGTGGGAATAACCCAGGGAATATTTTAAGATTCCTTTTCCCTGCAAGAATCTCAATCTAATTATGATGAGTTTCCCCTTGACTTTGCCTTTGATTTAGCAATCTTGAAGAAGGTGCATCCTACTTGGGAAAAGCGGGTTTGATTTTCCGACAGCTGAGCGGGGGGGAGAGCAAAATACACCTCGTGAAGACTCTGGGTGGGCTTCCCACACTCATCAGTGACTTGGTTGGTTTATTATTACTGTCAAAACTATAACAAAGTGTCCAATTGCTTCAGTTCTACATTATTTGAGACCACACTTCCAAGAATATATGAACACTTCTGTGCTTAAGAATGAAGGTAGAGAAATTGAAACAATACCTAAAACTGATTGAACCCTTACACATACCAGGTAATATCTAGTGCATTTCTTTCTATGCCATTAACAATTTTTAAATCTCAAAGCACTCTTTTAAGGGAGGTACTTAATGTTTTAATTTTTTTTATTCCTATGTTGTGGACAAGAAAACTTGTCCAGGCCACACAGTTTGTCAGCAATAGAACTTTTCATTCATTTATTCATTGATACTACTGTTTGGCCCTGGTTTTGCATATGGCATGATGCTAGGCGCTGAGGTTCAATGTTAGTGAATGAGACCGCTGTTTGTTGTCTGACAGAAAAGGAAAACCAAGAGGCAATTGGAGAATGAAAGCTGGCTGTAAGAGAACACATAGCACCATAGGTTGGGGCTGCCAATCTGTCTGGGGTGAGGTTTTCGTTATTTAACGAAAGCACTGCACCACCCTGGCTTATGATGTAAGGGACTGAACCTGGAACTTCAGAACTTCAGGCATGAAAGTCTTTTTGCATAACCATTATACTACCTCTCCTGCCCTGGGATGGGATTTAAATTCAGGTATGGCCAATTGCAAATCCTGTTTGCTTTTCCCCCACCCCTGCTACATCTACTGAAGCCAATGGGACCTTCTTTGAATCACTTAGGCACTTCTTCTTCTTCTTCTAGCGTTTGCCCTTCTTCCGTAGCCAGTCAACAGCGTCAGGTTGAGCCTGATGTCTGCTTGTTGCTGGCTTTGAAAGTGACTGGGATCCATGTGGATTCAGTCGGCTGGGAAGGATCGTCAGTTTCCCCAATGAATGGGTACTCACGGGATGCACCACGAGAAGGTTGATCCAATGCATCCCACTTAGGCACTGAAGACACCCAACTACTTGGCTATATTTCCCAACAAGAAGACTAAGAACAAATACTTCTCTATGGTTGCTTTTGGGAAGGGTGGTAGGAGGGGGCAATCAGTTTTTGGAGTCCAAAAATCGACAAACCCCAAACTTTAGGTAAATTGGAATGATTAAAGGTAAACAGAAGCTGGATTCTATCTTTATATTACAGACAAGGAAAGGATTACTCAAGCGCCTCTCTGGGGATATGCATAATCCTTATCAAAATAGTCACTATCATGTTCTATGTGACTTACTTGGGCTTGATTGAAAACTAAGTAAACCATCATCCAGCTGTTTCTAGTTCTTTAAAGTAGAATCCATCTGGACCTTTCAGAACAGGCCAGATATAGATCTCATCACAAGGGTGAATGGATGAGGTTATCCTGCCCAGTAAAGCTGCAGAAAATAATTGCCCACTGGGCTGTTAAAACCAGATTCTCTAGAGACTTAAGAATCAGAGTTACAGGGGTCAGGTGGTTAAGTGCACATTGTGTGAAGCACAAGGACCTGTGCAAGGATCCCCCAGTTTGAGCCCCCAGCTCCTCACCTGCAGGGGGTCGCTTCACAAACAGTGAAGCAGGTCTGCAGGTGTCTGTCTCTATCTCCTCATCACTATCTTCCCTTCCCCTCTCAATTTATCCCATCCTATCCAATGAAATGAAAAAAAAAAAAAAAAAAGGAAAAAGTGGCCGCCAGGAACTGTGGATTTGTAATGCTGGCACCACACCCTAGTGATAACCATGGAGAAAAAAAAAAAAAAGGAAGGTAAGAAGGGAAGAAAGAGAGGAAGAAAGAAAGAAAACAGGTGGAGGAATATTGATGCATACCAACAATTATCTGAGGCAAAAAGTTTCTCTCAAGTATTATAAGAGTATATACAGAGGGCAAGAAATGGCAGAGACTACAATGATTACCTATCTGTAAACAGCTGAGCCAGCAGTTGACTCAAAGCCCATATTTGGTCAGTAAATTACAGTATCAGCATGGAGATTTGAGTCTTCAAAGTATGTTCAATTCTTCAGAAGGTGTCATGAATACTGAATTTTTCTGGTGTTTTTCTCGAGAAATGGTTTCAATTCTTGACTGTAAGCTCCTGGGAACTTCACTTCCTAACTTTTAGTTGAATCAGAGTTGCATGTGTTTGCAGTTCTCTATCTTTCCACATTCGACACATGAAATTGCACATATTCAGTCCAAATTTCATATGAATTGACTGATTGAAACAGGATTCTGTTTCAAGTGTGCTTTGTAATTGAGCTCTCTTCTCTGGCTCTAGTCTCTGGTCATCCATATAAAAGAAAAGACAAATCTTGGAGTCTTATCTCTTTCTGAGAGTAGCCATAATTTGACATAATTTTGCATCCTATTTGAGTGCTTTCAAAGCTCAGCTAAATTACAAAGCTGTCACCCTGTAAAATGCTTTTTGCATATCCCTCTGGAAAGCATTCATTCCCATGGAGGCTTCTATACCTTACGGATATCAAATGCTTCTTGTGTTGTGTGGGCTGGGACTTGGAAATCCTTTCCTCCCTTTAATATTTTCTTTGTAAATTGAGGCACCCTTTGATAATGCTTGACTTATGCTAACCTTCTCTAACACCTCTAGCTAATAATCTTAGTCTTAAAGAAGAAAAAAATGAATGATTTATCTTATATGAGAAGCTATATGCCATGGTCTGGGAGGTGGCACAGTAGATAAAACATTGGACTCTCAAGCATGAGGTCCAGAATCTGATCCCCAGCGGCATATGCACCAGAGTGATGTCTGATTTGTTCTCTCTATCCTCCTATCTTTCTTATTAATAGATAAATAAATAAATAAATTCTTTTAAAAAAGAGGCACTATACCTTACATACAAGACAGAATGAAAGGTATTATAAAAGCACAGTGATTTAGCAGTACTACTCAAAGTGTGGTCTTTTGATAAGTGTCAGTCTAGAACAGTTTGTCACTGGCCCCTAAGAATATTTGAAATTTGCACCAGAATGTAAATAAGCTAGCAAACTAAGTGCACTATTCAGGTCAGCTATCATCATCATAATAATAAAAGTAATAATAATAATAATAATAATAATAATTTTCTCTAGGGTTATCACTGGGGCTTGGTGACTGCACTACAAATTCACTGCTCCTGGTGGCCATTTTTTCCTGTTTTATTGGCTGGGACAGAGGGAAATTGAGAGGGGAGGGGAAGATAGGGAGAGAGAGATACCTGTAGACCTGCTTCACCACATGTGAAGTGACCCCCCTGCAGGTGGGGAGCCAGGGGCTTGAACTGGGATTTTTGCACAGGTTGTTGCACTTTGTACTGTGTGCACTTAACTCAATGTGCCATTGCCCAGCCTGCAACTATTATTTTTCATAATAAGATTTCTTTTTAATTTCTTTATTGGGGGACTAATGTTTTACAGTCAACAGTAAATATATGAGTTTGTACATGCATAATATTTCTCAGTTTTCCAAATGACAGTACAACTCCCATTAGGTCTTCTGCCATCTGTAACAAGATTTTCTTTGGGACTCTCTGGGCTTCTTAAATCATTATGACCTTTCTCATTTAGAATTAGGAAGTTTTCTTCTATTATCTCCTGTAGTATGCTTTCTTTTTATTCTATTTTTCTTTCTCTCTTTCCTCCTCTGGTAAGTCAATAATGCGTATACCACTTCTTTTGAGGTAATACCGTATATCTCTCTTGCTGTTTTCAGTGTCTCTTAATCATTTTTTATTAGTTCTTTTATTTATTCTTAGTTTACTCTAATTTATCCTTAATCCTGCTGATGTAGAATTTTTTCCTCAGTTGTTACTTCCCTCAACTTCATTTCTTAGTTCAGCTATTTTGTTACCATGTTCAGTTTCAGTATTAGCTTATTCAGGCAGTTGGACTCTTAACTCAGCTATTTAAGCTTTTAGCTCTCTGATCACCTAGAAATAGTTTGTAATATGCATGTTCAACTGGTGTGCGACCACTTGGTCCACTTGGAAATACTCTGTGCTTTTTTTTTTTTTCAGAGTCTCATTTGTAGTTTCCCCATTTCTGATATTTGCCTCAAAAACTTTCCTTAATTTTGTTGTTTTTCACACCAATTAATGTTTGGATGTTTTCCTCTTTCTTATTTGCTCCTGGCTTGTTGAAAATTTTTTTTCTGGGATTCTGTCCTGGTTCATTTCTGCAGTGATCATTGTATTTGGTGTCTTTTGAAATTTGTGTCCTGGGTGGTGGTGTTCAGGTTTGGTATGAGGTGGCCTCTGGTCTGTTGGTTCCTGTACCCCTGAAGTCAGTTATCTTTGATGAGTTTCAAGTGTGGGTGGAGCTATTAATCTAATGGTTACACCACTACCTCTGGAAGATGCGAGGTAGAATATCTTGTGTTCAAATTGAAGTGAGAGATGAATAGAACAGCAAGATAGCACCCACTTACACTGAGCATGGTTTCTTAAGTCTTGAAGGGTCCCTCCCTCACATCTTTTCAATCTCCTTATCACACCTGCCTGGATCTACTTATGGTCAAGTGAGTTACTTAAGAGGTCACAGTTATAAAATTTACAGTTATTTTTGCTTTAATTTAATCCCTGAGGTGAAGCAAGGTAGTTCATAATACCTTGACATGCTTCTGGGAAGTCGGCTGGGAATAATTTTTTATAGCTGGCTCTGGGGGCTTCAATATCTAGATTCTTAATTAGTCACTAATGATTAAGAGATAAAACAGATAAGAAAGTGAAAATAAGAGGGCACAAACAAGTTATAATTTTGACTTAATTACTCACTAGTGATTAAGAGAGGTAATAGATATAACAAAGATAAGATAACAGAAAAATAGAGAATGAAATACGCCTATGATTTGATCACACAATAGGTACATGACTGGTGCTGGATCCCAAATTCTTTTTCCTATTATCCAGTATCTATATCTTGATTATGTCTAGCATTAGATTGGGAACCAGTGGTCTTGGAGTGATGGGGTCTGATGAAGAACCAGAATTCTGCCTTTGGTCTTTTTGGATTCTATTTTATTAGTCTCAGTTCTAATTTGTACTATTTCCTTCCTCCTGTTGACTTTTGTGTCTCCATGTTGGTTCTTTACTAGTTGCCTTAGTTGTGATGTTACCTGAGGTCTTCATTGTTTGCTAATATGGACCTGTATTGCTATAAACTTCCTTCTTAGGACAGCTTTTGCCTTGTCCCATAGGGTCTGTTTCTGGTAGTCAATCTCTTCACCTTTATTGCTCTCCAAGTAATTTTTATCTTCTCTTTTGATTTCTTCAGTGATCCAGTGACCTAGGTGTTATCCAGAAATATGTCATTTATCTCCACAGTTTGTTCTTTTTGTGGTTTATTTCTATTCTTACCACCTCATGGTCAGAAAAGATGCTTTTAATAATTTCAATTTTCACATCTCATTAAGGCTGTCTTTGTGTTCCAAACATGGTTAATCCTCAAGAATAGTCCATGCACACTTGAAAAGAATGCATATACTTTTTTTTTCTGGAAGGGGGAGATGAAAGATTCTGAATATATCTGTTAAGTTCATCTCATCTGTGACTTCATTTGATGCTTCCATTTCTTTCTTTCTTTCTTTTTTTTGTCTTGATCATGTCTTCTGCTGTGAGTGATGTGTTAAGATCTCCTACTACTATTGCCTTATTGTCCGTGTCTCTCTTGAGGTCAGTAAGTACTTTTTTTTTTTTTTACACATATTGGGAGCATCTCAAAGGAGACATGGACAGGAGCACAGTATTAGTAGGAGACCCTAACACACTACTCACAACAAAAGAACAGACATGAGGACAAAAAAAAAAGGTCAACAAAATACAAAAGTGACAGCTGTAAACTAAAAAGTTTTTAAGTGATTTTTTTTAAAAAACAAATTGTTGTTTTAACTCAGTTTCAGTAGTGATACACCACAGCTGCTAATACCTTGGCATACAGCCTGATGCTGGCTGGCATTAATTTTTCTAGCCGGCTGTGGGATCCTGAGCCAATCATGGGCTTTAAACTTAGCCAGAATTTTTTGTTTACACAGTAGTGTGTTCTTGCATGAAGTTCAATATTTTGTTGCCTTTGGGTTCACAGGTTAAGCACTTTCCTGCCACTAGCAATTTCCTCTGCTCTATAACCCCCAATTTGGCAATCACCATTAGTAAGTACCACTTCTTGAGTCCTAAAAATCTCTCCCTAACTCTTTTTTTCCATCTATTGACCACATGTGTTTGCACTTACCTTTGGCTTTGTGAATTTTCAAAGAAATTCTGGTTGTATTTTGTTGAGTTTTAAGGTAATTTTTAATTGCTTTTTTCCTAGTTGATCAGGAAGAGAAGTGAAGTGAGACAACTGCTATTCCGTAGCCAGGCTTCTGGAAATCACAGGCAATACCTTCTATCTTCTTATCTGTCTTCATAGTGCTAAGAGTTTATAAAAAATCAAATCAAATCAATCAATAAACAAAACAAAACAAAAAACCCAAAAAATATCAAACACAACTGAGGAGGAATTGACCAAATGGAAACATAATACTTAGGTTTAAGGTTGATTTACTATAAAATCTGATGTCCTATGCAGTTTGGAGTCCAGTACCCACCACATTGGAGGGAGCTTCAGTGTTGTGTTCCCCCCCCCCCCTTTGTGTTTCTGTCTCCATCTTTTTCTTTTTATCTGAAAAAAGCAGGCCTGGAGCAGTGAAGCCTGGGATTTAATGAAAAATAAAATAGTTGATGTCTTCACATGAATAAAAAGTATGACTTAAAGACAGTTTCCCTGCATTTAATAGTTATTTTTATAAAATAAAATTACTACCAGATAACGCAAGTCTCTATCTGCAAGTTAAAGTAGTCTGAAACAACATATTGCTCAGTCAAAACAGGAAAAAGTTTTGGATTAGAACATGAAACATAATACATGAAGGGCATCTTTGTAGCATTATGGAATTTTAAAATATGGATTTCTGATTTAGATTCAGAGTAGAGAGCAAAATGAAGTAAAACTCATACACACACACACACACACACACACACAGAAATGCATTTGCATATTGTACCTCTATGGATGTTCTGGTCACTCTGTGGGTATGTGGGCCTTCCAGTCTGGTGACAGCTATGCCTTTTGCTTGAAGCTAAGGGAGAGGCCAGACTGATCATGGCAGAGTCTAGCAAAGCTCCTAGCTGTTAACAAGTGTACTCTCTATTCTCCTACACTTAATTTCTTCTTCTTTTTTTTTAAATTTAATTTCTTTATTGAGGAATTAATGTTTTACATTCGACAGTAAATACAATAGTTTGTACATGCATAACATTTCCCAGTTTTCCATGTAACAATACAACCCCCACTAGGTCCTCTGTCACCCTTCTTGGATCAGTATTCTCCCCACCCACCCATCCCAGAGTCTTTTACTTTGGTGCAATATGCCAATTCCAGTTTAGGTTCTACTTGTGTTTTCTCTACTGATCTTGTTTTTTAAATTTTGCCTCAAAGTGAGATCATCCCATATCCATCCTTCTGTTTCTGACTTACTACACTTAACATGAATTTTTCAGGGTCCATCGAAGATCAGCTGAAAACAGTGAAGTCACCATTTTTTATAGCTGAGTAGTATTTCATTGTGTATATAGACCACAACTTTCTCAGCCACTCATGCATTGTTGGACACCTGGATTTCTTCCAGGTTTTGGCTATTACAAACTGTGCTGCCAAGAACATATGTGTACACAGATATTTTTGGATGGGTGTGTTGGGTTCCTTAGGATATAGCCCCAGGAGAGGAATTGCAGGGTCATAGGGTAGGTCCATTTCTAGCCTTGTGAGAGTTCTCCAGACTGTTTTCCACAGAAGTTGGACCAATTGACATTCCCACCAGCAGTGCAGGTGGGTTTCTTTGACCCCACACCCTCTCCAGAATTTACTGTTGTTACTTTTCTAATGTATGACATTCTCACAGGAGTGAAGTGGTATCTCATTGTTGTCTTTATTTGCATTTCTCTGACATTCAGAGACTTGGAGCATTTTTTCATGTGTTTCTCAGCCTTTTGGATCTCTTCTGTGGTGAATATTCTGTCTCTGTCCTTTCCCCATTTTTGGATGGAGTTATTTGCTTTCTTGTTGTTGAGATTGGCAAGCTCTTTATATATTCTGGTTATTAGCCTCTTGTCTAATGTATGGCATGTAAAAATCTTCTCCCATCCTGTGAGGGGTCTCTTGATTTGGGTAGTATTTTCTTTTGCTGTGCAGAAGCTTTCTAATTTGATGTAGTCCCATAGGTTTATGCTATCCTTACTCTTCTTTGTAATTACTTTTCATTGAAGGTGTCTTTAAAATTTATGCGGAAAAGATTTCTGCCAATATTTTCCTCTAAGTATCTGATAGTTTCTGGTGTAACATCCAAGTCCTTGATCCACTTGGAATTTACTTTTGTATTTGGTGAAATATAGTGTTTCAGTTTCATGCTTCTGCATGTTTCAACCCATTTTTCCCCAAAACCTTTTGTTGAAGAGACTCTGCTTTCCCCATTGAATAGTCTGGGCATCTTTGTCAAAGATTAGATGTCCATAGGTGTGGAAGCTTACTTCTGGGCTTTCAATTCTATTCCAGTGGTCAGTGTGTCTATTCATGTTCCAGTACCAAGCAGTTTTGATGACAATGGCCCTATAATACAGTTTTAGATCTGGAAGTGTGATGCCTCCAGTTCTGTTCTTTCTTCTCAAGATCATTTTTGCAATTCTCGTCTTTTCTGGTTCCAGATAAACATTTGTAGCATTTGTTCTATTCTCCTAAAAATGTGGTTGGGATCTTGATGGGGATAGCATTAAACTTGTAGATGGCTCTGGGTAAGTATATTCATTTTGATGATGTTAATTCTTCCAATCCATAAACATGGAATAACTTTCCACTTCTTTGTGTCTTTTTCAATTTCCTTGAGCAATGACTCATAATTTTCAGTATATAAGTCTTTCACTACTTTGGTTAGATTTATTCCTAGATATTTTATTGCTTTTGTTGCTATAGTAAAAGGAATTTATTTCTGGATTTCAACTTCTTCTAACAGTGTTTGCATAGAGGAATGCCACTGACTTTTGAATGTTAATTTTGTAGCCTGACACCTTACTGTATTGCCTGATGATTTCCAAAGCTTCTTGCTGGATTCCTTAGGTTTTTCTACATATACTTTCATGTCATCTGCAAATAGGGAGAGTTTGTTTGACTTCTCTTCCAATCTGTATTCCTTTAATTCCTTGCTCCTGCCTGGTTGTTATGGCAAGAACTACCAACCCTATGTTGAATAGTAATGGTGATAGTGGGCAGCCTTGTATAATACCTGATCTAAGGGGAAATGCTTCCAGTTTTTCACCATTGAGTATGATGTTGGCTGTAAGTTTGCTATATATAGACTCCACTATCTTCAGGAATTTTCCATCTTTTCCCATTTTTTGTTGTGTTTTGATCATAAAGGGATGTTGGATTTTGTCTAAGGCTTTCTCTGCATCTATTGATATGACCATGTGGATTTTGGTCTTGCTTTTGTTGATGTGGTGGATCACATTGATTGATTTATGTATATTAAACCAACCTTGAATGCCTGGGATAAGTCCCACTTGGTCATGAAGAACAATCTTTTTAATATACTGCTGTATCCGGTTGGCTAGAATTTTGTTCAATATTTTAGCATATATGTTAATTAGAGATATTGGTCTGTAGTTTTCTTTTTTGGTTTTGTCCCTGTCTGCTTTTGGTATCAAAGTGATGTTGGCTTCATAGAAGCTGGCAGGGAGTATTCCAGTGTCTTCAATCTTCTGGAAGACTTTTAAAAGTAGAGGTATTAGTTCTTCTTTGAAGGTTTTGTAGAATTCACTTGTAAAACCATCTGGTCCAGGACTTTTAGTCTTGGGAAGATTTTTGATAACTGTTTCAATTCATTAGCTGTGATGGGCCTGTTCATGTTATCTACTTCCTCTTTACTTTTGGAAGTTGGTATCTAGGAAATCATCCATTTCTTCCAGTTTCTCTAGCTTGGTGGCATATAGTTGGTCATAGAAGCCTCGCGTGATATGTTGAATTTCTGCAGTGTCTGTTGTGATATCTACTCTTTCATTTAGTATTCAATTTATTTGGGTCTTCTCCCTTTTTTTGTTTTGTGAGTCTGGCTAAAGGTTTGTCGATTTTGTTCACTCTTTTGAAGAACCAACATTTGCTTTCATTGATCTTTTGTATGGTTTTCTTATTTTCAATGTTATTGATTTCTGCCTTAACTTTAGTTATTTCTGTTCTTCTGGTTGCTTTAGGGTTCCTTTATTCTTCTTCTTCTAGGTCTTTAAGATTTGCAATCAGGTTGTTTATTTGTGGTTTTTATTGTTTCCTAATGTGTGCTTATATGGCTATGAACTTCCCTCTCAGTACTGCCTTAGCTGTGTCCCAAATATTTTGATAGCTTATGTCTTCATTTTCATTGATTTCTTCTTTTATTTCCTCTTTGACCCAGTAGTTGTTAAGGAGTATACTGTTGAGCTTCCACATTTTGAGACTCCTACTAATCTTTTGTTGATTGTTAAGTGTTAGTTTAATTCTTCTGTGGTTTGAGAAGATGCTTGGGATGATTTCAATGCTCTTGAATTTGATGATGTCGTCTTTGTGGCTTAACTATAGTCTATCCTTGAGAATGACCCATGTGGACTTGAGTAAAATGTGTATTCCAGTTTCTTGGGGTGAATGACTCTGAAAATGTCCAGTAGTTCTAGTTTATCTATCTCCTCATTTATCTCCCTCATGTCTTTATTGATTTTCTGCCTGGATGATCTGTCAAGTTGTGAGAGTGGGGTGTTGAAGTCCCCTACTATGACTGTGTTGCTATTAATATATTGCTGTAGTTCTTTCAGTAGATGTTTGATGTATTTAGATGGCTTCCCATTGGGTGCATAGATGTTAATAATAGTTAAATCCTCTTGATTGACTGATCCTCTGAGCATTAAGTAGTATCCATCCCTATCTTTTTTAATTCATTTATTTAAAAGTCTATCATGTCAGATTTTAGAATAGCTGTTCCTGGCCTTTTTAGTGGGTCATTGGCCTGTAGGATAGTTTTCCATCCTTTCACTTTGAGTCTGTGTTTGTCTTGTTGAGTTAGGTATGCTGTCTACAGCATATTGTTGGGTTGTGTTTTCTGATCCATCTTCCTTCTCTGTGCCTTTTAATAGTCGAATTCAGTCCATTGACATTTATTGATATCAAAGATTGAAGATATTTTAACACCATTCTTGTAGAGTTTTTGTTCTAATGTATGGCCTATTTATGGTGGTGTGAATATGTATAGGAGACCTTTCAGAACTTCTTTCAGGGCAGGCTTGGTAATAGTTGACTCTTTCAACTGCTGCTTGTCTGAGAAGGATTTTATACCTCCATTTAGTCTGAATGACAGTCTCACAGGATAGAGTAGTCTTGAGTGAAAGCCTTTCTCATTGAGCACTTGACAGATATCTTGCCATTCTCTTCTGGCCTGTAGTGTTTGTGTGGAGAAGGCTGCTACTAATCTTATGGGTTTTCCTCTGTAAGTGGCTCTTTGTTTTTCTCTTGCAACCTTCAAGAGCCTTTCTTTATCCTTACTCCTTTCCATTCTAAATATAATGTGACTTGGTATCTTTAAATCTGGGTTAATTCTGTTTGGCACCCTCTGGGCTTCTTGAACCTTTATGTCTTTTATGTTGTCTAGAATAGAGAAGTTCTCAGCAATTATGGCTTAAAGAATGCTTTCTTCCCCTCCCTCTTTTTCTTCCTCTGGTAAGCCAATAATGTGAAGATTATTTCTTTTAAAGTCATCCCATAGGTCTCTGTTGTTGTTTTCAGTATCTCTTAATCTCTTTTTGAGATATCTTACTTCTTTTTTAGTTGTCTTTAATTCATCCTTGATGTTGCTAATTCTGTCTTCAGCCTCATTGATTCTATTCTCTCTCCCCTCTACTGTTTTTTGGAGTTCATCTATCTTGTTACCCTGTTCTGATACTGGATACTGTTTTAGCTTGCTCAGCTAGTTGTATTCTTAGCTCAACTATTTAAGCTCTCTAATAACCTTGAGATAGTGTTTTCTCTCACAGTCCTATTTGTTGTTTCTGCATTTCTGATGACAATTCTTTCAAAATCTTTACTCACTCCTGTGATTATTTCCTTAACTAGTGTTTGGATGTTGACTTCATTATTTTGTGCTTCACCCTTTGGGGGCTTTTAGCTGGACTCTTGTCCTGGTTCATATCTCCAATATTTCTTCTTCTTGGTTTAACCATTTTATATATTATGTTATGAGGTCCCTCTTTCAGTACTTTTCAAATTACTGATCACTCTTGCCTGGATAGACTTAGTAGCTAAGTAAGGTAATTAAAGGGTTCACAGTTGTGGAAGTTGACAGTTATTTCAATAGGATTTTAATCCCTGAGTTGGAGCTCAGGAGAATATTTATACCTCAGTGACCTAGTGGTGGGACTATGAGAGTCTCTTCGCATAACTGCTGGATTATCTCTGCCACACCCTGCTTTATCTCTTGCTCAGGAGTCAGTGATTAAGCCAAGAAGCCTACTTATACTTTAAAAGCCCTTGGGCTCCCATAGCCTACAGGGAAGAAAAAGCACAAAAGAGACTTTTAAGGCACTGTTTGTGTTCCTTGATGGGGAGTTTATGTCTATGCATCTTAGTTTAAAATGTCATGAGGATATAGTTTCTTCTAGAACTATGACATCCATACAAGGAAGAGAAGAAATACCTCAATCTCTCCCTCTGTTGAATCCTCTACTCTCTATATTTTCTGTTGATTGAACCAAATGCCAATCACAGGAGTAGGAAGTCTGGATTAAACAGTTCCCAGGAGTCAAAGAAATGTGTATGAGGAAGACAGGGTTGAAGAGAAAAGGAGTATGAAGTAAAGAAGACATGGTGATGGTAGCATCCTGAGAACAGTCAATGCAATAACAAAACAAAAAAGCAAAAACAAAAACAAGAACAAAATCCCTTGCAACATTTGGCAATCTGTTGAGATTCTGTAGCAGGAAATGGAAAAAGATGGAGATCTTGCCTTCCAAATGGAATACTGATTTGAGACCAAGATTTCCTAAAGTCATCCTTTTGGGAAAACACTGAGAAACACTGCAACATCTACTTCTCATTTTGGTTTTAGAGATAATATGTATCAGCCTGTTAAAGACTCTGGGAAGAGCTACAATGATGAGACAATTTTTAAAACTCTAACTCCCCCAAGTCATCTTCCCTTTCTTCACCATTCTATCAACACAGTTCTAGAGACCTGTTTGGAATTGCTTGTCCAGAAAATGTCCAGAGGATTCTAGCTGTCAAAACTCTTTTTCAACTCTTATCTTATTCAACCGTTATAACTTTACTTTGAGCTAGAATTCTGAGATTCAAGGAGATGGAGTGACCTAACCAAGATCACATAGCTAGTGAGTAGTGGCACATACAGGTTGGAAGAGGAAAAAAAAATTCTGATGGTGCCTTATAATATAATACGCAAACTCTTTGGGGACTGGAGAGAACAGTGTTTCAGGGAAATGAACAAAAATTTGCAAGTATTCAGAGATGTATTTTTTCATTAAATAATAATAATAATAATAATTATTATTATTATTTGTCTCCAGGGTTATTGCTGGGGCTCAGTGTCTGCACCACAGGTCCACTACTCTTGGAGGCCATTTTTTCCCCATTTTGTTGTCCTTGATGCTGTTATTATTGTTGCCACTGATGTTGTTGTTGTTGGATAGGACAGAGAGAAATGGAGAGAGAAGCGGAGACAGACAGGGGAGAGACAAAAAGACACCGCAGACCTGCTTCACTGCTTGTGAAGCGACTCCCTGTCGGTGGAGCCAGGGGCTCGAACCGGAATCCTTACACTGGTCCTTGTGCTTGGCGCCATATGTGCTTAATCCGCTGCACTACCGCCCATCCCCCATAATTTTCTTATTTATTTATTTGTTTGTTTGTTTGTTTTTGTTTTTGTTTTTTTCACCAGAGCCCCTATTCCTCTCACCCCATCCTTTCCTCTCCTTCCCAGAGTCCTTTGCTTTGGTGTAATATACCTTACCCTGCCCAGTTTTCACCTTACACATTTTAAAGATTAGCTATTGACTTTCAACTGTGGGAAATGAGAATTATGCACTTCTATAACATTTTCTTTGTGTTTTTGTGTAATACAGTCAAATTTGCATCAAACATATTCAGATAGTGTGTGTGTGTGTGTGTGTGTGTGTGTGTGTGTGTGTGTGTGTGTGTAAAGAAACAGTTGGTTCCTACTTAACAAAGATTTCAAAACAGTTATTTCTTCCCTTATTTTATATATTTCCTGGAGTTGACAATTGCCTTTTTAGTAATTTGTCAGTTCACTTTGCTTGTCTGCCCAAGTTTCCTCACAGCCTCTGATAGCCTCTGCATACAAATATTTATTTCTGAAAATGTCTTCTTCTGCATCGATATTGATACGTAACAGAACTTGAGGTTGGCAGCTGGTGTATACCTTTCTCAGCTATCATTCTCCCATGGGGAACTTTTCTCTCAATTCTTTCCTAATTCATTTCTCTTTGCTTTCACAAAGCAAAAAAAAATTTTTTTTTAAAGGAATTCATTTGGAATAGGTGGGGAGAGAATTGATGGGAAACTTTGTTTTTAGTTATTCTCCCTGACTTACATTTTATTGTGTTGAATTTTATAAGTAGACAGTATATGTACATACACTTTCCCAAGATATAAAAGAACATAAAGTGAGAAGTACAGCCTCCCCCCCTTCCTAATTATCCATTTCTGTCTCTGAGACATCATGACAGGCATCTGCTTCCTGTCACTACTTTCAGGATTTTTTTTTTTTAATGAACTTATAAGGCCATGTATGTGTCAGTACCTACAGATTGCAATGCTTTGTACATAGTATCTTTATCAATTAGCTATAGATCTTGATTTTATTGTTTCACCACATTTCTTCAGAGACTTTCTACTCTTCATTGCCAATCTGAAAGGTGAGACAATTGCAACTCACAATACTAATTTCTTTACTATAAGCAGATCTAAGATTCCAGTATGTTAGGAACAACTCTTTGGAATTCTGTGAGCAGTCCACATATATTTTTTTCATTTTTTTTTAATTTACTTACTAAAACAGTTTCTATATTGGGAATATTTTTTGTGATGCAGTCTGCAATTGTATAGGCCTTTCCTTGGCTTACTTTCCCCCCCCCCCATTTTTTATATTTTCTCATGCAGATCTTTCTCTTGATAATCAGCTTTAATTTTCAATGGTTTAACATACAATATTTTAACAAATCCTTATTCATTCTGAGTCTCATGCCTTTAAAGTACTTTTGTGAATTCATCTTACACATTACAATGGTTTCTTACCTTTAATTTGCTGTTATCATAAGTTATATGTTCAAGACCTAGCTTCATTTCCCTTTCCAGCTAGCTATATATATTTTTTCCCAATATGACTTTATGTTGTAATTGACCTTTTCCTCACCGACCTTTTACATATAAAGACATAATCATATTGTTTTTATCATATAATAACTTTTAAATGTATTTAGATTAATTTCCTGTTTCCCACTGGATTTTATTTTCTATCTATTCAATATAATTTAATATTCAGTCTTTTTTATGTTCAGTCTATTTTTTTTAAGAATTAAATTTCTTTTTTTTAAATTTATTTAAGAAAGAAAACATTAACAAAACCATAGAATGAGAGGGGTACAATTCTGCACAATTCCCATAACCCGATCTCCACATCCCACCCCCTCCCCTGATAGCCTTCCCATTCTCTATCTCTCTGGGAGTATGGATCCTGGGTCATTGTGGGTTGCAGAGGGTGAAGGTCTGGCTTCTGTAATTGCTTCCCCATTGAACATGGGCGTTGATTGGTTGATCCATAATCCCAGTCTGCCTCTCTCTTTCCCTAGTAGGGTGGGGCTCTGAGGAAGTGGTGCTTCAGTACACACTGATGGGGTCGTCTGTCCAGGGAAGTCTGGTCAGCATCCGGAACCTGGTGGCTGAAAAGAGAGTTAACATACAAAGCCAAACAAATTGTTGAACAATCATGGACCTAAAGACTGTAATAGTGCAGATAAAGTGTTGGGGGTATTCCCTGCACTCTCATGTGTACTTCTGCTTTCAGGTATATATTTTCCCCCTAGTTTATGGGCATGGGTGAACCTATGCTCTATATCTCAGGGGACCTGGACTATATCTAGGTTTGGGGACTTTATTGGGGAGTGGAACACCTGGAATGGAATTAGAGAATACTATGAAAGGAAAGGTCTCACCCGAGTGATGAAGCTGAAGGGTTGTCATTCCACACCTGAAGTCTCTGGTCACAGTCTGAAGTGCAGCATGCTGGGGTGGCACTCGTTGCGTTGATTAGGTTGCGATCCACGGATGCAATATTATTTGATTTGAATTGAGAGCAGCATGCAGAAAAGTGTGCCCCACCCTAAGGTTCCAGGACTGGGGGAAATATAGGCTCTGTAGTGGAAATGTGAGGTTCCTGTTGTCTTAGGGTTCAAGAAGACAATGGATAGTTATTGCTATCATCACATTATTTGGTGATAGGGTTAACTTTGGAAAGTCCCTTTGATAGGGTTTGGGGTATAGTACCCAGCATCTTGTATATAGCTGTGCTACCGGTTGCTTCTGTTCTCCTTGGTCTAGGCTTTTGGGAGAGAACATATCAAAGACCACCTATGTATTAAAAAGAGTCTGTGTTTTAAGAGGTTCTAGACATATCAGTTTTTTGCCTTTCATATTGATTAAATAGTGGTTTGTATAATGTTTACACTTTAATAGGATTGTACATAAACAGCACTCCCACCACCAAAAGACGGTGTCCCATCCCCACCACCCACCCCCTGCCCCCCACCCTCCACCATGCCGGGAAGCCCAATGGCCACCCTCCCCTTCACCACAGTGTTTTTACATTGATGCCCTGCTCTCGATTTAATTATATCCTGCTGTTCAGTCTATTTTTAATGTGAATGTATTTAGTGTCTTGAAATCTACCATCTTTTCTTTACAACTTTTCCTCCTCTTCTTGCTCTGAGGGAACCTCTAAAATAAATAATATTTTATTGATTTACTATGGGGTTATAATAGTCTAAGACTTATAAAACTACACTCATCACACCTGCCATCAAGGTTCTAGTGTTATTACATCAGAGACCCTTTTGGTGGCTGAAGAGATGCTACAATATTTATACAAAATAATTTCTTTCTTTTTAAGACTTTCATATATATATATATATATATATATGTATATGTATATTTATTTATTTTCCATTTTGTTGCCCTTTTTTGTCTTTTATTGTCATAGTTGTTGTTGTTATTGATATCGTTGTTGTACAGGACAGAGAGAAATGGAGAGAGGAGGGGAAGACAGAGGGGGAGAGAAAGATAGACACTTGCAGACCTGCTTCACCACCTGTTAAGTGACTCCCCTGCAGGTGGGGAGCTGGGGGCTCAAACCGGGATCCTTACACCACCGTCCTTGCGCTTTGCACCACTTGCGCTTAACCAGCTGCGCTACCACCGGACTCCAACAAAAGGCTTTCATGCCTGAGGCTCTGAGGTCCCAGATTCAACCCCCAGAACAACTATCAGCCAGAGCTGAGCAGTGCTTTTATCTTTCTTTTATAAATAAATAATAATAAATAAATAACTATTTAAAGCAAACCAAAGGTAGAGACCCTTCTCCTTACCCCACTACTCTACCTCCCCATATTCTGATAAATATCACAGTCTTCAGAGTCAGTTTGTCTTGGGAAAACTATGGTGTGTGTGTGTGTGTGTGTGTGTGTGTGTGTCACAGCACTTTGGTGGTGGATGCAGTCTGAAGCTATAACCCTATAATATTATAACCTTGCAGATCTTTATTTAATTTATTTATTTATTTGCCTCCAGGATTATCATTGGGGCTTGGTGCCAGAACTAAGAATCCACTGCTCCCAGAGGCCATTTTTCCCCCATTTTATTGAATAGGATGGAGAGAAATTGAGAGGAGACAAGGAGATAGAGAGGGAGAAAGAAAGATAGACACTTGTAGATTTGTTTCACTTGTGAAGTGACCCCCTCCTGTAGGTGGGGAGCCAGGGGCTCGAACCGGCATCCTTGCTGGCTCCTTGAGTTTCTTCCTATGTGAGCTTAATCCAGTGTGCTACTGCCCAGCCACCTTTTGTAGATCTTTACTGAATCACTAATGCAATTTGAAAAAAAAAAAAAAAAGCCAGTTTGGTTATTATTACTATCTTTGCAAGTTTTTTTGCAGTTATTTTTATTCTACACAGGAGTGAAACTATCCAGCAGCTGTCCTTGTTTCACTCAGTATTATCTGGAAATTTTGGAGGAGAACAATAAGTAGATAATTTGATTATTCTCAGGTCCAAAGACTGATTTTTTTTCCTTTAAGTTCTGCCTACCTCTTTTTGCTTCAAATCATAACTAGTAACCTGCAAACTACCTGGTTTTATAAAATCTGTTTTTGCTGTGTCTTTACTCATCCTTTCTGGACTCTAGAATGATAGACTGGGCTAATTATTTGTGTTTTTACTGGAACCAAGGTTTTCCAGACCCCAGCTCAAAACTTATGAGCACTACTGTAATGAAAAAGCATTATTCCTTCTCTTTTCTTAAAAAAAAATTAGTATTTATTTGTTTATTTGTTGGATTGAGACAGACAGAAATTGAGAGGGGAAAGGCAGAGAGAAAGAGACAAATGCAGGCTTACTCCAACATTCTTGAAACAGTCTTATTACAGGTGGAGACTTGAACCCAGGTTTGAACCCTGGTCCCTGTGCATTGTAACAAGTGTACCATTATGCTATCAACCCTACCTCTGCCCACTACTTAAATAATTTAAAAAAAATATTTATTTATTTATTCCCTTTTCTTGCCCTTGTTTTATTGTAGTTGTTGGAAAGGACAGAGAGAAATGGAGAGAGGAGGAGGAGAAGACAGGGAGGAGGAGAGAAAGATAGACAACTGCAGACCTGCTTCACCGCCTGTGAAGTGACTCCCCTGCAGGTGGGGAGCTGGGGGCTCGAACTGGGATCCTTATGCTGGTCCTTGTGCTTTAAACCACGTGCGCTTAACCTGTTGCACTACCGCCTGACTCCTGGCTTAAATATTTTAAATACATTTTAGCCTAATCTTTCCACAGCACCCAGAGGAGATGGAGTGTGTTTCTCTCTCCACACCTACCTGTTGGTGGTCACCACTGCATGGACTCCACTGCAAAAATATTTCCTTTTCTGGCCACCATCCAGCTCTCACCAGGTTTTGGGACATCCAGACTTCCTACTGCTCTAGCAGGCACACGGCTGCATGAGTGTGTTTTTATTTCCAAAGTTGTAAATTGCCCCCAAATAGTTTTTAATACAATTTACAACGTGTCTGACAAGAAAACAGGTTGTTTCTGCCAAACCCTGACTTTTAATTGAACCTCTATGTGAGTGTGGGGGACAATAAATAGGCTTACCCAGGGGGGGCATATAGCAACAGTGGAGTTATTTGAGAATATCTCCTGGGAAGGTCAGAGGGCAAAGAACCCACAGTTTCTGGATACATTGTTTACTTTGGTTAATTTTGGCTGTTTCTCTTAAAGGGCCAGTGCGAAGAAGTAAGAGGATAGTGTGTCATCTATTACTACCATTGCCATTTTTTTCTCATTGTTGTTGCTGTTTTTAAATGGTGCCAAGGATTGAGCCCAAGGCCTTACTCATGCAAAACAGGAGTTTTAATGCTGAGCTATCTCTCCAGTCCTCCATAGCTATCTTCTCTAAGTTCAGAGAATCTTCTAGGATCACTAGGAGAGAATAAACTTCCTGGGGGACCGGTGGTGACACACCCAGTATGAAGTGCAAAGACTCACTCAAGGATCTGGGTTTGAGCCCTCAGCTGTCCACTTGCAGAGGGACACTTCACTAATGATGAGGCATGTCTGCAGGTGTCTCTCTTCACTCTCTCTCTTTCTCCCTCTACCACCCTCTCCTCTCTCAATTTTTCTCTGTCCTATCCAATAAAATGAAAAAAAAAAAAAAAAAGGCCACTAGGAGCAGTGAATTCATAGTGCAGGGAATCAAGCCTCTCAATGATAACCGTGGAGGCAAATAAATAAATAAAATAAAAAGAATAAATTTCTTCACCATGAATATCATAAACACCATTTATTGAACATTTATTGTTCACTTCCTGGGCTCTGACTCTGTGTCAGTTATAGGACATGATGACAAAATGTCTGCCCTTTCCTTAAGATGTTTCTGTGTGGAGACTTGGAAAACCTCAGGTTATCACAGAATGATTGCTAGACATCACTCTGTTCATGACGACTTCTCATCTGGTCATGAAATTGAGTGAAATGTAGCCTTCAGTGAAAGTTTTTAAATATATTTTTAGAAATTATTTTTAGTGTTCAGATTAAAGAAACATTAATAGGTTCTCCCTTTTCTTTTGATAGGGCATCAGAGTTCCTTTTACCTCACAGACACTTTTTAGGATCCATCAATTGATAACAACAGTTAACAAAATAATTTATTTTGCAGCGCTCCTCAACCCCAATAGTAGAGTTAAGGAGGTGGATTGTAAGAGGTAGCCTTGTCATTTGGGTTTAGTGGAAGAATAAAAGGAAGAAATAGAAGGGTTTCTAATTACATTAATTTGAGTCTAAAGGGTTGTCACAAAAGCAAAAACCAAGAGACAGACTGATAGGTGAAAATACAATTTGCTCACCATTTCCCAAAGACATATTATTTCATTCTTAATAAAGATAAACAGATAAATATGTTCTGGGACGTAGTTTTTAAACCACAAAATAAAAATTAGCTGAAATAAAAACAGAACACATGCTTTTCAAATTACTGAAGAGTAGGGCAAAGATAGTCATTTCACATATCTAACATAGGCATCTAACATGTTGGTGTTTTCACTCATTAACTGTCTCCTTTCAGGGATTTCTGGATCATGTCATTCCCTCTGGATCTCGGCATCATCTTTAGTATCACTAATGTAAATGCCACAGTCCTGACCACAGCTTCCTCCCTTTTTGGCTTTTTTCTATTTTTAATAAAACTACTAAAATAGTTCTTGATCTCATTGTGATTTCTAGTCTCTATATCTCCTAGTTTACCCATTTTCTATCTCCCTTCACTTTGTTTTGTTATCCTATTTAAAGCCTGAATGCCGTTGTTTCAGCAATATTACTGCCAATGATCTAAACTTTGCTTTTTGATGTTTCATCATACCTCATGTAACTGAATTTTAATTTTAGAGCAACACTCTTTGAATACTTTCCTTTTCCTATGTCTGAGCAGCTGGAAGACCACAGATGGGATTGTGCCTGACACATGCATGACCATCAGTCCTGAATGGGCATGATGGTGTCAAACAGTTCTGGTGTCTCTTAATAGTGATTCCTTCAAGCCTTGTTCCAACTATGTGGGGAGAGGCCCAGTGTCTGAAAAACCTAACCATTATCTCCATGAGAGTCTGAGAGGGTTGACTCTGAGCCTCCTTCTCACAGGAGGTGCGGTTGGCAGGTCCCCACTCAACGCCATGGCTGGTGATGGAATTTTCCAGGCTGGGGACTTTCTTGCACATGCTTCCTTATTCCCGTTGAACAAAGGCCATAAGTTATGGACAACTAAAGCCCACCACAAACATCCTGGTTTTGCTTAACTGCCTCCCTACCCCCCTGCCCTGAGGTGCTCATGATTGACCTTTAGATCAGACCTTATACGGTAACTTCCTAGCAATGATAAAATTAAAGACTTAACCCTGTACTCTGTGTGGCTTAATGATTAGCAAATAACCTCTTCTCTTCCCTAACCGCTTGAGTATATCTGCCTGCTTGTACACCCAATAAACAAGATGTCTCCCCAAAACTCTCCCAGAGGTGGTACTTTACTCTGCATGCTCACCCTCCTCAGCAGTCTCCCCAGGAACCACAGGATGGCCCGTCTCTCCCTCCTCTTCAATCGCTGGCCAATGCGCAGGGGGAAAACCAGCCCCCACAAAACTGCTCTAACACTCCTCTTATTCATCATCTCTTAACAGTTCTAATTTCATATTCCATATCCTCTGGGCACACTACTCTTCCCCAATCTCTACATGTTTAAGAACCTGGGAGCACCACAAATCCATTAGAGTTTTGTGAAGCCTTTCATTACATAACCATGAGTAATTAAATAATTGGCCACTGAAGATAGCCCTCAATTTTCTTTTTCTTCTAAAATATTTTATTTATTTATTGGTTAGAGATAGACATATAAATCAGTAGGAGAGGGGAGAGATAGAGAGGGAGAGAGAAAGATACCATAACACAACTTCATTACATTTCACATGTTTTTCCCCTGTAAGTGGGAACCCAAGGACTTGAACCTGGGTCTTTATACATTGTAACACAACTTCTCTTCCAGCTGCACCATCAGCTGATCTTTGCCTTCAACTTTCATCTCTTTTCCCTGCCCAGGAATTTGGAGGTGAGAAAGGGAATTCCAAGTTTCTAATCACCTGGTTGGCTGCCATGGCTATGAGCCTCGAACCTTTGAAGATTTTCAAAAGCTTCTCCATTAACATAAAAACATAATAAAAGATGCCTTCCTCACTTTCATCATTTAGAAAACTCCAACATTTTAGAATTTTTGTGCCAGAAATAGGAACAATTTTTATTTTATCTTATTTATATCTCCAATGTTATCACTGGGGCTCAGTGCTGGCACTATGAATCCACTACTCCTGGTGGCCATTCTTTTCCATTTTATGGTATAGGATAGAGAGAAACTGAGAGAGGAGGGGAAGACAGAGGGAGAAAGATAGACACTTGTAGACTTGTTTCACTGCTTGTGAAGTGACCCCCATGCAGATGGGGAGTCGTAGCTTGGACTGGGATCCTTGTGCTTAGTACTATGTGTGCTAAATCATAAAACCCCAGGCATTTCATGCTATTAACTACAACCATAGACTGTGTGTTTTGTTTAAAAAAGGATTTCATGGTCAGTGGTGTTCCAAAATTCCTACTGACCAGTGACTTCATAGCTGCTTTAATGTCATAGCATTTTACACCAGCATGTCTCTTGTTAACAGCATACTTGACTGAATATCCTACTATTTTATTCATGGTGACTTCTAAGCATACAAAATCCACTGCTAGTGTTGCCAGTAAAATCCCACCTTAACTGATGGATCTTGAAGTAAAATTAAAAGTGACTGAGGATAAAGAGGTTGAAACTCAGAGATGATTATTGCTGTCAAGTCATGCACATTTTTTTCCCACCATAGTTGTGATGTTGAAGAAAAGGAACAAAGTCTTGAAAGTAGTTAAATGATTTAGCTTTGGCTGGTGATGGTGGTCGGATATGTGAAGGACCCAAGAGAATAAATGAGCAGACAGTTATAGAAAAATGTAAATTTTTTGGAACAGACAAGTCAAGAAATAGTCACTAAGGAAGGTGATGAGGTAGCCAGTAAAGGACCAGCTGCTAACTGAATTCTGGGAAGGATATGTATTTTTGCCTATAACTTGGGTTCATACTCTTTTGAGGTTGCTGAAAAGACACTTCTTGATCCTGCCTTACTTTTTTTTTGTTATCAATTTATTTATAAGGTTAAAAACATCAACAAGACCATAGGATAAGAGGGGTACAATTCCACACTATTCCCACCACCAGAGTTCAGTATCCCCTCCCCTCCATTGGAAGTTTTCCTATTCTTTATCCCTCTGGGATCATGGACCCAGGACCATTATGGGGTGCAGAAGGTGGAAGGTCTGGCTTCTATAGTTGCTTCTTCTCTGAACATGGGTATTGGCAGATCCATATTTCCAGCCTGTCTCTCTTTCTCTGGTGGGGTAGGGCTCTGGAGAGGTGGGGTCCCAGGGTACATTGGAGAGGTCCTCTGTCTAAGGAAGTCAGGTTGGTGTCATGGTAGCATCTGCAACTTGATGGCAAAGTGTTGGAGTTGAAGTGTTGACATTCCACACCTGGCATCTCTGGACACCATTTGATGTGAAACTTGTCAAGGTGGTACTGGTTTCACTGATTTGGTTGAGCTTAGCAGATGCAGTATCAAATGGTATGGATCGAGTGAAGTGTGCTGGATGACAAGCCATGCCCTGAAGTTTCCAGGACTGGGAGGAATATGGGCTTTATAGAGAATGGGTGGCTTCCTGCTGTCTTAGAGTCTAAGAAGGTAATAGATAATTATTATTATAACCAAGTATTAGGGAATTTGGTTTACTTTGAAAATCCCATGGTTAGGATTTGCTGTATCACCTTACCTTGATTTATGCCATTAAATGCTATTTACATATAGCTGTAGCTTATCTAGTGACATTTCTGCCTTATCTTATATATAGAAATAAGGTTCTTTCAAGTCTGGTGGGCCATCTCTTTGCTCCAACCAAAAGAATTCTAGCAATTTTTAAGACTTGGTATTATTAACAGGAAATAGACAGTGAAAAGATTCAGCCTTCCCTCAGCCAATCGATGATGACACTTTAATCTTCACCTCCAAGGTTGAATAAGAATGGAAGGAATTTGGGTGAACTAGATAACACAGGGAGAAGGATAAGAGAGGAAAAGGATTTTTTCCCCCCAGATAGAGAGGCAGAGAGACAGGGAGACACACTACAGCATGGAAGTCTCTTTCAGTGCAGTGGGTTGTATATATGGCAAAGCAGCACACTATCTAGGGTAGATGTCTCACCAGTCCATCATTGGCATTTTCTGAAAAAAAAAAAAAAAACACTAAAAAAATGACACCAATTCACAGTAGCCTTGAGCAGGTCCTTTAGGATGTAAAAGAAGAAGGAATTTCTACTAGAGGAAATGCAAGTTATTGTCCTGAAGATCATTTGGTGGGATGAGACATAAAAGTGGGAAACAGGGACCAGGAAGTGGTGGACCTGTTTGAGTGCACGTTACAATGCACAAGGACCCAAGTTCAAGCTCCTGGTCCTCACCTGCAGGGGAAAAGCTTTGTGAGTGACAAAACAGGAATGCAGGTGTCTCTGTGTCTCTTTCCCTCTCTATCTCCCACTTCCCTCTCAGTTTCTTCTTGTCTTTATCCAATAATAAAGATTTAAAAATTATTTTTTTTTAAAAAAGTGGGAAACAGTGGTCATTAATGACTCTGACCCTGTCTATTGCTAGGAGAATGCCTAGGCTCCAGGATACATTGGTGAGGTTGCCTGCCCAAGGAAGTCAGGTTGGCATCATGGTAGCATCTGCAACTTGGTGGCTGAAAAAGCATTAAGATACAAAAAAGAACAAATTGTTAAATAATCAGGAACCTAAAGGCAATAATAGAGCAGATGAGATCAGTGGGGCGGGGTGGTGGTCTCCATTTTAGAAAAAGCTAGTAGGTCTATATTCCAAGGACCTAGTAGGTCTGTATTCCAAGGGGCTCATGACTTAAGTAATTTTTGCCTGAGCCCAACAGTTAACATGCAGGTGGACCAAAGGTACTGTCTGAGGAGATGATGTCAGAGTTGGGGATAGGCCTAGAAAGCTGGATCAGGGCAGAGAGTAGCTCCCAAATATGGGGAAATTGTATGAGTTCCTTCTTATTTTCCTCCTTATAACTAGTATACTTTTCAAAATATAAATCAGCAGCATTGAGATACTGTAGAGGATACAAATAGAAAGACAGAAAGGGAGTTGTCTAATTTCTCAAGTTTCTACTCATCTTGCTATTTAGTAATCTCCTCAACTGTTCAAAACACTTCTCCTCCTCCTGCTCCTCCTCCTCTTCCTTCTTCTCATTCTTCTTCCTCTTCTTCTTCTTCTTCTTCCCCCTCCTCCTCGCCTTCTTCTTCCTCTCCTCCTCCTCCTCCTCCTCCTCCTCCTCCTCCTTCTTCTTCTTCTTCTTCTTCTATACTTGGCTATGTGGCCAATAACCCTAAGCTGAGGTGAGATGGAAAAAAAAATCCAACAAGAAAGTATTTAAATCACATTCAAGTTAAGACAGACAAATGATTCACAAGAGTTTTAAAGAGGCTTTTAGGTTTTCTTTTTAAATCAAGATAATAATAAAATGCACTAGTTGAAATCAAAGACAACAGTTTCCATTTGAAATCTGTCTCACTGAGAGGAAACAATGAAACCTTTCCAATTTATACTCTAAAAGACAGTAGAGCACAAAACATAGATAAGGGAATAGAGGCTTAGAGAGATCAGAGAAGGTACTGTTGGGTGACAGAATCAGGTAAAATTACTTCCTGTGAGATATTCAGCTGGCTAGTCTATAAAAGGTGGCATTGTTATTGCTTGGTAGGCAAGAGCTTTGAATCTGGATAGTACTGCATCCACCCCCACCACTAACTTTAACAAGGACAGGTGACTACTACAATCACCTAACGAGAGTTTTGATTCACAACCTGAATATATTTTTTTCCATTTTGTAAAAAAAAAAAATCACTCTTGAATTTGTTTACAAATAAAAAGACTTGGGTTAGCCAACAGCATGTTCACTTCCTATGTGCAGTACTGAATACTAAAAAGCCAGTGCATCTTCAGGTTGGAAGAATCCTTAGGGAATACTAGGTCTTTTTAGAACAGTGGAGTCCTGGTGGCACACCCAGTAGGACACACACGTCACCATGAGCAAGGATCCAGGTTCAAGCCCCTGGTCTTTACATGTGTGTGTGGGGACTTCATAAATAGTGCTGCAGATGTCACTCTTTCTCTGTTCTTCTATATCTCCCCATTTCTTTCTTTATTTTTCTGTCTCTATTCAACAAAACATAAACAAAAACAGTGGAGTCTTCTCTTTAGTTAAAATTGTATGTGAAAAGCCAAGATGCAAGGGTTAGAAAGTTAATTCTCCACATTGACATGTGTATGGCCCACACTCAAAACCAGGCACCACCTGGGAGATACTAAGGCAATGGAAAAATCTCCAGTGCTGTGTTCTCTCTCTCTGACTCTGACTGAGTTGCCCTCAAGCGATAAAATGGTACATGTTTGAAATCATAGTTCTGTATAACAAAACAAAACAGTATTTAAAAAGCAGCAATAGAAGCGAGACCAGTGGAGAGAGGACAGAGGAACAGAATACACCGAGCCTCATTTTCCTGAGTCTTCCTGTCCTGACTTAGTATCTGAAACAAGTTGTACATATGTCATAACTCTCTGAAGCAGTTAAAAAATTTCTCTATATTTATCTGATCATATTGAAGCTCTGTTATTAGATACAGTATTTATATTTGGTATATTATCTTGGTATTTTGACAGTATGAATTTTCTCTCTTTGTCTGTACATAGTATTCAAAGTCCATTGTGTGTGCTATCCAAACAACCACTCTTAATCTTTTGTATATTGTTAGCATGGTGTATCTGTTTTCTGTTCATTTAGTGCTGAACTATCTATTTATATACTTAAAAATCGCATCTTGGAGAACAGATGCAACTGACAGCACAGCTATATACAAGATGCTGGGTACTATACCCCAAACCCTATCAAAGGGACTTTCCAAAGTTAACCCTATCACCAAATAATGTGATGATAACAATAACTATCCATTGTCTTCTTGAACCCTAAGACAACAGGAACCTCACATTTCCACTATAGAGCCTATATTTCCCCCAGTCCTGGAACCTTAGGGTGGGGCACACTTTTCTGCATGCTGCTCTCAATTCAAATCAAATAATATTGCATCCGTGGATCGCAACCTAATCAACACAACGAGTGCCACCCCAGCATGCTGCACTTCAGACTGTGACCAGAGACTTCAGGTGTGGAATGACAACCCTTCAGCTTCATCACTCGGGTGAGACCTTTCCTTTCATAGTATTCTCTAATTCCATTCCAGGTGTTCCACTCCCCAATAAAGTCCCCAAACCTAGATATAGTCCAGGTCCCCTGAGATATAGAGCATAGGTTCACCCATGCCCATAAACTAGGGGAAAAATATATACCTGAAAGCAGAAGTACACAAGAGAGTGCAGGGAATACCCCCAACACTTTATCTGCACTATTACAGTCTTTAGGTCCATGATTGTTCAACAGTTTGTTTGGCTTTGTATGTTAACTCTCTTTTCAGCCACCAGGTTCTGGATGCTGACCAGACTTCCCTGGACAGACGACCCCATCAGTGTGTACTGGAGCGCCACTTCCTCAGAGCCCCACCCTACTAGGGAAAGAGAGAGGCAGACTGGGAGTATGGATCGACCAATCAACACCCATGTTCAGTGGGGAAGCAATTACAGAAGCCAGACCTTCCACCCTCTGCAACCCACAACGACCCTGGATCCATATTCCCAGAGAGGTAGAGAATGGGAAGGCTATCAGGGGAGGGGGTGGGATGTGGAGATCGGGTTATGGGAATTGTGCAGAATTGTACCCCTCTCATTCTATGGTTTTGTTAATGTCTCCTTTCTTAAATAAATTTTAAAAAAATCGCATCTTACACATGACATTAATTTGGTTCTTGCCTTTAAAAAAATCAATTTGGCAATCATGTCTTTTAAAAAAGCTTTACTTATTTTAAAGGTGAGAGAACAAGAGGAGAGACTAGAGTAATACTCCAGCATAAATGGTATTGGGGATGGAGGAAGAGGTTTGCAGTCCTGGACTTGATCAAGTTAACCCCCCCCCTCTCCCTACTACCAATCATAGCTGAGATACTGAGTCCATTTAAATTTGGTACAGCTGTTGAAACAATTGACTCTAGGTGTGTAGCTTTTCACTGTCTTTTGCATGGTAATAAAATATATTTTTAAAAATATTTTCTTTTAATTTTTTCATTACCCCTGGCTATCAAGATGACTTTTGCATTTCTAAAAACTGGAATATTTGACGTATAACAGTGTATGAATTGTACTTGTATAGAATAATTCAATACTTACATGCATGGTGAAAGGGTCACTGTAGGAAGTCTCACTGATCTCCATCACTCTACAGACACACACACACACACACACACACACACATTTGGCTTCAGGGTTATTGCTGGGGCTTGGTGCCTGCACTAAAAATCCACTGCTCCTGGAGGCTATTTTTCCCTTTTGTTGTCCTTGTTGTTTATTCTTGTTATTATTATTGTTGTTGTTGTTATTGCTGATGTTGTTGCTGGATAGGACAGAGAGAAATTGAGAGAGGAAGGGAAGACAGAGAGGGGAGAGAAAGACTCCTGCAGACCTGCCTCACCATCTGTGAGGCGACCCGCCTGCAGGTGGGGATCTGGGGGCTCGAACCGGGATCCTTACCCTGGTCCTTGTGCTTTGCACCATGTGTGCTTAACCCACTGCTCTACTGCCCAGCCACCCCCCCCATAGTTATAATTTTTTCTTTCTTGTGATGAGAACTTTGAGGATCTGCTCCTATAAATTTCAAATGCACATAAGTATTATAAGCTGTCATAATTACATCCCCAGTACTTGCTTATCTTTTAAGTGGAAATTGTACATTTTACTTCCTTGTACACTGCCTCAGTCTTGTTCTCCATGCTGACAAGTTAAGGAATGCAAACCCAGGGAGTTAAAATGACTTGTGCAAGTGCTGTCACCTGGACAGACAAAACTGAGGCTTAAGACATTACTTCATGTGAGTATGTGGTCAAGTTCATGCCCCCCCCCAAATATACTTATTATACTTGTGTACACTTAGTCGGTCAAACAAATTCCTTTTGGGAGCAGGACTTCGTTGAACGGTGTCTAGTGGGCTTAAGAAGGAACTCAAAAATAATTTAGGTGGCTGACATAAAGGCATATAATTCTGATGCTCTGGGTAGTACCCCTAAAGAGAAAGGAAAAGTCTGGTTTAAAAAGTTATGTGAATATCAAATTTTATGAGCTCTTATGGCCATTTATAGTTCTCTTTCAGGATGTCACGGGGTTCTGGCCATCATCATAGCGTTGCACAGAAAACTTTGACTTAGAAGTAAGAACACTGTCCAGATTTCAAATAAGTTAACATCATTAAGTCTCAGATACCTGTCCCTTTCAACACGAGGGTTCAGAGATTGTGGGAACCAGGTTTTTATACCACTTCGTCATTTCTTTATCTTTAGGGTCTATAATAACTGTCTCTGTCATCAGAGCAAATAAGTCTTGAACTCTGTGTGGGTACACACTGTAATGTTTCATCATTGCTTCTCTGCACTTGGCATGTTGGTTTTGTATAGAGTGGTGTTTGATAAATGTCACTCCCAGAGATTGAGAAGTGCTTTTGGCTAGAAGGAGTTTCTTGGTAGCATGCTAAACTGAGTGGTAGAAAAGAAGCAAGGCGTTTCTGGAGTTACAAATGGATCTGAATATTAATACTGGCTCAAGACTTAAATTCTTGCCTAATTTGGCAGAGATCATTTGTACAGGCTAGAGTTTTTTTTTTTGTTTGTTTGTTTTTTTACCAACATAAAGGAAGAAAGACAGACTAGGCTATCCTCAGGGCCTATTGGAAATATTTTCTTTTTCACAACATTTTTTATTTATCTTAATGAAAGAAATAGAAAGATACACAGAGAAAGAGGCCAGAGCACAGCTCACCTCTTGTTTATAGCTGGGGATGAACCTGGGGCTTCAGAACCTCAGGTATGAAAGTCTTTTTGCATAATCATTATGCTGTCTCCTTGGAAATATCTCTTATTCATTTGTTCAATGAGAGTTATTACTTAAAATTCTTTTCACAAGCCCCTTTATTATTTTTTTTAATTTTTAATTTTTTCCCCCTTTTGTCGCCCTTATTGTTTATTGTCATTGTTGTTGGATAGGACAGAGAGAAATGGAGAGAGGAGGGGAAGATAGAGATGGGGAGAGAAAAACAGACACCTGCAGATCTGCTTCACCACCTGTGAAGCAACTCCTCTGCAGGTGGGGAGCCGGGGCCACAAGCCAATTTAAAATTTGTGTTGATAGTGGTTAATAAGATTCTAACATTGTAAGCTTATAGTTCCACATCACACCCTCCCAATTAATAACTGCCATAGTTTTCAGAAAGTCTTTTTAAAAATTTAAGTATTTTATTTATTTTATTTTAATAAGAGAGCTACAGAAAGGAGAGACAGAGACCTACCCAGCTCCGGCTTCTGGTGGTGCTAGGGACTGAACCAGAGACTCTCAGGCATGAGAGTTTTTTGCATAATCATTGTGCTATCTCCCCAGCCCCAGAAAGTCTTAAGGAAAGTTTCTTTTTAAATTTTTTTTCCCTTCAAGTTCATGAGTTTCTGGGCTTTAGATTCCAGATGTAAGTAAGATCACCTGATCACTGTCTTTCACTTTTACTCATTTTGCTAGGCATTATCAACTCCAGTTCCATTGATTTTTGTCCTCAAAGCACACAGCATCATCTTTTTCGTTTATTTTTTTACTTGCAGAGTTGTTTTCTATGGAGCATATATCACACAGCTTCTTTATTTAGTCACAGATTGACGGACACACAGACTGCTTCCACTGATGACTGTTTCCAATACAGATAAAGATGGACCAATCAGTACCTACATTGTGGATTCATCCCCACACCTTGCAGTGGAACCTTCTTCTTTTTTTAAATTTTATTTATTTATTTATTCTCTTTAGTTGCCCTTGCTGTTTTATCAGTGGTTATTATTGTCGTCGTTGTTGGATAGGACAGAGAGAAATGGAGAGAGGAGGGGAAGACAGAGAGGGAGAGAGAAAGATAGACACCTGCAGACCTGCTTCACCGCCTGTGAAGCGACTTCCCTGCAGGTGGGGTGCTGGGGGCTCGAACCAGGATCCTTATGCCGGTCCTTGCGCTTTGAGCCACTTGCACTTAGCCCGCTGCGCTACCGCCTGACTCCCTGTGGAACCTTATTCTTATACTTCACAGGTAAGGAGGTTTAAATGCAGAGATTAAGCAACTCAAATTTACATAATCCCCTGAAGACAGAAGAGTAGTTCAAATTCAGATTTGCCTCAAGTTCCTTTCACTAGACCGTGCTGCTCCAAAGGTACATTGAGAAATTGAGAGGAGGGAGGTATGGTAAGTTGTTACATTCAGTTCTCATGATCATTCCTCTCCACCCTCCCTCCACCCTCCTGTTGCTGAGAAGTTTCAGCTCTAACCTCTGACTTCTTCTGTGATCATTTTTCAGGGACGGAAAGCTCACCCCCTCTTCACACAAGCTCGATTTTGGGCCAGTTCAAGTTACTGAATTTGTTTCTTCCTAAAGATCTCTCTTACTGTATACTTCTAGCTCTACTTAGCTTAGCTCTACTCTCTAGGGCCTCTAGTTTGTATAATGTTTTCTGGGCCAATGGGCAAGATTTAAATTTCACCAGGAATCAGACTATGAGGTGGATCTAGCTATGTCAAGATTTCTCAGCTACTTTTTATTATATTATATTATATTATATCATATTATATTATATTTTTATTTATAAAATGGAAACACTGAGAAGACCATAGGATAAGAGGGGTACAATTACACACAATTCCCACCACCAGAACTCTGTATCCCATCCCCTCCCCTGATAGCTTTCCTATTCTTTATCCCTTTTGGAAGCATGGACCCAGGATCATTATGGGGTGCAGAAGGTGGAAGGTCTGGCTTCTGTAATTGCTTCCCTGATAAGGATGGGCATTAGCAGGTCAATCCATACTCCCAGCCTGTCTCTCTCTTTCCCAAGTGGGGTAGGGCTCTGGGGAAGCGGGGCTCCAGGACACATCTGTCCAGGGAAGTCTGGTTGGCATCATGGCAGCATTTGGAACCTGGTGGCTGAAACATATATAATTTTTAACATATAAAACTGAACAAATTGTTGACTAATCATGAACCTAAAGGCAAAAATATTGCAGACATTTTTAACTGAAGTATTTTGGCATGAACCAAGTCCCTTTCTACTAAAACAGGTTTCCACTAGCTTTTTTTTTTTTTTTCCAACCGGTGCCCTAATTAGCTCTGGTTTATGGTGGTGTGGGGGACTGAACCTGGGACTTCAGAGCCTCAGGCATGAGAGTCTCTTTTTTTTTTAATATTTATTTTATTTATTTATTTCCTTTTGTTGCCCTTATTGTTTTATTGTTGTAGTTATTATTGTTGTTGTCGTTGTTGGATAGGACAGAGAGAAATGGAGAGAGGAGGGGAAGACAGAGAGGAGGAGAGAAAGATAGACACCTGCAGACCTGCTTCACCGCCTGTGAAGCGACTCCCCTGCAGGTGGGGAGCCGGGGTTCGAACCGGGATCCTTATGCCAGTCCTTGTGCTTTGCGCCACCTGTGCTTAACCCGCTGCGCTAAGGCATGAGAGTCTCTTTGCATAACCATTATGCTCTCTACCCCTTAGGCCACACTGGCCTTTCTGTGAGAAGATGCCTGGCACACAGTGTGGTCTAACTTTCCTCTGTTTCAGCTTCTCTGCAGAAAGTGTCTGCTCTTGTGCAAATTATTAAGCATAAGTGAGGCAAAGTTCTCTCATAAAACGGAGCACAGAGAATTAGTAGTACCTCCCCAGCAGCAGGACTTTTATTGCTAAATGACCCTGAGACTAGATTTTGTGCTGTGACAGCACCAAAGGACAGCCCACACCTTCCTGTACCACATTCATTCATCCTAACCTTCATTTATTTCCGGCGTTGCTTCCGGTGGTGAGTGTTTCCTGTGTGCTTGAGTCTGTTGTGCCCATGGGGGCAGGATGCTGACTACTGAGGCATGCCTCATGCGGGAATCAGTCTGAGGGAAACACAGCAGCTTGCATATCCCTGGGGATCACTGCTGAGCATGCAATGAATGATGCTAGTTCGCTGAACCCCAGACAAAACTCAAACACACCACTAACGTTTTATCCTCTTTAAAAACAAGTTTCCTCACCTTCTCCTCCTCCAGGTAAAAGCTCCCCATTTGAAAATTTTAATCGAATTTCTCTTGTGATGTAAGGGAAGAGCTTATAAGAGGACACCGAACAGCAGGGTACTTTCTGTCTTCCAAAGGATTCAATATTTAACTCTGTACATGTGCTCATGGACCTGAAGGCACTTTTGATATTTCTTCAGTCATTCTCAAGGGGTTCTTTTCAGTTATGTCCAGACTGGCCTGCAGGGGGCGTAGAGGAGTCTTTTTTATCATTCTACTTCCTCTCCCCCATTTCCCTCTTCTCTCATAAATTTTTTTTGCATTTTCATTAGTGATTTAATAACTATTTACAAGCCTGTAAAATGATAAGGGTACCCTCCACCCGTTTCATGAGTGGGGAAAGTTTCATGAGTGGTGAAGCAGGGCTGCAGGTGTCTCTCTGTCTCTCTCCCTATCTGCCACCCGCTTCCTCTAGATTCCTGGCTATCTCTAATAAATGAAGATAATACAAAATAAATAAAACAAAACAAAATAATAAGGGTATATTATATATCTCCACACCACATCACCACCCAAGTTCTGTCTCCCCAGTCTTTATCATTTCTTAGAAACTTTTGAATCATGAATATGTTTTCACAATTCTAATTTATCCTATATCTGTCATTCTTCACTGTGGAATGCCCTTAAATCAAACAAAGCTCTCCTGGGTTTTTTTTTTTGCCTCCAGGGTTATCACTGTGGCTTGGTGCCTGTACTACGAATCCACTTCTCCTGGTGGCCATTTTTTTCCATTTTATTGGATAGGGCAGAGAGAAATTGGGAGAGAAGAAGGAGATAGAGAGGGAGACAGAAGGATAGACACATGCAGACCTGCTTCACCACTTATGAAGCGAACCCCACCCCTTGCAGGGAGTGTGGGGCTTGAACCTGGATCCTTGCCTGTGTCTTGAGTTTTGTACCATGTGCACTTAACTGATGCAGCCAGTCCCCTTTAAAAGGCTTGTGCTATACCTTCTCTTTTCAACAAAGAAATGTATGTGAGAGATTTTTTTTTTTTCAAAAACCAAAGGAAATTTGAAAGGGATGAGAGTTTTGTTTTTCTATGAGAAGGCGAAGAGCTAGAGGAATTTGCAGTGTTGGCTTTGCAGCAGCTGTTGTAGAAAACACAACCTAAGCAGCCAGAGTGGCACTTCCAAGCTCCTTCCTGAGGATGTTTATCACCTCATTCCCGTCTTCTCTAAACGTCCATGTCATTGTGGGTTCTGTGTGCTTGATGGGTGTGATTTGGCAGGTAATTTTTGAGGTCTGGGAATGTTCAAACAATGTTTCCATAATGAATGAAGTTCACACACACACAGAAAGCCTCCACTCATCTCTCTTCTAAGCACAGTTGAAACATTGTTATTTAAAAAATCCTTGTCCTTTTAAGATTTCTAGGATGGGATCCGGGTGGTGGTGCGCCTGGCTGAGTGGACATCTTACATACAGTATGCAAGGAGCCGGGTTCAAGCCACCGGCCCCCACCTGCAGGGGGGAAAGCTTTGTGAATGTTGAAGCAGAGCTGTGTGTGTCTCTGTGTCTCTTCCTTTCTACCTCCCCCCTTCTTCTCCATTTCTGGCTGTAAATAGATAAAGCTAATAATAGAATTAAAAAAATAAAAATTTCTAAGATGAAGTCAGGGAGAGGCAGACAGAATTTCTCCTACACGTGTGTGAGTTACACACACATACACACACACACACACACACACTTCTAGAAACACAAGGGTAGGACACTTATATAAATATATATATATATATATATATATATATATATATATATATATATATGAAGAATAAGCCACAATGAGGAAGCCTAGAAACAAATACTAGGGGGCAGGTAACATGTTCACTTAGTTGAGTGAACATGTCACCATGCTCAAAGACCAGAGTTCAAGCCCTTGACTTCCATCTGCAGGGGCGGAGAAGCTTCATGAGCAGTGAAGCAGTGCTGCAAAAGTTTCTCGTTCTCTCTCCTTCTCTCAGTTTCTCCCTGTCCTATCAAATGCAATGACTAAATAAATAAATAAATAAATAAATAAATGGTTCTTGAAGCAAGACCTTAAAATTTGCTTAGAAAGTAGAGCCTATGTGAGGATAAGCGTAAGGATTCTGGTTTGAGTCCCGGCGCCCCACCTGCAGAGGAATCGCTTCACAGGTGGTGAAGCAGGTCTGAAGGTGTCTATCTTTCCCTCGCCCTGCTTTCCCCTCCTATCTCCATCTCTCTCTGTCCTATCCAACAATGACAACATCAATAACAGCAACAATAATAACTACAACAATAAAACAAGGGCAACAAAAGGGAATACATAAATATCAAAATTAATAATAATAAAGAAAGTAGAGCCTAGTGAAGTCAGTGTGTAACTTCTGTTATTCCTCTGTATCATCAAAAAGAACCTATTTAAGCTCTACCTAGCATGGGACACTCTGAGAGGTCATAAGTGCCTGGTATAGATACCTCAGTTTGGTTCTTTAGATTTCTCTCGACCTCCGCCCTACCTAAAGCACCGCTCAGCTCTGGTTTTTGGTAGTGTGGGGGGGATTGAACCTGGGACTCTGGAGCCTCAGGCATAAAAATCTCTTGACATAACTATTATGCTATTTCCCCTGACTACTTTCTCTAGATTTCTTTGCTTAAGTTTTCCACTGAGTGGGGAGCAGAGAGAAAAAACTGAGAGAACTTGAACCTCAGGCTGAGACTCATTATTTGCCGAGCTGAGATGAGATTCAAAGATGAGAATCTGGGGGCCCGGCAGTGGTGCACGGGGTTAGGCGTGCATAGTATGAAGCACAAGGACTCACTAAAGGATCCTTGTTCGAGCCCCCCGGCTCCCCACATGCAGGAGGTGGGGGAGTCATCTCACAAGCAGTGCAGCAGGTCTACAGGTGTCTATCTTGCTCTCTCCCTCCCTTTCAATTTTTCTCTGTCTTATCCAATTAAAAAACATAAAAAAGGGAATTGAGCGGTAGCGCAGTGGGTTAAGTACACAAGGCGCAAAGCCCAAAGGGTCCCGGTTCGAGCCCCCGGCTCCCCACCTGCAGGGGAGTCACTTCACAGGCTATGCAGCTGGTCTGCTGGTGTCTATCTTTCTCTCCTCCTCTCTGACTTCCCCATCTCTTTCCATTTCTCTCTGTCCTATCCAACAACAACGACATCAATAACAACAACGATAATAATAAAAAACCAAAACAAGGGCAACAACAGGGGAAAAAAAAACCCCAGGAACAATGGACTCATAGTGCTGGCACCCACCCAGCCCTAGAAAATAACGCTGAAGGCAAAATAAATAACCAAACAAATAAATAAATAAGTAAGAATCTGCCAGGAGCCAAAGAAGATTTTCATACTATTGACGATGATTTTTTTCTCCAGTCAGAAATATAATATATCTTATTTTCAGAAAATTTCAACAATGAAAAACAAATAGACGCAAGGCATCTGTACCTTTGCTCTAGAGACATCAGTACTAGCATTTTAAATTAAATATAAAGAAGTCTGTCTCTGAGCAGACATGTTTCAGGGCACCTATGGATATGAAAGCATGTAGCCTCTACACGTTAACATCATTTTTTTTTTCAAAAGTGGAATCTTACTGTTCATGCTTTTTCCACACTACCTTTTCCTGTTAATACTGTTCTAAGAACATTTTCCCAGGCCATTTAAGCATTTCTCGGGGTCAATAATTTTAAATGGACACACTATGTCAGGTACTTATACCGTAATTTATTTAACTATTTCCATATCACTGAAAATGCAGCTTTCCTTCAGTTTTTTTCCCTCCTTATAAGCAATGACCATCCTTGTACATTCATCTTCACACACATCTTTGGTTTCATGAAAAACTTCTCAGTCCCAGGAACCCAGTACAGAGGGAAATGTTTTCATCACCGCTTAAACACACTTTGGAGTCTGCTTTTAATTATAGCACCTCATAGGTATGGAGATGAGAATGACCCTTTATGAGTGAAATGATTAATCTTTACAGTGTTGAGGGGGGGTCAAGTCTAGATTCAGGAGTAGTTTTGAGGTAAATGTTTAAGTTTATCTATAGTCTTATTTTATTTTATTTTATTTTTTCTTTTTCTCTGTTAGAGAACAGGAAGTAGGGTTCTTACATTTCATTTCTTTTTCTTTTTCTTGTGTGATTCACAAGAATTCAGCAGGCAGGAGAAGGCATTCCTTCCTCCAGCACTGCCCTTTTCTTTGTGTTCCCTCATCAGTCTGGATTCTTTGGTGCTCAGATGGAAAAAGAAAAATGTCATTGCATTTTGTCCATAGATTAACCTCGCGGATGGATAGAAAATAAGCGAGTTTTCCCCTCCCCCTCCTCCTTTGCAACCAAGGTTATTGCCTTCACTATGAATCCACTTCTCCTGGTGGACATATTTTTCCTTTTGCTTCCTAATTATTGTTTTGATTAGATAGGACAGAGAGACATTGAGAGAGGACAGGGAGATAGAGAGAGGGAGAGAAAGACACCTGTAGACCTGCTTCATGACTCAATCGTGAAGAGCCACCCCCCTACCCCCACCCTGCAGGTGGGGAACAGGGCCTAGAACCCGGGTACTTCCGCTTGGTGATATGCGCGCTCAACCAGGTGGCCGCCACCTGGTCCCCTTTAAATTTTATACTTCTTTGTTATTATTATTATTTCTGGCGAGATTAGTCGTTACAGTACCGCTGTTCGCACATGGGTACAATTTCTCATCTCACCAAGATAGCTGTTTGCAAAATATTCCCACCACCGCCCCGTCCCCCCCATTAGATCCTGAAAGCCTCTCCTCCCCCCACCCCTTTGCCTGACCTTTTTCCCCAGAGTCCTTTGCACTCCCCCCCTTTTTTCCCTCCAGGGTTATTGCTGGGGCTCAGTGTCTGCAGCAAGAATCCACTGCTCCATTCCCCCCCCCCTTTTGTTGCCCTTGTAACCTTGTTGTGGTTATTATTGTTGTTGTTGATGCCGTTCGTTGTTGGATAGGACAGAGAGAAATGGAGAGTTGAGGGGAAGACAGAGGGGGAGAGAAAGATAGACACCTGCAGACCTGCTTCATCTCCTGTAAAGCAACCCCCCTGCAGGTGGGGAGCTGGGGGCTCAAACCGGGATCCTTATGCCAGTCCTTGCTCTTCGCGCCACATGTGCTCAACCAGCTGCGCTACCGCCCGGCCCCCTGCACTCACTTCTATGTGTTTAGTGAAAGTGGACGAGGAGCTAGGGTTCTGCAGATGCCAGAAAATGCCATATTCTGGAGGGTCGGTACTCAGTTTAGTCTTGAGAGATATGTTGCCTGGTAGGAAATGTTTAAGAACTTGTGTTTCTTCGGGAAGATGGAGAGGGTGATTGCAGATCTTAATTAGGACTCTTGTGTCAGTTCCTTTCTTCACTTCTGTTGTGTCTTCCTAAGCCTGCCAGGCCTCCGCCATGTTCACTTCCAGGGCCATGAGCTTCTCAGCAGCACTGCAGCCTGTGGAATTATCTGCTCCTTTTCATTCACCCGTGCACGTCCATCTGCTATTAATTTAATTTTAATTTTTTACGATTATGAAATGCTTTAAGTCTACGAGAAATATTAGGACACCCAGGTTCCTGCCGCCCAGATTTAACACATGCGAACAGTTTGCCATATGCGTTTCAGATTCCGTCTACTTTTCTTTTTTTTTTTAAGCATTGGCTCAAATCTTTCACTTACTGATGTCTCTTATTCTGTGTGCATGTCTGCTTTGCATTTATGATTTTTTTTCCTAAAAGCTTTCATTACTATTAGATTTCATGAGGGTGGAGAAATAAAAATACATATTTAGTTTTACTATCTCAAAATAGTAATCGAGCTGCCTGTTTAGCAGAATTATTCAGAAGACATTGATCCAGACTGACATCTGCCCTTCCCCCTACCCCCTATCTTGCCAAGCAAGGGGGGAGGACCTTGTGATTTCACCGTTTGTAGGTGGATGTATTTATTTATTTATTTATTTATTTATCTATCTATCTATCTATCTATCTACTGCTTCCCCCCTTTTGTTGCCCTTTTTTAAAAAATATTTATTTATTCCCTTTTGTTGTTCTTGTTGTTTTATTGTTGTAGTTATTATTGATGTTGTTGTTGTTGGATAGGACAAAGAGAAATGGAGAGAGGAGGGGAGAAAGACACCTGCAGACCTGCTTCACCACCTGTGAGGTGACGCCCCTGCAAGTGGAGAGCCAGGGGCTGGAACCAGATCCTCACTCTGGTCCTTGTGCTCTGTGCTTAACCCGCTGTGCTACCGCCCGGCCCCCAAGCGGATGTTTTTATTTAGAGGGATAGAGAGAGGGAAAGACACCTCAGCACTGGAGCTTTTCCCCCAGGGTGTGACACTGCCTCATGGTCTGGAGACTCAATCTTGGCACGCGTGTCTGGCAAAACAAACGCCCCATTTGGTGAGCTCTCTTTCTATCCCCTCCCTGATTGACAACAGGGTTGAGTGATGGCGCACCTGGTTGAACACACATGTTACAGTGTGTAAGGACCCAAGTTCCAGCCCCTGGACCTCACCTGCTGGGCGAAAGCTTTGTGAGGGATGAGGCAGGTTTGCAGGTGTCTGTCTTTCTGTCTCTCTTCCCATACCCTCTTGATTTCTGGCTGTCCCTAGCCAATAAATAAAGGCAATGAAAATAAATGAATAAATAGACAACATATGAAATAACCAAATTTCATATGTTTTTCTCTTCTTTTAAATTATTCAGTGAATTAATTTTCCTGTCACTCATCTCCTGAACTGGTTATTTTTACAGGCTTCAGTTTAACCCTTTCTTCCTTCCTTTCTTTCTTTTAAACATTTATTTATTTATGAAGAATAGGAGGAGAGAGAGAGAAAGACAGAACCAGATATCACTCTGGTACACGTGCTGCCGAGGATTGAACTCAGGACCTCATGCTTGAGAGCCCAATGTTTTATCCACTGTGCCACTTCCCAGCCTAAGAGTTTCCCTTGTATTTATCTATTTATTTTGCCTTCAGAGTTATTGCTGGGGCTCAGTGCCTGCACTACGAATCCACTGCTTCTGGAGGTCATTTTTTCCCATTTTGTTGGCCTTGTTGTCGTTACTGTTATTTTTGCCATTGATGTTGTTGTTGGATAGGACAGAGAGAAATTGAGAGAGGAGGGGAAACAGAGGAGAGAAAGACAGACACCTGCAGACCTGCTTTATCGCTTGTGAAGAGACCTTCTTCAGGTGGGGAGCTGAGGGCTTGAACTGGGATCCTTGCGCTGGTCCTTGTGCTTCACCCTATGTGCACTTAACCCACTGCACTACTGCCCGACCCCTGAGTTTCCCTTTTCTTGGCATGTGCTTGTACCTATAACAGCTCAAAATGAATTTCCTAAAAGACATGGTTTGAGGGACATAAATAGTTCATGTCTTTTCCCCACTCCCTTTATGGGGGATTTAACGGTTTACAGTTGATAGTAAAATATAATAGTTGGTACATGTGTAACGTCTCTCAGTTTTCTGTGTAACAGTCTAACACCCCACCTAGGTCCTTCTCCGTTTTCATGTTTCAAGACCTGAACACCCTCACCCACACCCCAGAGTTCTTTAACTTGGTGCAATACACCAACTCCAGATAGTTCACGTCTTATGTTGAAGTAGGACTTTTTTGACCCCTGACATTTGATCACTGATGTGCTTTAGTTGAAAGTCATATTTCCTCAGAAATCTGAAGATGGCACGTAACTGGGCCTGGGTGGTGGCGCACCTGGTTGAGCGCACATATCGCAATGCACAAGGACCTGGGTTCAAGTGCCCAGTCCCCCCCACCTGCAGAGGGAAAGCTTTGCAAGTGGTGAAGCAGTGTTGCAGGTGTCTCTCTGTCTCTCTCCCATCTCTACCGCCCCCTTCCCTCTCAATTTCTGGCAGTCTCTATCCAATAAATAAGTAAAGATATTAAAAAAAATAAGATAGCACATAACTGTGTTTTGATTTCTACTGGTTGACGAGCAGTTTGACATGAGTTTAATTTCTGTTTTGTGTGAGGAAAGTGTCTTCTTTTTTTCTTTTATGGCTTAAATTTTTTTAACTATCTGAAATAGTGAAGGGCAAGATGTAGCTTTAGTAAAAAATTAGGACTCTTTTCAGTCTTGATTATTGGGCCACTGAGTTCTGGAGAATAAACTTGCAATAAACATTCTTTCGTGGTCTCTGTTGCTCTTCTTTTCAAAATCTCATTAAGCTTAAGTCATTCTTCATGGATAGCTTTACTAGGTCCAGTCTACTCTCTGATATTTTTGTCTTGTAGCTTTTTGATTTTTTTTCATTTAAAAATTTTATTTGGCTTTAAGCTCAGCTTCCTTTAGGTGTTTTATTTTCTGTCTTCATTATTTTTTTAAGAAAATGTTTTTTTAAATGAAAAAATTCTGTTAATATATATTCAAATAGATTAAAGAGTTAGTAGAAAACTGTTATCTCTTACTATTCAGACCATTCTCTTGGTTTTTTAAAAATACTTATTTATTTATTTCCTTTTGTTGCCCTTGTTGTTGTATTGTTGTAGTGATTATTGATGTTGTTGGTTGCATAGGACAGAGAGAAATAAGAGAGGAGGGGAAGACAGAGAGGAGGAGAGAAAGACAGACACCTGCAGACCTGCTTCACCCCCTGTGAAGTGACTCCCCTGCAGGTGGGGAGTCAGGGGCTTGAACCAGGATCCTTATGCTGGTCCTTGTGCTTTGCACCACATGCGCTTAACCTGCTGCACTACCTCCCGACTCCTTCATTCTCTTGTTTTTATCTCCAGAAGATACTTTAGTTTTGCAAATTTTTAAACAGTATTTTTGCATTTCTTCTTCCTTTTTCCTCCTTTTTATTTTCTTCCTTTCCATCCTTCTTTTGGTTCTTTTAAGTCTGCAGCAGTACTGCAGACTTTCTACGTACTATTGAAGCTAAGTTTTTAAAATCTTTTTCATTCCACCTCTATCATCAAGAATACGTCTCCCAGCTTCACTTTCCCCGCATTAGAGATCTAAGACCACACAATGTTACATAAAACACAAAGTGGAAAAAGAAATCACTTCTTTCTTTCTCAGTTGCAAGACTTAGATAAGCTACATCAAACAGCTCCACTGATCCATGATAAATAAGCTCCCTCAAGTCCTGCCTGTTGACTGGAGTTGACTCATCTAGATGAGATTCAGTTGGCGTGAATTCAGGTCCATCGAACAAATGAATGGGGTCAGGTTTTCTCCTCCACAGGCCTCTTACTTTTTCTGCAGGATCCTCTTCATAGAAAGCACATTTCAAGGCTATACTCAATTTCCTTTGACCAAGGCAAGGGACAAGATGGAGTACAAGGTCAAGAGGCAAGTGAGGTTATTTTGTTCATGGTGGACTGAGCGAAGAACTGTGAAGTTATAGGGCAAGAAGCAAGGGCACCAGCAAGGATGCAGATTTGGAGCCATTATTATAATTCTTCCCCTATAGACATATGTACATATGTATGTAAGTGTATGTACAATCTATGCCTCAATTTAGGCAAGGTCAATGGAGTCTCTCTAGGCTGAGAGTATGGATCAACCTGTCAATGTCCACATCCAGAGGAGAAACAATTACAGAAACCAGACCTTCCACCTTCTTGCACTCCATAAAGATCCTAGGTCCATACTCCCAGAGGGATAAAGAACAGGAAAGATTCCAATGGAGAGGATGGAATATGGAACTCTGGTGGTGGGAATTGTGTGAAATTGTACTCCTCTTATCCTGTGGTTTTGCTTATCATTATGAAATCAAGAATAAAATAAATGTGTGTCTCTAAGACATCTTGTTGTCTCAGTAATTAATAGGCATTTTAAACATACTTATTATGATTTCAATTTCAAGTTCCAAAAATATTCCAGCTTTATTCCAAAGAAATTGAATAAAACTTCCCCAGAGGTTGCTTCATAAGCAGCAAAGTAGGTCTGCAGGTGTCATTCTTTTCCCCTCTCTGTCTTCCCCTCCTCTCTAGATTTCTCTCTGTCCTTTCCAACAACAACAACAACAACAACAACAACAGCAACCAAAATGGGAAAAATGGCCTCCAGGAGCAGTGGATTTATAGTGTAGCCACTGAGCCTTAGTGATAACCCTGGAGGAAAAAAAAAAAACAAAAAAAAATTCTCCAGACCAGTATTTTCCAGTTTGTGCACTTTTGTTAAGAGAAGTGAACATATTATTTGTGAAAAGTATTTTGAGGGCAGAATAGTTTGATAAATATTACCTCAAAAGAGCTAATCAGGTCTCTCAATAAAAGATGGCTCAGGTTTCTTTCCTTCCTTCCTTCCTTCCTTCCTTCCTTCCTTCCTTCCTTCTTTCTTTCTTTTCTTTTTTTTTGTTTGTTTGTCTCCAGGGTTATTGCTGGGGCTCGGTGCCTGCACTGTGAATCCACTGCTACTGGAGGCTATTTTTTTCCCTTTTGTTGCCCTTGTTGTTTATTGTTATTGTTGTTGGATAGGACAGAGAGTGGACGGGAAGACAGAGAGGGGAAAAGAAAGATAGACACCTGCAGACCTGCTTCATCTCCTGTAAAGCAACCCCCCTGCAGGTGTCGAACCAGGATCCTTAGGCTGGTCCTTGTGCTTTGAGCCATGTGTGCTTAACCCGCTGTGCTATAGCCCGCCCCCCACCCCCCACGGCTGGCTCAGTTTTCTAATATGCAAATGTGTATTGTGTCTGCTCAAGAAAGAGAAGAATGTGTCAGGGTTTCCATACCTCATGGAAACAGTCTCTCGCTGCAGCATAAAGGAATTGCATTTTTGCAAACCAAGTATTTACAGGTGGTATAAAATAATTTTGAGCTTGAGTGCCCTTGTTTAGGACTTATAAAATGGCTAATCATTTCTGACAATCCAGTTCCCAGTTCTTCCTCAGAAGTCAGTTTTTAAGGACTATGTTTACGGCCGATGGTGATTTTCTGAGTCAAGAGGTGTGTAGGTAGAAGAAAAAGCACAAACTAAGAGTCTGTGTTCAACAAAAAATAATTTTGAGGGTCTGGATCTTTCATTCCTTTCTCTCTCTTACTATATAGTGAAACATCTTAAAATACTAGTCACTCTTCTTCTCCTTCTCCTATTTTTTTTTTTTTTTTGCAGCTCCTGATGTGGAAATCATTCCAGAGTCTATCTTTATATCAAAGAGGACTACTGACATGTTTAAAAATATATCTGTCAAAATCTCTTTGCAGGAAGAACCTTTTCCATTTTGGGTCATTGATGGGGAGAGGAGGCTCACTCTATCCTATTTCTGGAATGGTTATGTGCTGACCTACCTATGAAACACAACGAAGGTATTTCTTACCTTCCAGGGTTATCCCTGGGGCTCGGTGCCTGCACTATAAATCCACTGCTCCTGGAGGCCATTTCCCCCATTTTGTTGCCCTTGTTGTTATTTTTGGATAGGACAGAGAGAAATCAAGAGAGGAGGAGAGATAGACAGACACCTGCAGACTTGCTTCACTGCCCGTGAATCGACTCTGTGTGTGTGTGTGTATAATTTCACTCCTTTGTGCAGGCACACTGCCCACTGAGCTATCTCTCCAGCCCCCAAATCAGTAAGCTTTGAATGCAAAAGCTTACTCTCCATAATATATATGTGTGTGTGTGTGTGTGTGTGTGTGTGTGTGTGTGTGTGTGTGTGTGTGTGTAGTTCATCTAATCCATCAAAGACTTTCAAAGGGAAGAATTAAGTTTTCTGAAGAAGAAATTCTCAGGAGAATTTGAGTAACATCAAGTCTTAACCTACATTCTGAATTGGCCAGGTTCCCCCCCCACTATGCCCAGATTTTAGAATTAGACTATAACATCCACAACTGTGACTTGATTCCTTAGCATAAATATGTCTCATATTACTATATATATATACACACATACATATACATATATATATATATATATATATATATATATATACACACACACACACACACACATACACAGACACAAATGCTTTACATGCCTAAGAGGATACTATCTTATTAAGTCTATGATTCCAACAAAATTTCTTCCCATAATCACTGATTAACACAAGGTCAAAACGACTGCCACCATTTTCTTCAAAGCTGCCCCATATTAGAGATCCAGAGAAACGCTCTCTATTTATCATATTATTTAATCATAACTACAGCCCTATATGAGAAAAAGGCACTATTATTGTTATCCAGTCTCAGATAGATTAAATAACTTATCCAGCATCGCACAGATGGAAAATCATTGCATCAGTACCAAATCAGAGTGGGTACATATGCTCTTAATCACCATGCAACACTGAAACTGGGACATGAATCAGAAATGGCCCTTGCCTTTGAGGGGAATGTGGTGTGTTACAGGGAGGCATAGACAAAAATAATTATAATTTATAAGGTAGAGATTGATAAGATTACAGATAAGTCTTATGGAATTTCAGAAAAGCAAAAAGATCAGTTCTGGCTTCTGGAAACCATGCAAGGCTTAATTGATAATAGCTTCAATCTGGACTTTGAAGAATGGTTAGGACTTGCACACATGGAGTGAGTGGGGATAGTCATTCTAGATTAGTACTGTCAAATAGAAACTTAATGTGAGCTACACCAGAAAGCCATATGAGGAAGTTCCACATCTTTAGTAGCAGCAAAAAAAATTAAAAAGCAAAATTAAATGCAACAATATGTTTTTTAGCCTAATAGACCAAAAATACTACCATTTAAACTTATAATACATATAAAATTATTAGTGAGTACTTTCCATACTCATTTTTGTTTGTAAGTCTTTGCATCTTTGAGCACATTCTAATTCAACATGGAATCATGTTGAATTAAAATCTACTAAAGAGATAATTTGCCTTCTTTCCTTTCCTAGTCAGTGTCTTTATTATTCTTATTCTTATTATTTATTAGATAGAGACAGAGAGAAATTGAGAGGGGAGGAGGAGATTGAGAGTGAGAGAGAGACAGAGAAACACTTGCAGCCCTGCTTCATCACTCATAAAGCTTTCCCTCTGCAGGTGGAGACCAGAGGTTTGAACCTGGGTCCTTGTGCTGTAGTGTGAGTGCTTAACCAGATGCACCGACGCCTGGCCCTTCTTACTCAATCCCCAAGACCTGCTGTATACTTTTCCTTACAGCACAGCTCAATTCAGACAAGTCATCTTTCAAGCGCAGGGCTACCATATTGATCGGACAGACACAGATGAAGAATACAAAACAGGAAAGAGACACAGAGGCAGTGAACTTTGGTGCGTGTACTGGGAACTGAGGACGCTCAGTAACCTTGCGTGGACAATATCTGAAAGGAATCTCTGAACAAATGTTATGGCTATGGATAATCTTGGATGCCAGATTAAGGTGATCAGGTTTTTGAAAAACAATTAAAAAGGAATCATTGCATTTACAATTATTTAAGGAATAAAGCTCTACCTTAGGAAGACATCAACGTGAAGGATGTAAGCAAATGAGATGGTGAGAACAGGAGAAGGACTGCTATCTAGAGAGCAGTGTTAATGGATTCAGTCAGAGATTATGAAGTCGAATCAAGGTTGGGAAGCTGGGCATACAGGGTTGGAAATTCTACCAGATTAAGAGTTTATAGGCATTGACAAGGGTAAAAGAATTACAGGAGACATTAAAGACAGCCATCAAGCTTTCTACTGGGGTGACTGAAAAACCGAATGGCTATGTCTTCTATTAACATATTAAAGGGATTTAGTCTTCTTCCACTTTTAGAAATTCAAAATCAGTTTCCAGGGCCTCTTCCCTCCTCCATGAGGGAAGACTTCCTTTGTATCTTGGCCCTCCTCCAGTGGGAAGGAAGATGTACTATTGAACCCTTAAGAATGTCTCTGTATTTTGCACAGAATTCCATTTTCATCCTTTATCTTGACTGAACTGCATGACCTTGGGGGTACCATTGAACTTCTCTGGAACCTGAAATCCCAGGAAGAAATCCCTCCTCATTTTCCAGCGCGGTGGTGAGATAGCAACTGGATCCTGCCACAGGAAATGTGGCTAATGAAGGGTTATTATATTATAGAGCTCTCGCTGCTCTAATGAGCTAGAAGTCTGGAGGAGTAACAGCAAAGATTTACAGTTTTTACTTGGGAAACCAACCTCGTGTCAAGGGAGGGATTAACTGGGCCAGCACAACCTTCAGCTCAGTGGCTGCTGATAGCAAATAAGGAAGACTTGGAAAGCCTTTAGTGATTAGAGGGGAGCACTATCTCAGGCGCTTTCTTCGCCACTGTTTATTTTAGATTGTGGCCAGCCAGGGAGCCCACTTGGTGTGTGTGTGTGTGTGTGTGTGTGTGTGTGTGTGTGTGTGTGTGTGTGTGTCACATACTTAATAAGAGATAATTTGGGAATGAGAATGTGCATGGTTTTCTGGGGGAGAGCCCAGGGAAGAAAGCCTGGGCTTATTCGCATGCTTGATAGCTGAATACTTTGCTATCTGAGGGAGAGCTCCTGGTGACTTTCTTGACAACAGCTCTGTGCCTGGGGCTTTCCTTTCCTAACCCTTTCTTGGCTTCCTGCTTAGCCACATGCAGAATCTCTGCTTTGGGGTTTAAGCATTGCCCATTTGACTGATAGATTCTCTATTTATTTTTTAAAAGCTTTTTCAGAATTATTATTAATTATTATTATTATTATTATTTTACCACAGCACTGTTCAGCTCCGGTTTATGGCGGTGTGGGGGGATTGAACCTGGGACTTTGGAGCATAACCATTATGCTATCTACTCCAGCCCAACTTTTCCCTGTTTATTATCTTCATTTATTTATTAGATAGAGACAGCCAGAAATTGAAAAGGAAGGAGGGAGATAGAGAGGGAGAGAGACAGAGAGACACCTGCAGCCCTGCTTCACCATTTATAAAGATTTCCCCCTGCACGTGGGGAACGGAGGCTCGAACCCAGGTCCCTGCTCATTGTAATATGTGTGTTCAATCAGGTGTGCCACCACTGATGGTGAATGTTCCATTCTCAATATCAAGTTTTGGTCCTCTTATTCTCCAAGGTACTTACTATTTTGTCTGTTTTTCTGCTTTTCTGTTCAGGTTTTTTTTCATTAAATTTAAAATGTTCATTAAATTAAATGTATCCTTGCATTTATTTTATTCCCCAAGACACACCTTTGTTGAGGGTCTTTTTCAGGCCCTCCACTATTTTTGTTTACCCCGAATAGCAAACTATTCGCTCTGTTCTTATAACAAAAGGTGAAATTAAACGCAACAATATGTTTTTTATAGCCTAATAGCTTGAAAAATAATCAATCACTTAAATCATCATATAAAATTAGTAGGGAGTGATTTTTATACTCATTTTTTAAACTTAGTCTTTGAAATCTTAGAGTACATTTTAGTTCAACACAGAACCAATGTAAAAATTGTTAAAGAGATTTATTTTCTTTCCTAACCAGTCTCCAGGACCTGCTGTGTACTTATTCTTATGTCACACTTTCTCATCAACTTGTTTCCCCCAACATTGCTTTGATTAAAAAAATACTTAATGGTGGTCCAGGAGGTGGCGCAGTGATAAAGCTTTGGACCCTCAAGCATGAGGTCCTGAGTTCGATCGTTGGCAGCACATGTGCCAGAGTGATGTCTGGTTCTTTCTCTCGCCTCCTATCTTTCTCATAAATAAATAAAAAATCTTTAAAAAAATACATAATGATCAGCAAAAATAAAACTACAACAGGAATAAAACAACAACAAGGGCAACAAAAGGGAATAAATAAATAAATATTAAAATATTTAATCTAAGACTTCCTAGTAAGAGGGGCTTACCCTAGAATATCTCCAGACAAATTGAGTATCTCTTCTCTTTTCCTTTTTTTTTCTTCTCTCTCTCTCTCTCTCTCTGGTTTTTTTTTTTTTTTTTTTTTTTGCCTCCAGTGTTATCACTGGGGCTTGGTGGACTACACTACAAGTCCATTGCTCCTGGAGGCCGTTCCCCCCCACCCCCTTGAATTTTTGGATAGGTCAGAGGGAAATTGAGAGGAGGGGAACATAGAGAAGAAGAGAGAAAGATAGACATCTGCAGACTTGTTTCACCGCTTGTGAAGTGGCCTACCTGCAGGTGGCGAGCAGGAGGCTCAAACCAGGATTCTTGTGCGGGTCCTTGTACTTCATACTATGTGTGCTTAACCCAGTGCATGACTGCCTGGTCACTCACTTTCTTTTTCATAAAGAAAAATTCATTTACTTATTTACTTACTTTACTAGGATCCAAATCACAGCTCACTGAACAATGTGAACCGCTGAACCAACTTTTTATTCTTTTCTTTTTTACCAGAACACTACTCAGCTTTGGTTTATGGTGGTGCAGGGGATTGAACCAGGGCCTTCAGAGCCTCAGGCATGAGAATCTCTTTGCATAACCATTATGCTATCTACCCCTACCCTGAACCAACATTTTGGTTTTTTTTGCATTTGCCTTTAAAAAAAAAACAGTCAGAAATGAAATAATCTCAAAGGCTCTGGGACTCAGAATTGAGGTTAGAAAAAAAATGAAAAGGCCTATAACTTGGGGTGGGAGGAGTGCTCTCTTAAACATTAGCCCTGTGACAATGCCAATATACTTCTAAGAGTGTCTTGGGGGATTGTTATGAAAACTAACCCCAGTGGTTTGTGTGTGAGCCTAGAAAGGTCCACTCTGGCTCAGCCCAGGTCAAGTTATCTGAGGATTAGTGTTTACTAATCTTTCAGCATCATCCTTAAACACAGGGGAAAATATTTCCAGACTCAGTTCCTCTCTTAATAATCCAATTTGGATCAAGTGAGCAAATCTTCCTTCGAAGCCTTCCTTGACCTCTTACTACTCAACTCATGTGGGGGCCTCAGGTAATGAGTTCCAGACTGCATGAAGTGACTGTGTTATTAAAGGTGTTCCTTCCATCTACTTTGGGTTAGCTGTGCCTTTTGGCCCCTGGGGGCTCTCCTCAGATAGTCATCCAGCTTTACTTCTCTACTCTTGGAAAAGTCCTTTTTCTCTTTACGTCCGAACTGGAGTAGTTATCAGAGCTGATGTTTTAATCCAGAGTGAGGAATTCTCACATCCCAAGACCCTGTCATTTCTTTCGATCAAATATTAATGATTTACTTATTGGCTTATAATCTTAAAAAAATCTTGTGACTGTAAATTTAGACCTTTATAAATTATAGGTCTTATAACTAGTGCCATTACAATTAATCAAAATGACTTCATCATTCCTATCCCTATCACTCCAGTCTAACTCCTACATTCTTTACAAAGAGTATAACAGTTGTTTTTTGTGTATGTGCGTGTGTGTGTGTGTGTGTGTGTGTGTGTGTGTGTGTTTTGCCTCTAGGGTTAACGCTGGGGCTTGGTACCTGCACCACAAATCTACTGCTCCTGGAGGCTACCTTTTTCCTTTTTTTGTTGCCCTTGTTGTTTTATCATTGTTGTGGTAACTATTATTGTTGTTGTTATTGATGTCATTGTTGCTGGATAGGACAGAGAGTAATGGAGAAAGGACGGGAAGACAGAGAAGGGGAAGAGAAAGATAGACACCTGCAGACCTGCTTCACCACCTGTGAAGCTACCACCCTGCAGGTGGCGAGCTGGGTCTCCAACCAGGATCCTTACTCCAGTCCTTGCGCTTTGTGCCATGTGTGCTTAACCCACTGCACTACTGACTGACCCTCTGTGTGTGTGTGTGTGTGTATGTGTGTGTGTGTGTGTGTGTGTGTGTGTGTGTGTGTGTGTGTGTGTGTGTGCTATCCCCTTCTCTTTCTGTTTCCCAAGTTCCACTTGTAAGAGAGATCATTCAGTATTAATCTTCCTCTTATTTGGGCTTGTCTCACTTAACATGATTATTTCAAATTCTGTCTAAGATGATGTCATCATTGTTAATAGCTGAGTAGTATTCCGTTGTGTCTATGTACCACCTTTCTTACCTACTAATCTGTCCTGGGGCATGTGGGTTGTGCATAGTAAAATAGGACTGGATGTGGTGTATCACACAAAAGTGAAGGACCCTGGGAAAGTGGAGGAAGGAGAATGAAGGAGAAGGTGCTGTCCGGAGAGCTTTGGGGTCTTGATACATGATGATGAAAGGGATCCAAGCTGGGGCTGAGAGTGTTCTACAAACACCTATCACAGACAGATGAGAAATAGTACTCCTGTCCATAACTATTCTCTCATCCATTATCCAGCCAATAAAAGAAGTGGGAGGGGGATTATTTTTGCTGTGTTTTTGCCATTTCATTTGCTATGGTTATTTTTTTATATTCCGCTGTGTGTGGAGATATTTGGTGATGTCTTTAACTTCCTTAATTTATTTATTTGGCATCCCCACCTCAAGTTTCATTCATGTTGTTGTAAAGGTCACAGATTTATCATTCTACACAGCTGTATTGTGTTCCATTGTGTATACATACATCCTGTAGTTTATCCACCATTCTTCAGTGGATACGTACGCTCCTTCCTGTTTTAGCTGTGTGACTATGAGTTTTTTTTTCTTTTCCAGTGAAACTTAGATGTACATTGTGAAATGAAGGTGGATTCTACATATTGCTTACTTAAGCCCATGACAAAGAATGGGGGGTCTTTGCAATAGGGTACAGTTAATTTTTTTAGTTTTTATTAGTGATTTAATAATGACTAACAAGATTATAAGGTAAAATAGATACAATTCCATACAGTTCCTAACACAAGAGTTCCAAGACCCATTCCTTCCATTGGAAGCTTTCGTATTCTTTATCCCTCTGGGAACATGGACCCAGAATCATTATGGGGTGCAGAAGGTGGAATGTCTGGCTTCTGTAATTACTTCCCTGCAGAACATGGATGTTGACAGGTCGATCCATACCCCTAGCCTGTTTCTATCTTTCCTTAGTGGGGTAGGGCTCTGGGGAGGTCGTCTGCAGGTGGGGAGCTGCGGGGCGCGAACTGGGATCCTTGCGCTGGTCTTTGTGCATGCTTCTACTATGTGTCTTAACCTGGTGGGCTACTACCAGGCCTCCCACCTCCCTTTGTCTTGGTTTATGCTTTCATACTGCTTTAAAAGATTGCTGAGAAAATAACACATGGAGGTCTATTTTTGGAATCCTTGCATTCTAGAAAATGTCTGTTTTTTTTTTTTCTTTCACACATGACTAATACTTTGGTTGAAGGAAAAAATTTTAGAGCTGAAACAATTTTCCCTTATAAACTTCAAAGCATTGCTTTGCTTTGTCGAACCCTATGCCCTCCTGCCATCCGTTAACTTTCATCCTCATTATTTTTTTCTCTTGCTGTGTGTCATTCTTCATTCATCACGCAAGGAATGTGCTGAATCTTTTTGTCCCCCAATACTCTACCACTAGAAAATTTTCTTTCTCCCCTTTTAAAAAAAATTAAAATAGATTTTTATTTATTTATTGGATAGGGACAGCCAGAAATCAAGAGGGAAGGGGGAGATAGAGAGGAAGAGAGACAGAAAGACATCTGCAGCACTGCTTCACCAATAGCAAAGCTTTCCCCAGCAGGTGGGGACCAGGTTTGAACTTCGATCCTTGGGCTTTGTGACATGTGTGGTCAACCATGCACAGCATTACCTGGCCTTCCTTCCTTCCTTCCTTCCTCTCTCCTTTCCTTCATTTCTTTCTTTCTTTCTTCCTTCCTCTCTTTCCTTCCTTTCTTTTTGTAATTATATCCTGATTAATTCTTATGTTCATTGTTATCCTCAAGTTCCTTATTATAAAATATTGAATTTTTGAATCAAGCCTCCAGGTTTAAACATTTTCTCTTATTACACAATTATTTTATTATTTGAGTCTTTATATGATTCTTTATTTTGCTTCATTAAAAAAATTATCTTTAATCGAGAGGGAAGGAGGAGAGAGACAGAGAGACACCTGCAGCCCTGCTTCACCACTCGCAAAGCTTACCCCCCTGCAGGTGGGGGCCAGGGACTTGAACCCGGGTCCTTTCGCACTATAACATGTAGCCCAACCAGGTGCACCACCACCTGGCCCCATTTTGCTTCATTTTATGAGAGGTTGTCTCTATGTACGTGCTCTTCTAACCTCTTTTTTGAATTTTAATACTTTTTGATACTTAGGTTCACTTTTTTTTTTCATATTTTCTTGTTCTCTGACTTCTTGTTTTATCTCTAGTTCTTGTGTCACGGAAGAAATCTTACCTGCATGATGGTGTGGGGTTGGAGGGGAGCCCCAAATATTGTGAGCAGCTGTTGGCCCAAGGCCAACTGTTCCTTGTTTCATGTGGATATTTGGGTATTTCCACCTGTGTCCACGAGGTGATAACTATAAAAAGGTGGGACGAGAAGTGATCGAGGTTGCAGACTTTCCCCTTGCTTGGAAGGGTGTCAGCGGCCAAAGCTTAAGCTTCCCAATAGAGGCTCTTGCTATTGCCTGTGATTCTGGTCTTTTTTGCGTGAGATTGGGACTCGAACTTCTGGGCATAACAATGGAAGGCAGGGTAAGGCTGTGTACATGCAGGATTATATCGAAGGTCCCTCCTCACACCACCCCTACAGGAGATAGTGATCTAGTCACAGAGAAGCGGGATGCATTGGATCCTTCCCGTGGTGCATCCCGTGAGTACCCACCCATTCATTGGGGAAACTGACGATCCTTCCTAGCCGACTGAATCCACATGGATCCCAGTCACTTTCAAAGCCATTAACTGGCTCCGGAAGAAGGGCAAACGCTAGAAGAAGAAGAAGAAGAGAAGCTAAACCATGAAAATTCCTGAAACAAGGATTCCAGGCTCATCACAGGAAGCACACGTGGGGGGGGGGGGGGGGTCGGGCGGTGGCGCAGTGGGTTGAGCCCACGTGGCTCAAGGCGCAAGGACCAGCGTAGGGATCCTGGTTGGAGCCCCCAGCTCCCCGGTGGGGAGTCGCTTCACGGCGGTGAGGCGGGTCTGCAGGTGTCTATCTTTCTCTCCCCATCTCTGTCTTCCCCTCCTTTCTCCATTTCTCTCTGTCCTGTCCAACAACGAACAACGGGGAGGCTACAGTAACAAGGCAACAAAAAGGGGGGAAGAATGGCCTCCAGGAGTGGTGGATTCGTGGTGAAGGCACCTAGCCCAGCAATAACCCTGGAGGAAAAAAAAAAAAAAGCACACAGGTTAAGGAGGAGCCAGGAACAATGAGACTGAATCAAATTTGCATATTAACCATTAAGACCTTCAGTTCTGATTCCTAGAAAGCAAAAGAGCCAAGTATTTTCCAACAGAGAGAAGATTCTTCTCTGGAGAGGCTGAACAGCCTCAGAGAACAATAGCCTACATTATCCTATACTTGAATAGTTAAAGATCAGGATTATCAATTTATAGCCCAGCTATGACACCCACCAGTAAAACTCACAACCGCATCATCCCCCCCCCCCCATCAAAATTCTAGTTGCTCCGCAAAAATTAAGATCACTGAACTCTGAGGCAGGTTACTAATATTAAAAATAAAAGTCAATACAAGAAATAATGTTTGGAAACAAAAGTTATAGAGAAACAGAGACAACACAGATCAGAAAGCTCTAGTCTTTTTTTTTTAAAGAGCATCCTTTTATGCTTATTGGTTTTGTTATTTTTTTATTTGTTATTTATTTTTATTGCCACCAGGGTTATCACTGGGGCCTAGCGTCTGCAGAATTCCACTTCTCTCAGTGTTCTTTTTTTTTTTTTACCCTTTTATTTGATAGGACAAGGAGAAATGAAGAGGAGAGAAGGAGATAGAAAGGGAGAGAGAAAGGAAAACACCTGCAGCACTGCTTCACCACTTGTGAAGTCTTTCACCCTGCAGGTGGGGATAGGTTTACATTTGAAAAAAAAAAAAGACAGCTCTTCCATTGAATGAGAGTTATAGAGGAAGGGACAATAAACATGTAACTTCAATGTGCCATGTTTCTCTGTAGATATATGAGCAGAACTGTGGGGGATGATCAGAAATGTGTAAAGAAGATCGACTTGTAGGTGGTTTGTTAGAAATGTTCTAAGAAGAGTGACTACAGCCATGGAGGACAGCCCAGAAGTTTCCAAAGAATTCTGATGACAGGCGGTGAGTGACTGGTGAATGATTGCTAGTGGGTGTAATGCTTTATCTGGAAGCTTAAAAGTAAAAGGAAGTAGTAGATTTAAAAAGGCAACTGACATCCTGCTAGGTAGATGAATTCTATACTTAGCTCTTTTTTTTTTTTCTCTCTCTCTGTATGATATTTAATAGATACCATATTGACATATTTGGCTCAATCTTGTCTCCCTTTTTATGCCTTTTATTTCTCTTGGGGCAATAAAATGTAAACTCAGTTATGTTTGATAGTACTGTTTTTCAGTGCTAATCTGTATAAGGACCACATCTTCAAAATGCAGATTCTGATTTACAAGTGTGAGATCCTGCGTTTCCAGCAGCAACCAAATCATGCTGATGCCTCTGATTCTAGAAGGTTCTAGAAAAAGGTCTGGAGACTTAGTAAGTCCCAAGCAGGAAGGATATTGTACTCCAGCAACACATTCTAGCCCTGACCCTTCACCTCACTTTGCTTTTCTTTTTGTCCTTTCCCAATGAGTCATGTCCAACTAGGCACTTCAGAATCCCTCAACCTTCCTATCCACCTTGCTGAGAAAATTCAGTTAGGCGGGTGCTCAAGAAACACAAAAGGATATTAGTAGTAAACCAACTAACCTGATAGAGCAGACCTGCCAGGCATCCTCAGTATCCTGGGGTAGCTTTTATTCTTCATATTACATCTAAAGATGGTTTTGTTAAAGTTTTACATCCAGGAATCTAGGCAAATGGGTAGGAAGAGTGAACCTTCTATGACAACTTACATCCCAACATTCATAAACTGAGTAGTCTATATGAGATTTCTCTTGACACAGTAAGCTAGCAGTATTTGATCACTGAAAAGAACAAAACCAAAGGAGTTTTCTTGCTTTGTGTAAAGAGAGAATTAAGTCAAAGTGGCCTAGCCTGAATTTTCAGGGTGAATATTTATTGTTTTCATTTGCCCAATTTAATTCCATTTCTTACTCGGTAGGGAGTTCATGTGTCTGATTTGGTTTTGTGAAAAAGGAAGAGATGGGAGTTGGGGGTAGTGCAGCAGGTTAAGCGCATGTGGTGCAAAGTGCAAGAATTTGTGGAAAGATCCCGGTTCGAGCCCCCGGCTCTCCACCTGCAGGGGCATTGCTTCACAGGCGGTGAAGCAGGTCTGCAGGTGTCTATCTTTCTCTCCCCTTCTCTATCTTCCCCTCCTTTCTCCATTTCTCTCTGTCCTATCCAACAACAACAATATCAGTAGCAACAATAATAACTACAACAATAAAACAACAAGGACGACAGAAGGGAATAAATAAACAAACACAAAAAATTTTTATTAAAAAAGGAAGAGAAGTGAAAAAAACTTACCCTTAAATGATCCAGGAGGTGGCACAGTAGATAAAGCATTGGATTATCAACCATGAGGTCCTGAGTTCAATCCTTGGCAGCACATGTACTAGAGTGAAGTCTGGTTCTTCCTCTCTCTCCACCTGTCTTTCTCAGTAATAAAGAATTAAATTAAATCTTTTAAAAAAGAACCTTACTCTAAATATCTTACTTTCGCTTGTCTGCAATTAATGTAGCCAGATTTTCTTTAATGAATTTTCCCCCTTATGAAATGAGTTTGACATGAATTTGAGAGTTTTGACATTATCCTGAATCAGATCAGGGCAGATTTCTTCTTCTCTTTTCTTTTTTTTTTTCCTTCTTCTTTTTTTTTTTTTATGTTACAGTTTGAGAGCATATCATGCTTCTTTTTACTAGGGGAATGCCTGTGACTTCCTGGATTTTTGCCTTGTTCTTGTCAACAACATCACTAGTGTTACTTCATGGATAGTGTCTTATTCTTAAAAGCGAATCAAAATAATGAGATCTCAGTTTGGTTTCATATCATGTCTAACCTCCTGCCAAAAACAAATACCATTAAATAGGGATATTTGATCACATCAACATAAACAACATGTGTACATTTCAAAGAGTTCACCATTTGGGAATTCAAATGAATCTCTAATGTTTGCTCTGGGTTATACAACTCTACCTCTAATGACTTATTCCACAGAGGTTAGGAGAAAGAGACTCAGAGTGAGGAAAGGGATGCATAATCACTGGCTGGTAGGTTTGCTCACTATTCTCTGGTACAATATTAACATTCCTTTATGTTTCTTGAGCATTTGTCCGGCTATGTTTTCTCAGCAGGGTGGATGGGAAGGCTAAGAGGATCTTGAAGTGCCTGGGTGGACATAGAAGTTGGAAGCTGTTATACATAGGAACATTGGCTTGACTCGGTGGCTAATGAATGAAAGCTCACGAAGAGTAATGCTGTTTCAGAGGAATTTCCTTCATGATTGGCACAGTTCATTAAGAAAAGAAACAAAACTGGAGATCTCCCTGAGAGAGACTGGCGGGCGTGGGAGGATCATGGAGTGTGTGTGAGTGGCGGGGCTGTGGTTCAGAGGAATATGGCTTTCACACAATTTGGTGTTTTGAAGGAAGACAGAGCTTGGACATAGCTGAATAATTTTGGCTAATTGAGATTTTCATGGGTCAAAGACCAGAGGTCTTTGCTGCTGTTAGGGCAGGATGGTATCCGTTCTGGATCTGTGTGTGAATAGAGACCTATGTGTGTCTCAGGACATTGGGAAGTGGTGCTTTCTCGACAAAGAACAGCTTTCAAGGGAGGTGTTTCTCCACCCTTATCCCAGCTGCTGGCATTTAATAGAGAGCCTGATGGTCTCAAATTTACCCAGGTGGAGTAATAGCTAATATGTCTTTATCGCCCTTCTTTGTGAACTAATGAGGCGTCTCTATTCCCTCCTCTACTCCTGTGCTTCAGAGATATAGAAAGGTCCTTAAAGTCGGTGGGTGGGATATAAGAAGGCAACTTTTTACTTAAAGTATAGAAAATATGGATTTCTGTCAGTAATAGAAAAAATTTACTGCTTTATTCTCTTTAAAGCCAATCATACTCTCATGAAGGGAAGGGTAGACACTTTCACAGACCCTTTTTAACTTAGCGAACAGAGCCACACTAGTTGTTACCTATATATAATTATATTGTGTTTGTAGAATTTATTGTCATGCTGTGGAAGTTTGTGTTTTTAATCTTCCTTTTTCCTTTAGTATTTTGTTATATTTTTAATATTATTTTTTTTGGTTTTCTGTGAGAGAGAGGTTAAAAAAAAAGGTTTGGTTTACATTCATATTCTTTAGAGTGTTTTTTTTTTTCCTTGAGCTAGGGCTAAGGTACCAGTGGGGCTAGTACCAGACCGTGTGACATCTCCGTGCATCCCTTCTGCTAGAGGAGATAACATCTGTACCGTAACTGGTGCTGGAGGAGTTGGATTTCAACTACTGCTTGCTACTATGGCCAGATACCCTTGTCCAGGGCATGTGTCACATAGCTGTGTGTAACAGACCTGGGTGCTCCATTTGAAATGGCACCAAAATAGACAGAGGTTCCTAAATATGTGGACCAGGTAATTCCATGAGTTCCCCCTTGGTTTCCATGAGCAGAACCCTTTCTACACTTCACTGTCCCCCTTGAATTCCAGTCACCTCGGTGGACAACTGTGGAGACTCAGGTCCATTCCCTTCAAGGAGTCATGCCCCCCACTTTTTTTCCCTCTCTTGGAGAGAATGCAAATAATTCTTTCTCATGAGGATACGAGGGCATCCCCTGGGGCTTTCTCTTTGTCCTCTTTTCAGACATCTACTGCAATCTCATCATGAAATTTAGTCTTTATAAAGGACAGGCAGAATCACAGCCCTAGATTTTTCACCTTTAATCATGCCCAAGGAAAGAAAAACATGTAGGCTAGATCCAAGTAGGAATGAGGAAAACTTGTGAATGTGAACTAGTGTATTTCAGTAAACTATCCTGCTTTAGTTATGCCAAACACTAAATAATGATAGGGACTCTTGTTTCTTCTCTAGACAGATAAACAGACAGACTTCTGAATGTCTCTGATAATAATACTGACTTTAAAGAACATTTTATAAGTGGTCACAGCTATTCTGGGAAAGTGGGAAAAGTTCCTGTCACTGGTGATAGTATATATATATTTTTAACAAACTTACTAATGTACCCTACTTAAAAAAATTCTCACAGTAGATCAGGACAACTGCAATTGTTCGAAGAACCATTTTGGTTCCCTTTTTTCGAAACAGAGACCCCTGCCCCCCAACTCTTCATCTGCACTACTCCAGCCTTTAGGGTCATGATTAGTCAACAACTTGTTTGGCTTTATATGTTAACTCTTTTTTCAGCCACCAGGTTCCAGATGCTAGCATGATGCCAACCAGACTTCCCTGGACAGACAACCCCACCAATGTGTCCTAGAGCTCCGATTCCCTAGAATCCTGTCCCACTAGGGAAAGAGAGAGTCAGGCTGGGAGTATGGATCAATCTGTCAATGCCCATGCTCAGTGGGGAAGCAATTACAGAAGCCAGACCTTCAACCTTCTGCAGCCCACAATGACCTTGGGTCCATACTCCCAGAGGGTTAGAGAATAGGAAATCTATCGGGAGGGGATGGGATACGAAGTTCTGGTGGTGGAAATTGCGTGGAGTTCTACCCCTCTTATCCTATGGTTTTGGCAATGTTTTCTTTTTATAAATAAAATAAAAGAGAGAGGAAACAACCAAAACTGGCCAATGGATCAAATGACCTTGTGGCATTGTTAGCCTCTGAAATGGATGTTAATCAGGAGCTGTTTGTCTGCCATAAGACACAGTGAAGTGGACACATCATGAAAATACTATCAGGCTGAAATGTGGCTGTGATTGCACATATGTTCATAGGTAGATTAGAGTCCATTTAGGGTCATTAAAATATTAGTTCGCTCTGGAAAATGAATTCGGCTCTCTCCAAATTTCAGGTCCACCAGGTTAATTTTCAGTAGGTAAATGAAAATGCTCACATTGGCACAGAGCCTCGCTGGCTCTCACGCAGAAACTCCGTGACTTTGATACTGAAAAATGCACATCTGGAATGAAATCAGACCTCACCCTTTCCAAGCTCCTGCTCCTTGATTTTTAATTATTATGACTTGGATGTGACTCAGGGTAAAGGCTTTATTTTTAGCAGGGATCAGAACTGCTCTTGGTGAATAAATCAGGAATGCAGTCTATTTATTTTTTTATTGGAGCATGTGACACAATTTATTTTTCAACTCTTGAAGGAACAGATCTGACACTTAAGAAAGCACATGACAATGCATTTTAGCCTCAGCATACGGAGTAGTTCTGTGCCTCTTATCTGTGGGATACCATATTTTTGTCTCCTGATACTTTAGCAGATTGGACTATTATCTATATCTTGGGTCTGACTGGAGCTAATAAAACCAATCAGACCCAAGACATAGATAATAAAGGGACCCCAGGCTTCATCTGGCTTGATCTTTTTTTTGACAGAGGAAGTTGAGATAGTGTTTTTGACATCCTCTGTCTCTCTCCAAGTATGGGACATATATGTTTCATTTTTGAAACCATTTTATTTGGTGCAAGATAGTGTGTGAAATAACCAAAATCATCACATGAGGAGAACATATTTGTCTTTAATTTTAATTTTTTTGTATTTTAAAAGATTTAATATTAATTTACAAAATTATAAGATAATAGGGGTATCATTCTATAATGTTCCCACTGCTAGAGTTTTGTGTTTTCACCCCTTTCACTGAAGGAGCAGTAGTTCTCCAAAGGTCAGAAATATGGCTTGACTTTATATCTCTATGACTTTATATCTCTAACTCTCTATCTGTGTCTATGTCTGTCTGTCTGTCTATCTATTTTTTGCCCATTTTTCTACATTGCTGCCTTCATTTTCTACCTAAGTCATACCTACATCTATTACTACTTCTGAGTATATTCCCTAAGACTTATCTATCTATCTATCTATCTATCTATCTATCTATCTATCTATCTATCATCTGTCTATCTATCTATATATTTATCTATTTTTTGCCCATTTTTCTACATTGCTGCCTTCATTTTCTACCTAAGTCATGCCTACATCTATTACTATTTCTGAGTATATTCCCTAAGACTTATCTATCTATCTCTATCTATCTATATATCTATCTATCTATCCATCTATCTATCTATCTATCTATCTATCTATCTATCTATCTATCTATTCCAGAGCACTGCTGAGCTCTGGTTTATGGTGATGGCAGAGACTGTACTTGGGACCTTTGGGTACTTGGGTCTCAGGTGTGAAAATCTATTTGCTGGGGGGCTGGATGGTGGTACACCTGGTTGAGCGCACATGTTACAATGTTCAAATACCCAGGTTCAAGGCCCCAGTTCCCATCTGCAAGGGGAAAGCTTCAAAAGTGATGAAGTAGGGCTGCAGACATCTCTCTGTCTCTTTCCCTCTCTGTCTCCCTCTTCCCCTCAATTTATGGCTGTCTCTATCAAATAAAGATAATTAAAAAACATTTACAAAATCTATTTGCATAATTGTTATGCTATCTCCCTAGCCCAAGAGGTACATTCTTGCAGGTGGGGACTGGGAGCTTGAATTTGTGTCCCTTCATAGTATAATGTGTGAGAACCAACCAGGTGTGCCACTGCCTGGTCTAATTTGACTTACGTTTGATAAGTTGTTTTTTTTTTTCAAACTCACTTTGATATCTATTTTAGTGATGTTAACTTCTTGTACTCCTGACATGTCTCCACCAGGAGCTTTGAAATATTACAATTATGTGCTTAAAACCAGCTGAATGGGGGCTGAAGACCTGTGCAAAAGGTTTTTCTGTCTGTGGCACCAAAGGTCCCAGGTTCAGTCCCTACCCTAGCACCATTTTACGTCAGAGCTGAGCAGTGCTCTGGTAAAAAGTAAAATAGGGGTTGGACAGTAGCACAGTGGGCTAAGCGCACATGGTGCAAAGCACAAGGGTCAGCATAAAATTCCGGGTTCAAGTCCCCGGCTCCCCACCTGCAGGGGGGGTTGCTTCACAGGTGGTGAAGCAGGTCTGTAGGTGTCTAGCTTTCTCTCCTCCACTCTCTCTCCCCTCCTCTTTCAATTTCTCTCTGTCCTATCCAACAACAATGGCAGTGATAAAAACAATAATAATAACAACAGCAATGATAAAAATAAGGACAACAAAAGGGAAAAAAACAGCCTCCAGGAACCGTGGATTCGTAATGCAGGCACTGAGCCCCAGCAATAACCCTGGAGGCAAAAAAAAAAAGATAGAATAAATAGATGAAGGGGCCCAGTGGTCATATGTCTGGCAAAGTGCATACCTTACCTTACTGTGCTTAAGGACAGGGTTTTAAGCCTCCGGTTGCCACCTGCTGATGTCTTCCTGTAGTTGGCTTCTGACATATTGCTTATTTCCATCTTAGCCTTAACTGTCTACCTCTTCTTCATCTAATGTTCAGAAGAGGGACCAGGAGAACTAACTGGACATTTTGAGCATGTGGCTGTAATCTTGGTAAACGATACTTGACGGAAAGAAGAATCTATTTGGTTTCACTCATATGAGAATTGAAACACATGAACTTGCGTAAAAAATAAAGAGAGAGAGAGAGAGAAAAAAAAAGAAAAATTAGGGGGGGGAAGGTAGTTAAATAGTTCATGAGATTTTTTTTTTGGTTGTTGGGGTGGGGCAGGAGTGGGGTGGGGTGGGAGGCATAGGACTTTGGTGGTAGGTGTAATGTGAAACAGTTCCCACTGGAGTCTTATAATCCTGTAAACCAACATTCAATCAGTAAGAAAAATGTTAAGAATAGCAAGTTCAGCATGGCTATCCTGTGACTGGAATAGTTTTGGGTGTTGTAGGAAAATATGACAAGAGTGGGCCTGTGACTTTGACAGAAGTCCAGGGAGGATTGATTGGCTTTATAACTGGGAGAATGGGTTAGCCGGTCAAAGAACATTCCAGACCTAAGGAACAGTATTTACTTAATCATCCCTTAAATATCTTTATGTGTCAAACAGTGCATTCAGGTGCAACGATAACACACACACGGTTTCTGTTTTCTTAACATTCAAGAAGGGGAGACAGATAAGAAGTCAAGCGATTCGAGCAATGTGGGACAATCATAACGAAGCTTCGTGTGGCATGCTTTGAATTAGAACTTTGAATGAAAGTCTCTCAGAAGACACTGCCAGAGAGGTATATGATATTTCAGATATCTTGCATTGAGCGATAGTAGATTTTTATGGACTGGCCTAGGAAATAGCAAGCTCCCCCCCATTTTCACCATTCTAATTTTCAAAGGAATGCATTCATTTTTCAATCCCCACTGTGCACTGAATGAAGGGGGGAGGGAGGGGCTTTTTTCAAGAAACTGACTTCTTGTTCAGCTTTGGAGCACAGCACTTTTCAAGTTTTGACACTGCTAAGTTAAATTAGTACCAGATTTTTCTCTTGTTGAGGATGGTTTCCCCCTTGAAAGTCTTTGATCCTTTGGGCATTGATGCTGAGTTCAACTTGTTGTTTAGTGCTATGGATTTGGAAAAAGTCACTCAATTTCTTTGTGTGGATTTCTATCTGTGTGTGCTCTTCTATATAATATGAGTGGAAGTATTCTTCCCCACTCATCTGTAATAACAATGTACCTGCCCCACCTGGAATCTGACCAGAAAACCTTTAGCTACACTCACGTAATAGAACCCTAAAGGGTAATGAATTACCGTTTGGAAGGAAATTAATGAAGTAATAGATGAGAAATGGATTTTTATTCTAGATTTGTCAGCAACTAGGAGAGTGCCCTTTTCTCCCCTGGTGGAGTTTCTCATTTGTAAAGGGGTCACTCATATCTGACCCTCACACTTCCCCCCATTTACAGAGAGGATCACTCACAGAAGGCAATAAGGGAAAAGTCAAAAGGTTGACTCAAACTTGAGATATTTTTCTGGCAATGAACACGTCAGACTGATGTGAGATTCTATGAGAAAGTTTTCAACACCACTTGGTCCCCCTCTGTCAGGAGGACTACAGAATAAGACTGTGAAAGCAGATGTGGGTAAATCCCAAGGTGATGGGGGTGAGACTGCATCTTGTTCTTCCTCTCACTGCTTCTGGCCAATCAGAAGGAAGGTGGATTTCCTGATGGGTCAGTCCCCTCCTCCTGGAAATGCTGATTGCCAAGAGCAGTTAGCTGAGGACCTAGAGGTCCTCACAGTTTGGTGCTCACACCAGTAATTTGAAAAGACACAACCTCAAACCTCACATAGTTACAGAATCTACCTGACTAGGGAGAGATAGAAACAGGCTGGGGATATGGATCAACCTGCCAATGCCCATGTCCAGTAGAGAAGCAATTAAAGAAGTCAGAACTCCCACCTTCTATACCCCCAAAGTAATTTTGATTCATTCTCTAAGTGGGGGAGAAGTGAGAGTGGGGAGATGACTAGAAGACTCTGAACACCAACTCCATCAGGACCAGGAGAGCAAAGAGGGAAAAAAGGGGGGTCATTTGGATATAGTAATAGATGTATGTGTGACTTGGAAAGGAAAAGAAGATGGGACCAGGGGGGGGGGAAGGCCAAATAAATACAGAGACAGAGTGTTGTAACAATAATAACTAACCTATATCTGCAACCTTGGGGAGAATGGAGGGACTGGGGATTCAGAACTCTGGTGATGGGAATTGTGCAGAGTTGCACCCATTATCTCGTGATTTTGTAAATCAACACTAAATCACAAATAAAACAATTATAATAAAAAAGAATCAGGAACCCTAAAGGTGTGGTGCAATGATCAGTGTTCTCACACTAGAGTTGAATAACCTGTGTTGAGAGAGGCACTTTTCTTTCTTTTTAAAAAAATTTATTTATTTACTTATGTATTTTTTTTATTTAAGAAAGAAGACATTAACAAAACCATAGGATAAGAGGGGCACAGTTCCACACAATTCCAACCACCTGATCTCCATATCCCCTCCCCTCCCCTGATAGCTTTCCCATTCTCTATCCCTCTGGGAGCATGGACCCAGGGTCGTTGTGGGTTGCAGAAGGTAGAAGGTCTGGCTTCTGTAATTGCTTCCCCGCTGAACATGGGCGTTGACTGGTCGGTCCATACTCCCAGTCAGCCTCTCTCTTTCCCTAGTAGGGTGTGTCTCTGGGGAAGTGGAGCTCCAGAACACATTGGTGGGGTGAGAGGCACTTTTCAATCCTTTTAAGGTACAAAGGACTTTTAGGTCAATTAGTAGGTATGAGCTTCGTGAGTATACAAAAACAAAACAACAAAAAACTTATCCTACTTGGCAATTTCCTAATCACAGATTCAACCAATTGTACATGCTCTGGCTGAATTATGGATGTAGAGCTCCTTGGTACTGAGAGGGCCCACAGATACAGAGGGCTCAAGCTTTGAACTCTTTGGCATCCCTAACCCTACTTTGTGCAAGGCTCATTTGTAATTTGTATTCACGATTCTGGCAACATTTCTGATTTTGTTCCAGTGTCTTTACTGATGTTCAGAAAAGATTCTGCTCCTCGAACCATTTCCGAGATGACACATGCATCTAGACCACAAACCACACTGGGAGGAACCAGGTCATGGAGGAAACATCAGGTCTAGCTGATGAACTTTCAGGACCTGGTCTGCATCAACTTGGCGTGATCCACGGCTGCTCACTTCCTCTTCCACCTCAAGATTTCCCACCATTCTGTCAAGGGGCACTGCATCTTTCCTTCTTTACACAGGAGCCCTCCCAACTCCTGAGAAGTGGGGTGCAGTTCTCCCTCTAAGAATTAGTCTTTTATTTTAAAATCACTTTTTAAAAATATTTATTTATTTATTTATTTATTTATTTATTTATTACCTTTTGTTACCATTGTTGTTGTATTGTTGTGGTTATTATTGTTGTTGCTATTGATGTCGTCGTTGTTGAATAGGACAGAGAGAAATGGAGAGAGGAGGGGAAGACAGAGAGGAGGAGAGAAAGATAGACACCTGCAGACCTGCTTCACTGCCTGTGAAGCGACTCCCCTGCTGGTGGGGATCCGGGGCCTGGAATCAGCATCCTTGCACTTTTGCGCCACGTGCGCTTAACCCACTGTGCTATTGCCTGGCTCCCAAGAATTAGTCTTAGAACATGTGGCATTTAGGATTGCCAGAGATCCTTGGGGCACCTCCCCCTTTCCATAGCAGAACAATGGAAGGGGACAGGCAAAAAAGAAACAGGTAGATTCAGAAGAAATGGCTTCCTTGGTTGCTGTGACAGCAAGATAGATCCCACCACAGGGAACAGTTGAGAGGCTATGACAAGGGCCAGGATGCTTCTTCCTCCAGGGTTCTCACTGCCAGGTTTTGAAATGAGTGACATGTTCTTTGCTCCCTAAGATTTTGGGTTACTTCATGATGGGAAGATGCCTCACAGAGGCACTTCCAGGGTCATGTGAAAACATTAAGAGGGCAGGGGCAGGTGGTGGCACATCCAATTAGGCTTACATAGTACTAAACACAAGGATCCATGCAAGGATCTGGGTTCAAGCCCCAACACACACACCCCCCACTCTCTACCTGTCATGGGGACATTTAGGTTTGTAATTGTCTATCTTTCTCTCTCCCTCTCTGTCTCCTCTCCTCTCTCAATTTCCCTCTGTCCTAGCCAATAAAATGGGGAAAAACTATGGCTTCCACAGCAGTGAATTCATAATTCATAGTGCCAGAACCAAGCCCCAGCGATAACCCTAAAGGCAATAAATAAATAAGAAGAGAGAAATAGAGATTCTTTTATTTAAAATTTTTATTTATAAAAAGGAAACACTGACAAAACCATAAGAGAAGAGAAGTACAACTCCACACAATTCCCACCCCCAGAACTCCATATCCATCCACTCCCCTGATAGCTTTCCTATTCTTTATCCCTCTGGGAGTACGGACCCAGGGTCATTATGGGATGCAGAAGGTGGGAGGTCTGGCTTCTGTCATTGCTTCCCCACTGAATATGGGCATTGACAGGTTGATCCATACACCCAGCCTGCCTTGAGAGAAAGACTCTGAACCTGGTCATAGAAGTCGTCCACATTCTGGGGAGTTGGGTGGTAGTACAGTTGGTTAAGCACACATGGCGTAAAGTGCAAGGACCCACGTAAGGATCCCGGTTTGAGCCCCCGGCTCCCCACCTGCAGGGGAGTCGCTTCACAGGTGGTGAATCAGGTCTGCAGGTGTCTATCTTTCTCTCTCCCTCTCTGTTTCCCCCTCCTCTCTCCATTTCTCTCTGTCCTATCCAACAACGATGACATCAATAACAACAACTACAATAATAAAACAACAAAGGCAACAAAAGGGAATAAATAAATAAAATAAATATTAAAAAAAAGAAAAGTTAAAAAAAATGGTTCACATTCAAATAAAGGGGCTTGAGCTAGATAACTCACCCAGTAGGGCACCTGCTTTGCCATGTCTGTGGCCCAGATTCAAGCCCTAGCATCACATGGGAAGTCCTATATCACTGAAAGAAGCTCTGGTGCTGTGATATTTCCACAGGGCTGTTGGGCTCTCCCACTGGTGCTGTGATGTTTCTTCTTTTCCATCTCTCTCTCTACCTCCATCTTTTCACCTGAATTAGAAAAAAAAAAAAAAAAGACCTGGAGCAATGAATGTGTGTATATGGCCTCAGTCCTCAGTTACACAAATAAATACCAGTGAATGAATGAATGAATGAATGAATGAATGAATGAATGAATGAATGAATGAATCTATCCCTCCATGGTCACTTTACATTTCCTGTTCCTGGAAAGGAACCTGGCAGCTCTAGGGGCTTTCTCTTATATACTTGTCTCTCTTTCCAGAACTTTTGAAAGTTCCTGGGGTGAACACATCAAATTTCCAGGTGTGCAAAATTGTTGGTCTGTTGTTATAAACTGTCCAGACCCACAAAGCTAAATTCCGCATCTTCTGTTTTGGTTCTGGCTACTGTGAGGTCTTTCCCACTTCCTGGGGCAGCGGTTTCCCGTGCAGATGCTGAGCTGTGCAGATGCTGAGGCTTCTCTCTGACTCACCAGCTGCATGCCCCAAACACAACTACTTAGTGCTGGATGGGAACCTTCAGCAGACTTCACCCTCAGTTAGTGTCAATATTTGTTTAGAGAAGACAGGGAGGGAGAGGCAAGAGGTGGGTCAGGGAAATTTTGTCTGAGAAAGAAATGATAGTGGACACATTTCAACCAGAGGAATGGTTTACACTTTGGATTGCTGTCTGTCTGAGACATGCGTGACCTTCTGGCTCTGAAACAGTTGTCTTAGACAAATTGCAGAATCAGAATTAAAGTTCTGTCTAATATCTTTTTTTTTAAAAAAAATTTGCTTTAATTACTATTTTTCATTATATAAGTCTGTCTTCCGTAAAGGAAAGAAAAAAAAATAATAATCCATAGCCCTTCTGGCTGCTATTTTTATTTTAGCTTAGACTCTTCCAGGCAAGATCCTTTTTCTATAAAGATAATAAGAAGCCAGGGGCATACCAAGTGGAGCACACACATTACAGTGAGGAAAGACCCAGGTTTAAGCTCCTGGTCCCTACCTGCAGGAGGGAGGCTTCACGAGCTATGAAGTGCTGCAGGTCTCTCTTACTCTCCCTGTCTATCCTCCCCTTTGTGTCTCTCCCATCCCTTGCAATTTCTCTCTATCCTGTCAAATATGAGAAAATACATAATAATGCATTAAAATCTTTAAAAAATACATATATACTCAAACAGATTTATGTTCTAGTCTAAATAGGATCATTATACACTTACTTAACTATAACTTCCATTGAAAAACACTTACTGATTTGCCTGCCTTTTAGTATGTCTATTTATAAGCGTCCACATTATAGTTTCTAATGATGGAATACTATTATATGGGTGTGTCATACATTTTAGAATCATTCTCTTTTAATTTTTTTTAATATTTACTTATTTTCCCTTTTGTTGCTCTTGTTTATTTTTTATTGTTGTTGTAGTTATTATTGTTGTTATTGATGTTGTCATTGTTGGATAGGAAAGAGAGAAATGGAGAGAGGAGGGGAAGACAGAGAAGAGAGAGAAAGATAGACACCTGCAGACCTGCTTCACCATCTGTGAAGCAACCCCCCTGCAGGTGGGACACCGGAGGCTCCAACCAGCATCCTTCAGCCAGTCCTTATGCTTTACGCCACATGTGCTTAACCCGCTGCGCTACTGCCCAACTCCCAATCATTCTCTTTTTTAACACTTAGACTTTTGCAGTTTTATAAACATACATGGTGTTTTTCTTGGCATATATATATATATATATATATATATATATATGTATATATATATGTATTTTTTTTTCCTTCTTCTTCTTTTGCCTGCATTAGGAATCTACCACTGTTGGAGGTCATTTTCTCCATTTTGTTGTTATTGTTCTTGTTATTATTGTTGTTGTTGGATAGAGAAATACAGAGAGGAGGGGAAGATAGAGAAGGGAAAAGAAAGACAAACACCTCCAGATCTGCTTCACTTGTGAAGCGACCCCCGCTGCAGATGGGGAGCTGGGGGCTTGAACAGGGATCTTTATGCCGGTCCTTGCGCTTTGCATTGTGTGCACTTAACTCACTGTGCTACTGCCCGGCCACCCGTAAATTTCTTAGTGCAGCAGAAAAATACAGTATGCACATTATCCAGGGCTTTTGGAACATCTTGCCAACGTGAACCCAGAAATGCTGTAACATTTCACACTTCCACTTGTGCTGGGGACCATGTGATTCATGTAATGCCATTACTTATGGGTATGTGATTCTCCTAATTAAAGAACTATGTAGTAGAGCTAGTCATATTAGACATTCTTTGTTTTTTCTCTTGCTAGTTCTGTCTCCAGCCTCCAGAGATGTTTGATCAACATTAGTGTAAACACAGATAATGGGTCAAAAGACCTTGCTGGCAAAAAGCCTTTTTGATACCTGTGAACTATAGGTATCCTTGGGGGTAAGGTCAAGAGTTGCAGAGTAAACATAGAATCTGATAGAGTCATTAGAATTGGAGATAACAAGTCTGATATAGTGTGGTTTACATACTAGGAAAGAGATTATTCAAATATGTACTCTCTTAAAAGGTTTATGTTCACCCTTAAGATGTTTATACTTGACATCACTGCTTTGATGTATGACCATATATCCAATAAAAAGAGGAGGGAGACTGCATGCACCATTCAGTGACATCTCTCTGCGAGATGGATACCCATGTCCATTCCTTCAGGCATTTTTTTTTTTCTCACTACTGATGGTGCCTAAAATAATTCATTTGATCCACGGTTCACTCTGGAAACTTGGAACCCAGCACACTTGGCTGTATATCGATCTGTTTTCTGAAATAGATACTTAGAACCAACTAGGGATCTTATTTTTCTTTATTACTAAACAAACTAACAAACAAAAAAAAACCTTCACCAATTTAATAAACCAAATAATGCTACTTTATTCAAACTGTTTGGATCACAGATAGGTTGTGCGTTTTTCAAAACTCATTGACTATATTTTTCTGTAAATTGCCTGTCTGTATGCTTTTCTCAGTCCCCCCCCCCCCCCCGCACATTACATATCTTCCTTTTTCTTATGGATCTGTAAGGATGCTGCTGACTTTGATCCATTAGGTATGTGGCAAATACTTTTCCCACTTGGTGCCTGCTTTCTAAGATGCTTAGTGGTGTTTTTGCAACGCGGAGATACTTTACAATTTTATGTGAGCTAATCTATCAGTTGGCTAAGAGGCGCCTGTCTTCTGCAGGCTTGTTTCTGAGGTGTTTTAGGCACAGATGCTGGGGGCAGGCTCTCATTTTTCAGGGCCTCACATGGCACTGTTGAAAGTCAGAATTTAAAGCAAGATCTTAAATGGATCTGCTTTGCTCTGAATGGAGGCAACACATGTTCCTTGAGGAACGGCACTGAATCCTTGGCAGGTGTGTAGGCATTTTTGTTTGTTTTTTTTTAGTTAGAGTTGCTGGTGTCAAATATTTCTAAGGTCAAAGTTCCCAGAGTTTCTTTTCCTGGCATTTTCTTAACTTCAGAAGAGATGGATACTTTAGTGGGTTTTAATGCCAGTGGTTTCACAGAACTCAAGAAAGCTGGTTTGTCATCCAGAAGGTCCAATTCAGTGTTGTTTGTTTTCTGAGTTGTGACTCATGTGGTACTGGAGAATAACAAATAGTAAATAAATACATAAATAATTTTATAGTGCAGTGCATTGATAGTTTAGTAATGTTATTTACAATTATTAAATAATCAAACTTTGATGGAAAGGCAAAGTCACCTGATAAATTGAAAAATCAGTAAGTTTATGATGGAAAAATAATTATACTGAAATTTCAAATCTCCTCTCAGTCTTGTCATATCCACGTATTGTAGATTTAAGACCAGGACCTTGTCCACTTTTGCCCCTATTCTGGCCTCTGGTCTATCACTAATTTTTACAGATGCTTTTTGAAGTCTCTCTTTTTATGCTTATGACTCTTGCCTCCTTCTAGTCCATAGAACTTCCTCAAGACAGTGCTGCTATGTCACCTCATCCCTGGGTAATATAAATATTCTCTCAAAAATTCCCTTTTAGAAGCAGTTTTAGAAGGCAGAACTCCTTCCTTCTGTACACCCAAAATAATTTTGGTACATACTCCCCCAAAGAGGGGGAAATTGATAGGGGAAGATGATCAGAGGACTCTGAATCCTAATTCCACCAGAATCCAAAGTAATTATCTCTAGGAATCTTTGATTTTATACCATCAGAGAATGTGGAAAACACCAGAGGAAGTCAGGAACTGTTTCGCTTATCAGAGAGAGAAGATGAAAACGAAAATGAAAGAAGACTCAGAATTTATTAGGTGTAGGTATATGACTTAGAAAGGAAGTGAAGGCAAAACTGTAGAAGTGAAGAAAAATGGGCAAATATATGTCAGCCCATTTCTGTGACCTTGGGAGAACCTTTTCTGCTAGAGAGGAAATGGGGACACAGGACTCTTGTGGTGGGAATGGTGTGGAATTATACTCCTATTACCTTATAATTTTATAAATCACTATACGATAACATAACTTAAAACAATTTTTTTGTCCCCATTTGCAGGGGAGTCACTTCACAATCGGTGAAGAAGGTCTGCATGTGTCTGTCTTTCTCTCCTCTCTCATTTCTCTCTGTCCTATCCAACAATGATGACATCAACAGCAACAAAAATAATAATAACCACAACAAAACAAGGGCAACAAAAGGGAATAAATAAATATTAAAAAATTTAAAAAATCTTTTGTTTGTTTTATGAGGCACACCTGGTTAAGTACACATAATATTAAGCATAAGGGCCCATGCAACAATCCAGGTTCGAGCCTCTGCTCTCTACCTGCAGGAGAGCTGATTCACAAGACGGAAATGCCTATGTCTCTCTTTCTTTCTCCCTCTCTATCTCCCATTTCTCTCTCAATTTCTCTCTGCCCTATCCACTAAATGGAAAAAAAATGGCCACCTGGAGCAGTGGGTTCATAATGCCTGCACTGAGCCCAGGGATATAACACTGCAGGCAAAAAACAAATTCTTTTATTACATTTCCTACCTCTAAAATCTTAGGATAGGATTCTCCTCCTCCTCAGCTCTTTACTTTGACGAAATGCCTCCAGAGCCTTCTCCTTTCCCATACACTATTGCTCAGCTCCTAAATCCCCTCCAGTCATTTACCTTAATCTACTGTCCAATCTCCCTAAGGCCCCACTCTCCCATATGAACCATCCTCCCAGGCAAAGAGATCAGTCTATGGTCTACAAATTTACTTGTATCCATAGCTGTGTTTTGCCAGTCTCCTGAAGGGACTAACATATATTTCTCTCTCTCTCTTTCTTTCTCTCTATTTCTCTCTCTCTCTTTCTTTCTCTTTTGTCTCCAGGGTTATTGCTGGGGCTTGGTGCCTGCACTACAAATCCATTGCTTCTGGAGGCCACTTTTTCCATTTTGTTGTTCTTGTTGTTTATCATTGTTGTTGTTGCTGTATAGGACAGAGAGAAATCGTGAGAAGAGGGGAAGGCAGAGAGTTTCGGGCCTTAAAGCCAGCCCCCCTGCTCTGCTCCAAGTTCCATTGCTGACACTATGGTCTATTTACATAATCATTGTTTTGCCTGAAAGATCCCCATCACGTTATCCCCTCAGGGCATTGCTAATTCAGTTAAAACCATTGCAACAGTTGCTAAGGATGCTTCCACCTTCCCAGCATGCCTTTTGCCTCTCTCCACCCCCTCTCCTAGCTGATCCCATTCCTGACTTGCCACTTCCATTTTTACCCTATAAAACCCACTGCTATTCCTGGTTTCACTCTCTTTCTCTTCCACGTCCTGGCCTGGAGAAGATCTGGAGAAGGGCTGGTGTGCATAGCAGGAGGCGGCCATTTTGCTAGCTCCACATGGCCTAAACCTGCTGTGCTCACACTCGACTTGGGGCATCTGCATCAGTAAAGAATTGTATTACCATGCCGCCTCGTCTCTCTCTCTCTGGCGAAGCTAGCCCAGCAAGAGAGGGGGAGAGAAATAGAGACACCTGCAGACCTGCTTCATTGCTAGTAAAGTGACCCCCCAACCCTACTGGGGGTTTGAGTAGGGGGCTCAAACCCAGTTCCTTACACCGGTCCTTATGCTTTGCTCTATTTGTGCTTAACCTGCTGTGCTACTGCCCCACTCCTGGGACAAATATTTCTCTTATTTCTTTTTTCTTTTTTAATTTTTAAAATTAACTTATTTATAAAATGGAAACACTAACAAGACCATAGGATAAGAGGGGTACAATTCCCACCACCAGAACATGGTATCCCATCCCCTCCCCTGATAGCTTTCTATTCTCTAACCCCCTGGGAGTATGGACCAGGGTCATTATGGGGTGCAGAAGGTGGAAGGTCTGGATTCTGTAATTTCTTTCCTGCTGAACATGTTGACAGGTTGATCCATACTCCTAGCCTGTCTCTCTCTTTCCTTAGTGGCATGGGGCTCTGAGGAAGTGGAGCTCTAGGACACATTGGTGGGGCCATCTGTCCAGGGAAGTCCGGTTGGCATCTTGATAGCATCTGGAACTTGGTGGCTGAAAAAGAATTAACATATAAAACCATATAAATTGTTGATTAATCATGAAGCTGGAATATTGCAGATGAAGATTTGGAGCCTCCCTTTTGGAAATAGCTAGTAGGTCTATTTTAGGTAAATTCCAAGGAGCCCATGACTTTACTAGTTTTTGCCTGAGCCTAGCATCTAATATGCAGGTGAACCCAGGTTATTGTCTGGGGAGATGATGTCATCACTGGATAAAGGGCTGGAAAGCTGGATCAGGGAAGAGAGTAGCTCCCAAATATGGGAAAAGTGATAAATATTGTTGACTGTAAACCTCATCAATTTGATCTGGGGCCCATATTCAGCACAGGAGCCTATGTAACCTCTATATCCCTGTAGGTCTAAACTTGAATCCTGTGGTCATCAGTAGGAACATTCTAAGTTTCACCAATTTCAGGACCCAACTTCTTCAGGTGGTAGATAGAGTATGTTATACAACATCCCTTTGGAGGATGGAACATTCTCTACCATTGTTGATCCACATTGAGGGCAAGGTCCTATGGGGACCCTCAAAGGGGTCCATTATGTTGATCCTGATGGAGATGACCAGTGACAATGGAGAGAGGGAACTATTTGAGATCTAGCTCATCCTGTTTGTGTGGGACTCCCAGGACTCCCTGACTAGGGCCCGGGATGATAGGGTGGCCTGATAGTTACTAAAGAGTCATCATTAAAGTATGCCAGTCTCTTGTCCTTATTCAACTTTTGTAGTCTTTACTTTGATAAGGTTAGCTTTGGAGTGACTGAAGGAAGTATAATAGAGAATAGGTAAGGAGGGTATCTAGGGCTAAGTAGAAACTATTTCATTAGGTACTTTAAGGTGTCTTTTTAGGTCTTTCTATTTGCTTGCTTCATTTATTGACTTACTGCAAACTATTGTGCACTTTTGCTGTAATATTTCTAAGATCAAATTCTCAAGATTGTTTCTCTTATAGTTTCCCTCATTTTAGAAGGGATGAGACACTTTAATGGGTGCTCAGTTCTGTTTCTTTCTTCTTCTTTTTTCTCTTGCTGAGAATCTTTAGAAATTTATTTGGGGGCCACACAGTGGCTTACCTGGTTAAGCACACACAGTAGAGTGAACAAGTACACAGTGTTCAAAGCCCCTGGTCCACACCTGCAGGGGGAAAGCTTCACAAGTGGTGAAGTAGACCCTGAGTTGTCTCTCTGCCTCTCTCCATCTCTAGCTCCTCCTATCCTCTATCCTCAAGTTCTTTCTGTCTTTATAATAAATAAATAATAAATACATAAAATACATTTTTAATAAATAAATAATAAATACAAAACAAAATTACCTCTTTCATGAATATTCAAAATACATAAGCTTTTACTATTATTTATCATTCTGTTTTCTTTTTCCTGGAGATCAGGAAAGAAGCCTCTTATTTGAATCACCAGTTCTCTTCACTACTCAGTGTGTGTTCCATAAATTAGTTCATAGGTATATAAATTACTAATGTATTAAAATGTTGCCCAAAGGACTGCTGTGTCTTTCTTCTGAATATGTGAGTCCTGTTTTCAGATTTCAGTCAAGCCTCAACCTGCCGGTATCTTATTTCAGTTCGATTTACATATTATTTTCCTTCATGGGATTCCCAGTCTTTGTAGCAGCTGATCTGATTCTGAGGAAGAGTTGGGATGTAGCCCCACCCAACAGTTTGAGTTTTCCAGTTCCCAAACCTTTGATGGAACTTGTAAGATGTCTGGAGGTGGTGGGCCCACGTGGATGTGTACCTCATGTTAGGCTACGCAGTCTCAGAAAGTGCTGGATTTCTGCAGACTCACCATGTGTGGGCTTGTGTGGCTCAGAACAGGAAGGCTTCTTGTGACATCTGTTACAGAACAAAGCCTGGAGAAGGAGCCCTCCTAAAGCTGGGGCTGAGGGCTGCTGTGCACATGGTTGCCTTTGAAAACCTTCCAAAACCACAGTCTGTTGGTTTGCACAGCATGTTGCTGCCATGTTCACTTAAGAGTCTCAAAACTAACCAGAACTCAGGAAAACAGGTCCATTCTCCAGGAAGTGTCTCTTTGAAGACTGCAGAGAGACCCAATAGCAGAGGCTAGACCTTAGCAGTTGAATGACTTCTATGGTCCTCGATACATCTAAGTGTTGTTAGGTTGGGTTCTGTGGACTCTCAGAGGGTATGAAGAAGGGCCTGCTGTAGTTGACTCATTTATCCTGTCCCTTTAATACTAGTTTCAGAGAAACAGATCCCACCTTGCCTTTTTCTTGGTAGATTGTTCTTTTTGCTCTCTTGGCTTGCCCAGAAGGTATTCCTAGTTGGTCTTTGTTGACTTGAAGGACTTACTGGCACCTCCTTTCACTCTACAATGTTACTCTGGTTTGGACATCAGTTGCACAATTGCTTTATTTAATGATGGACCAGAGTAGTAAGTCATCACTCTAAACTGGTTCCTACCACACTTAACATCATCATCGTCGTAAGATAGACTGTTCTAGGATGGGAGTATGGATCTACCAGTCAACACCCATGTTTAGCAGGGAAGCAGTTACAGAAGCCAGACCTTCCACTTTCTGCACTCCATAATGCCCCTGGGTCCATGTTTTCAGAGGGATAAAGATTAGGAAAGCTATCAGGGGAGGGGATGGGATACGAAGTTCTGGTGGTGGGAATTGTATGGAGTTGTACCCCTCTTATCCTATGGTTTTGTCAGCGTTTCCTTTTTATAAATAAAAATTTAAAAACATAACAAGAAGATAAGCCTGCTCTGTCTTTTGAATGAACAATGCTGAACCTACAAGGAGAGCCTGTGAGACTTTTTTCTTTTAAAGCAAGTTTTTAAATTATTTTATAAAAAGAAGAAACAGACGGAAGAGAGGAATGTAGATCACAGTTCTGCTCATCATATGCAGTGCCCGGGGTCAAAACCAGGGGGTCAGGCAGTAGTGCAGTGGATTAAGCACACATGGCACCAAGTGCAAGGACTGGCATAAGGATCCTGGTTCGAGCCCCTGGCTCCCCACCTGCAGGGGAATCATTTCACAATTGGTGAAGCAGGTCTGTAGGTGTCTTTCTTTTTCTCCCCTTCTCTGTCTTCCCCTCCTTTCTTGACTTCCTGTCCAATAACAAAGACAGTAATAACAACAACAACAACAATAACAATAATAGCAATAAACAACAAGGGCAACAAAAGAGGGAAATAAAAGCCTCCAGGAGCAGTGGATTTGTAGTGTAGGCACCGAGCCCCAGTGATAACCCTGGAGGGGAAAAAATAAAACGGCCTTGCATAGACAGATCTTATTCACAGGCTCTTTTTCTTGACCTTGCTTAGTTGGCATATTTGTCAGTGCTGTGGGTTAACTAGAAGCTCTCAGAGGTTACAGGTATGAACTGATCTGCTGGAGTGACAGGGTAGCATATACAGAAAGAAGCTTTTGGGTGGCAAACAAAGAAACCCCTCACATATGGGAGAAGATCTTTACATGCCATACATCAGACAAGAGGCTAATAGCCAAAATATACAAAGAACCCACCAAACTCAACAACAAGAAAACAAATGACAAAAACAAAATGGGGAGAGGACACGGACAGAATATTCATCATAGAAGAGATCCAAAAGGTCAACAAAGATATGAAACAATGCTCCAAGTCATTGACTGTCAGAGAAATGCAAATAAAGACAACAGTGGGATACCGCTTCACTCCTGTGAGAATGTCATAGGTCAGAAAAGGTAGCAGCAACAGATGCTGGAGAAGTTGTGGGGGCAAAGGAACCCTTCTGCACTGCTGGTGGGAATGTCAATTGGTTCAGCCCCTGGGGAGAGCAGTCTGGAGAACTCTCAGAAGGCTAGAAATGGACCTACCCTATGATCCTACAATTCCTCTCCTGGGGATATATCCTAAGGAACCAAACACACTCACCCAAAAGATTTGTGTACACCTATGTTCACAGCAGCATGGTTTGTAATAGCCCAAACCTGGAAGCAACCCAGGTGTTCAACAACAATTGAGTGGTATATATACACAATGGAATTTTACTCAGCTATTAAAAATGGTAATTTCACCATTTTCGGCCCATCATGGATGGAGCTTGAAGGAATCCTGCTAAGTGAGATTAAGTGAGAAATAGAAGGATGAATATGGGATGATCTTACTCACAGGTAGAAGTTGAAAAACAAGATCAGAAGGGAAAACACTAAGCAGAACTTGGACTGGGGTTGGTGTATTGCACCAAAGTAAAAGACCCTGGGGTGGGTGATGGCAGGGGTGAGGGGGATCAAGGGGGAGGGATCTGGTCCTGGAACATGATGACAGAGGACCTTGGGGGGGTTGTATTGTTATGTGGAAAACTGAGAAATGTTATGCATGCACAAAATATTGTATTTACTGTTGAGTGTAAAACATTAATCCCCCAATAAAGATTTTTTTTAAAGGAATCTTTTGGATGGGTCCTAGGCCTACAGCTAATATTCTCTAATACACTTTTGTTTCTACTTCAGAATCTCTCAAATTTGGATATGCTTCTTTAAGGATGGGTGAAGTGTACACCTAGATTTCTGACGTGAGGATTATTTTTTTCACTGCAAACGAGCATATTTGCTTCATCATAAAACAAAGCTAACTCAGCACAGGAGTGGGGCAGCGCACTGGCTTTGCCTCCCAGTGCATCTCTTGCTCTCTCCTAGTGAGTATAGTTTGGCCACAGAGAGGATTAGTCATTGGCCATTAGAATAGCATCCCAAACAGAGGCACAGTTTTCTCTATCTTAAACCTTTGCCTCCTTAGCCTAGGTGAAATTTTCTTTCCAGAGTCACACATTCTGGGTAGGTCCTATTGCTCAAAAATGTATTTATGATCTTTTACTACAAAGCAGCCTGGGAAAATAGAGGATTTACTGTGATGTCTTTATCTCCAGAACAGGCAGAAGAGGTACATTCAATGAGAACAGAGTACTTTCTTAACAACTTGAATGAAATCTGGCATAGGCCTATAGAAATGGCTGCACTGATATAGCAAATATGCTTGGTTGCAGTGAAAAAAATAATGCTAAGCCCATAAAAACATGGCTATATATGGCAGTTCACTGAGCTATGAATAAACTGTGACAAATTTTTTATAAGGAGTTATCTTTTCTTCAATGTCCACTATCCTTTCACTATGCTTCTATCACTGAGATTGGTCTCACACAAGACTGTTAGGTGGTATCCCAAACAAATCATATGTTTGATGATTTTTATTAACATTCCCTGCCTTGTGAACACATGTACCATAATACCTTTGTAAAATATGGGTGATAAAGTCAATCTCCTTAAGTCATGGTGTGGACATATACTGATTGTATAGAACAGGTAAGGTCTAACCAAGTGAAGCAAAGTTAAAACAAGTTGATTGGATTTATTGTACAGGGACCCACTTAAAGGTAGTGCTCTGACTGATAAACAAGACAAGGGAGATCTTTATTGAGAGTTTATGTGTATCTGACAAGTCCCTTTTAATTACAAGACTAGAACACACACAAATCCACTTGAGAAGGAAAAATAAAAACACAGCAGAAACTTAAGAGTAGGTACGTCTGTGTATACGTTATGTTGTAACTTTTTTACTTTACTTGTTTACTTACTTATCTATATTTGTTTGTTTTATAAGGTAGAAAGAGAGATACAAGAGAATGAGAGAAAGAGATACTACAGCAACAAATATGGTTTCCTTTAACATGGTGGGCCCAGCTCCAAGCTGGGTTACACACATGGCAAAGCAGTTCAGTCTTCAAGTGAGCTCTTACACCATCTCTACACAAGAGCTTTAAAAATTAATTGATTGATCTGTTGACTTGAAATCATGTACACACAATATTATAAATTTAGAGGACATGGTTTTATATGTCTCTCTATGTATAAGGCTCACCTCACATACTGTTGAGACTTAAGAGCCATCCTGCCAAGAAGACCCTTCTGTCTTTCCTCCCCACATCTTTTCCCATTCCCTATAATAATCACCCTAGATTTCACTAAGTCTGTGTTAGTATTATTAGTGGGGTTTTTTTTTTTTGCCAGTTTATTTGTTTTGGCAAATTTATATGCCCTACACATGAAAGCCACCATGACAACTTTCGTGTGCCCACCACTGAATAAATGTAAGCGTAATCCTCCCCCTACCCAACTTTCTCTGTGAACAATTCATTTTCTGGCACCTTAGCAGGGCCAGCAGCTTCAATCTTGCATTTTTACAGTATCTTGTTTAGGAAGGAGAGAGCCTTCTGCTCCTTGTCTCGAAATCCCAGGATGGAGACATGTCATGTCTAATTGGCTGACTGGCACCAACCGATGAGGCTCAGTCTGTGAAAGGAGCTGACTCACTTCGGAGTTGGCAAACCATGCCATTCTTGCCAATGAAGTATTTGGGGGAACACAGCCCCTGATCATTTGTTTATGTGTAGCTTGACTGTTTTGTGCTACAGTGGCAGACTTAAGTAATTGTATCAGAGACTTTATGACCTTTCAAAGCCTAAAATAATTTACTATTTGGCCTTTCATAGGAAAGAGTTTGCCAACTGGATTTGCTCTAAGTCATGTAGTCTATTCCTGGAAAACAAGTTGGAGACAACTTAACCCAGACCACATGGACTGAGAGGGATAAGTCATCTCCCCGAAGTGTTCCCTTTCAGAAAATACTGGCTTGCCACAGGTAAGGATACTGGGCACTGTTGATCTGCTTCTAATTCTGCTTCTAAGACCCCTTCTGTTTTGATCATCATGTTAGGATCGCTTGCATTGCTTAACGGTGTGATCTATTTACATAATCACTGCTTTACCTGAGGCCTGTCCTGCCTACAGGGCATTGGTTTAATCCCCACTGATTAGATGGAAGCTTGATACTTCTGTGCTCGATTTTTCCTTCTCCCCACCCCCTATCCTATATACTTCCTCTTCCGACCTGACACTTCTGCCTCAGGAGACATAAAGGACAGGATTTTCTAATGAAGAGAGATTAGATTGAGTGCACTGCATTCTCGCTCATCAATAAAGATTGAACTGCGTTCCCAGCTCAGCCATGAGTCCCTAGTCATCTGTGTCCTGTCTGTGAAGCTAGCCCAGCAGGGCACTACTTTGACAAGTGTCATGGTGATGTATATTAGTTGTGGTGCTTTAGAAGGTGGAGGATTCTCTATTATGAATAGCTAGGAGTTTGCTACATATTTTTACTTCTGGAGGATCTAGCTTGATTTAATCTTCACTAAGATTTACTTTCTGGATTTTGACAATTTTAAGTTTTTAAAAAATATTTATTTATTATTATTTATTCCCTTTTGCTGCCCTTGTTGTTTTATTGTTGTAGTTATGATTGATGTCATCGTTGTTGGATAGGACAGAGAGAAATGGAGAGAGGAGGGGAAGACAGAGAGGGGGAGGGAAAGATAGACACCTGCAGACCTGCTTCACTGATTGTGGAGCGACTCCCCTGCAGGTGGGGAGTCAGGGGCTCAAACCGGGATCCTTAGGCCGGTCCTTGCGCTTTGTGCCACCTGCACTTAACCCGCTGCGCTACCGCCCGACTCCCTACTTTCTGGATTTTGGTAAAGATATTATGGGCTGGTGGGGGACAGGTGGTGGCACACCTGGTTAAGCTGTAACATGAGTGCACATGCTACAATGAGCAAGGACATGGGTTCAAGTCCCTGGTCTCCACCTGCAAGGGGAAAGCTTTGAGAGTGATGAAGCAGTGCTCCAAGTCTCTCTATCTCTCTCTCTCTCCCTGTCACTCCCTTCCAACTTGATTTATGGCTGTCTTTATCGAATAAATACAGATTAAAAATATTTTAAAAAGATATTCCCGTATTGCTGAATTGATATTTTTTTTGGTTTTTGGCACACATTTTGGGAAAGTAAATTAGTGACATAAAATAGGTTAAAAAAAAAGTAGGTAAACACAGTGGACTATGGAAGAAACTAATATGTCCAGCAATTAATAAGACTCAACCATCTACAAATAATTGGTTAATCCTTTGCCTTGTCAAATGGTTGTTGAACTATCTGTTAGTCACCTAGAGGTCATTCCATAGTGGCCTGGAACAGAGGCCATACATGACCTCATCCCCTTTCATGTTTTTTTTTTTTTTTATATATTTATTTTCCCTTTTGTTGCCCCTGTTGTTTTTCATTGTTGTTGTAGTTACTATTGTTGTCATTGATGTTGTTGTTGTTGGATAGGACAGAGAGAAATGGAGAGAGGAGGGGAAGACAGAGAGGGGGAGAGAAAGACACCTGCAGACTTGCTTCACCGCCTGTGAAGCGACTCCCCTGCAGGTGGGGAGTCGGGGGCTCGAACCGGGATCCTTACAACGGTCCTCGCGCTTTGAACCACATGTACTTAACCCACTGGGCTACCGTCCGACTCCCCCCTTTCATGTTTTAAGTATTTTAGGGGGACAAAAGAGAAAATGCCTGCTTATTAAACTTGTTGGATGTAGTGACACGAAATTTAATAAATTCTATGATCAGTAGAGTAGGTTGAAAAGAATAAGAGGAGGTTTATCAAGAATAAACATCTATTTCCCAGGATGTTGAAGTAAAATAAGCACAAATATAAAAACACATAGGCCATCTATGCGGGGGGGTGGGGGGGGAAGACCGGTTTTAATTCAGTCCAGAAGAAAAGCACCTGTACCATTTGGTTGAACACAAATTCGCCATGAGTCAGCAGTGTGAAAATGAAAAAAAAAAATAACAGTGAGGAAAGGGTGGTCTTTTAAACTGTGATGGTGGGTCAATTGGGTAGCCATATGGAGAAAGAAAACTACCTTGACCCCTAACTCACATTATACAGAAAAATCAGGACCAGATGGATTATAGATTTGAATGTGGAAGGCAAAACAATAAAAGCTTTTATTGTTTTATAAGTTTTTATTGTATTATAAGTTTTTATTGTTTATTAAATGGCCACTCAAGAAAACACCTTTGTGACCTTAGTATAGGAAACGTGTGTGTGTGTGTGTGTGTGTGTTTTCTGTTTAATACAAGAATATGAAAAGAGCTAGCCCTGAAGGGAAGAAAAGTAAATGTAACTCTTTAAAAACATAAGGATATATATTTTTAGAGACCATAAAATGATGAAAAGGAAGCCAGTAGAAGGCCAGGAAACACTTCTCCCCCCACCTCTGTTTCTGCTCACAGAAAAAGGACTTTAAGTACTATAAAGATAGATTCTTCAAATAATTTAGAAAAGTCAAAGGAAGAAAGGAGTGAAAGGTCTTATCAATTTTTAAAAAAGTGGAAATAGGGGAGTCGGGCTGTAGCGCAGTGGGTTAAGCGCAGGTGGCGCAAAGCACAAGGACCCGCATAAGGATCCTGGTTCGAACCCCGGCTCCCCACCTGCAGGGAAGTCGCTTCACAGGCGGTGAAGCAGGTCTGCAGGTGTCTGTCTTTCTCTCTTCCTCTCTGTCTTCCCTTCCTCTCTCCATTTCTCTCTGTCCTATCCAACAACGACAACAACAATAATAACTACAACAATAAAACAACAAGGGCAACAAAAGGGAATAAATAAATAAAATAAATATTTTTAAAAAAGTGGAAATAGTTACTAATATGAAAATGTACTTACCTTTATTAGTCAAAAGAAAAATGTAAATTAAAACATTTTGTTACCATGACACCATTCCACTAATGTTAAAGTTAATGGGATAATGCTACATGTTAGAATATAGTCATGAGGGAGTCGGGCTGTAGCGCAGCAGGTTAAGCGCAGGTGGCGCAAAGCACAAGGACTGGCATAAGGATCCCGGTTCGAACCCCGGCTCCCCACCTGCAGGGGAGTCGCTTCACAGGCGGTGAAGCAGGTCTGCAGGTGTCTATCTTTCTTTCCTCGTCTCTGACTTCCCCTCCTCTCTCCATTTCTCTCTGTCTTATCCAACAACAATAATAACTACAACAATAAAAAAAAACAGCAAGGGCAACAAAAGGGAATAAATAAAATAAAATAAATATTAAAAAAATTTTTAAAAAAGAATATAATCACGAGCCCTTTGGAATATATCTAAAATAGGCCTACTAACTATCTACAAAACGGAGCCCCCCCCCCCCCTGCCCTGCCAACTCTTCATCTGAACTATTCCAGCCTTTAGGTTTATTATTAGTCAACAATTTATTTGGCTCTATATGTAAAGTCTTTTTTCAGCCATCAAGTTCCAGATGCCAACATGATGCCAACTAGACTTCCCTGGACAGATGACCCCACCAATGTGTCCTGGAGCCATGCTTCCTTAGAGCCCTGCCCCACTAGGGAAAGAGACAGACAGGCTGGGAGTATGGATCCACCTGCCAATGCCCGTGTTCAGTGAAGAAGCAATTACAGAAGCCAGACCTTCCACTTTCTACACCCCACAATGACCCTGGGTCCATAATCTCAGAGGGATAAAGAATAGGAGAGCTATCAGGGTAGGGGATGGGATATGAAGTTCTTGGGGTGGGAATTGTGTGGAGTTGTAGCCCTCTTATCCTATGGTATTTGTCAGTGTTTCCTTTTTATAAATAAAAATTAGAAAAACATAAAAAACAAACAAAAGAGTATAGTAGAGTCCTGCGAGGTGTAATAGAACTTGATATAATTGTTTCATTGGTTCAGTTAGATTAAGCCTATGTGAGCTCAATGATTCAGCAGTTCTCCTCATAGAACTTCTTCTTCTAGCGTTTGCCCTTCTTCCGTAGCCAGTCAACAGCGTCAGGTTGAGCCTGATGTAAAGTTTCGAGACCTCCTTTGAATCTGGAGAGGTGGCAGTCGTTGACTATGTGGGTCATAGTCTGTCTGGAGCCGCAGGGGCACAAACAATACTGAATACGTAAGTTCAGCAAGGGACATGCATTAATGTTCATAACAGCATTATCTGTAACATTCAAGTCATGGAAACTCCGAAGTCCACCTTCCATGGGAGAGAGGAGACAACAGTCCCTTGGTGATATGGCCAAATCTCAGAAACACTATTTTAGTGAAATAAGCAATGTACAGAAGTATACATGTTGTGTGAGGCTATCTTTATAAAGTGTAAAACAGGAAAACCTGTCACCAATGAAAGAAATCATGAAAGAGGCTGTTTTGGGGGAAGAGGTAGTGGTTTAGAGGGTTGTTGAGTGAGGATTCTGGAATTTGGGTGATTTCTGCTTCTCCTTCTGAGTGCTGAGTGCATGGGTATGCTTATGAAATTACTGAGCTTTGCTTTTGCACCGTGTGTGTGTGTGCGTGTGTGCGTGTGCGTGTGTGAGCATGTGCTTGCACACACGCACACTTCTAGAATTTTCTTCAACATAGCAAATCAACTTTATTATTTATTAGTTAATGAGAGAGATGGGGGAAGAGAGAGAACCAGAGCACCAGTTTGTCACATACGATTCTGGGGACTTAATTTGGAACTTCCTAGCTGAGGGTCACTTCCCAGGGCTATATCACTTCCTGGGCCACAGTGTTTTTTCAAATTTACCTCCAGGGTTATCACTGGGGCTCTGTCCTGGCACTTTGAATCCATCTCTCCTGAGGCCATTTTTTCCCCCCATTTCTATTGGATAGGACCAAAAAAAAAAAACTGAGAGAGGAAGGGGAGGTAGAGGGGGAGAGAGAAAGATAGACACACGCAGACCTGTTTGGTTGCTGTGAAGCTTTCACCCTGCAGGTGGGGAACCAGGGCTTGAACTGGGATCCTTGGGCATAGTACTATGTGTGTTTAACTGGGTGCACTACTGCTTGGCCCCCACAAAAAATTTTTTTTAATTTGGTGGTGATCATCATAGTGCTAGCCTTCAATCTAGGTTAATAAAAAAAAAAAACACTGGGGAGTGGTGGATTCATCCTGCAATAACCCGAGTAGCAACTGAAAAAAAAAAAAGGAATAAAAGGGAAGAAAACAAGTAAAGAAAGGAAAAAGACATTATTCATATCTGCTACAGGCTCTCCTTGAGTTCTTGGTAATCTTACTGCTTTTAGTGTAGAGTCTTTAACTGTTTTTGTCACTTTGTCCCTGTCCTTCAAGGTCAGAGGTATGGTAGAATGGGGCATGTCAGTTAGATGAATAATTACCACAAGTGCTTTTCTGGTTTCCTAGTCCTTAGTCACATTTAATTTTGTTGCCAGGTAAATCACTCTGGGTGACTTCTGGTAACATTATATGTGCATTTTGTGCTTTGGGCTCATGATGAACAAAATATGTGAGATTAAATCAAGCACAATGGGAAACGATGCAATAAACACAAGATGCTTGAAGCTGCTACTGGCATATAATCTTGTGACTTTAGAAGATTATGATATCCCGAGGGTTAAGGAGTTTTGAGATCACTGTCAAATATACAGTCTGTCATTGGCACAATCACGCATGATTTTATATTCATTTGATATTTCATTTTTTAATTATCTTTATTGGGAAGAGACAGCCAGAAATGGAGAGGAAGAGAGGGGTAGAGAGAGAGAGAAACAGGGGGTCAGGCGGTGACATGCTGGGTTAAGTGCATATAATGCTCTCTCCACCAGCGGAGCTCAGGGCCGGGGGGGGGGGGTCACTTTGCAAGTGGTGAAGCAGGTCTGCAGGTGTTTATCCTTCTCTTCCCCACCCCCCCCACCTGTCTTCACCTCTTCTCTCAATTTCTCTTTGTCCTATCCAACAATGACAACAGCATCAGCAATAACAACGATAACAATGGGAAAACGATGGCCATCCGGAGCAGTGTATTCATAGTGCAAGATATATAGTGGGGAGAGATGGAAGAGAGAGAGAGAGAGAGGGAGAGAGGGGGGGGATCTTGGAGTCTTCTTTCACCACTTGCAAAACTTTCCCCTTTTGGTGGGGAGCGCCGGCTGGAACCTGGGTCCTTGCACATTTTATAACACGTGTACTTAACCAGGTGTGCTGCTACTTTGACCCCTTGATTTGATATTTATAAAATGTAAATTTCACTATATACACAGGAGTAGAGCAAAAGTTGTTTTGCCTGAAGTTTATAAATTTCATAAGACTCTGATTTAGATAGATTGGTACTTAAGGTTATGAACTGCCCCTGCGGCTCCAGACAGACTATGACCCACATAGTCAACGACTGCCACCTCTCCAGATTCAAAGGAGGTCTCGAAACTTTACATCAGGCTCAACCTGACGCTGTTGACTGGCTACGGAAGAAGGGTAAATGCTAGAAGAAGAAGGTTATGAAACACCTCTCTCATTACTGACTTGTTCACTAATTGAATAACTATTTGTTCTGTTTCAGGGATGGTTCCATGGCAGTAAATTGGAAGGTGAAAATTCAATGCCCTTGATATTTAGTCCTACACTCTAAGAAACAGAAAACATAGACATCTACATGCACACATGTCCTTACAGACATAAAGTCATGTATCAAGAACTTGCTATGAAGAAAAACCAAGGAGAGGAAGAACAGAGGATATGGTGGTACAGGCAAGTTGGGTGGATGTTTCTGATGGGGTAAGAATAGAAGTGAATGAAAGAAGCCATTAAGGTATTTAAGAAAGAAAGGAGTTTTCAGCAGAGATGAGGGGGAAGGTTCTGAGGCAGAAGCGAAGGTGAACGTTGAGACAAACAGGAAGTCAGTGTGACTGGGGCAGGAAAATGGAGAAACCAGTAGGAAAGGGGGTCTGAGAGGAGAGGGAAGTTAGGAAGAGACAGGATCTAACCATATGCAGACACTGACACCAAGCAGAGGCTTTGGAGTCTCTGGAGAGTGTGGTGGGGTCCATTAGTGGCATTTGGAGCAGGCAAGTTACATCCATTTTTCTATTCCTCATACTTTACTGTGTGCTATTTTATTACACCTCTGCTTATACCTTGGGTCTGCCTGTAATTATTTTGCCCTGCTGACGACTTAAGATCTAAGAGACTGCTGGCACAGCGTGCGTGCGTGCGTGCATGTGTGTGTGTGTGTGTGTGTGTGTGTGTGTGTGTGTCTGTGTGTGTGTGTGTATTTGGTGATGGCAACTCAGAGGCCATTTATTTGAATGGAAATGAGTAGCTGAAAATGGGACGTTTGTAAATGGGAGCAACATGACTAATTTGAGGGCATTTTGCTAAGTAAGTTTATTTTTTTATCTATGCTATTTGTTAAACAGACAAAGAACAGATTCTGTATTCTTTAAAGTGACTTAGAAGCATTATTTCCTAGTGATATGACAAGGAGAGGAGAGGAGAGGAGACGAGAGGAGAGGAGAGGAGAGGAGAGGAGAGGAGAGGAGAGGAGAGGAGAGGAGAGGAGAGGAGAGGGGAGGGGAGGGGAGGGGAGGGGAGGGGAGGAGAGGGGAGGGGAGGGGAGGGGAGGAGAGGGGAGGGGAGGGGAGGGGAGGGGAGGGGAGGAAAGGGAGCATAAAAGAGTGACCCGTGATCAGAATTTTCCAGACCTTGTTCCACTCACCTCATTAGTCAGGAGAGATTCCTTCTTGAGCTGCCTTGTACTCTGTGGCTTGTCAGTTAGGGTTTATAGTACTTTGAGTTTCTTGTCTTTCCCCTACTTGTAAAGGTATTTTAATGGGAAACTGGAAACAATTTCAAACTGGAAGGCAGATGATGTTTACTTCTAAAGACATTTCTTCCTGGAATGTTAACCGAAGAAGCCCCATTAGTCTCGATGCATGCAAGAGGTGGTTAATGAGTATAAAGGAATGAAGCTGTTGATGGGGGAAAATCCATTTAAATAAGCCTGGGAGAGAAAAAGACCACAAGTCCAGAGTGAGTGGACCACTATGACCTTTAGGTTAATGTGAACAGTAACGAAATATCTGTAGACTAGTTAATGGTATGAAATGGTAACCACTTTAACAAGGAATCAAATCATTATGGTGCAAAATCAACCGAGGTTGCTGAGACCAATGACCTCACCAAGGGCCAGTGTGTGGACTACTGTGCATGACGCCGCTGAATGAATGATTGGAGGATGCTCAGAGCTCCCAGGGAAGCAATTCCTGTGTAGGTTGAAAGGAACAAAGAGGTCTGGAGATAACAGATCCTCTGGGTTTTGTCAAATGGCTGATGGGTGGTCCAAGCCTTAGCATTGGTTCATTAAGATGGGTTCATGGCTGGCCACAGATGATTTTAAACAGAAACCTATTTTCAAGCAAACAGATTGAAAAGCAGTACAGTGATTAGATAATTGGCCTGTTGTCTTGTCATGATGTGAACTTCTCCCTCATTTTTTTTTTTTTTTTGTCTCTTCAACAAATATTTATGGAGTGTCTATAATTTGACAAGTGCTTGGCTGGTACGTGTAAACAAATAATTAAAATAATTGCAAACGAGCATGATAATAGAGATTGAAGAGAATGTCTTGGGAACATGTACCACTTATGTTTATCACTGATTTATACTTAGTTGCTTGTGTATGTGTATACAGAAGGTAATCTTTTCACAAACCAAGAAATCAATTTTCCTCTTGGATTCTTTCTGAACATCTGTTTCAAATAAAAATGAAAAGGTTTAACTTGTACGGTGAAACTTACCTAAATGTGCAGCCTCTGCTGGCATCTGGTGTAATGAGGCAGGAATGTGATAAGATTTTTAGTTAGAAAGAATAATGGTATAACAATCGTCTCATTCCCTTTTATAACAATGAAGCAAATGACTTTGACTATCATGTGTGGCAGTGCTAAACTGGTCATTCCATTCCATTTATGGGATGACTTTCCTTCAGATTTCAGTGGAGGTAGTGACTGACAGAAAAAAAAAAAAAAAAAGAACACTGATTTTTTTGAAGAGTTCCTGAAGTCTTTTCAACTTCTGTTTATTTATAAAGATGGTATTCTTTTTATCTTTCTTTCAACCCAGGTCCTTAGCAAGCCACTGTCTATACAATGTAGTTAAAAAATTAGTAGGTCACAATGTTGATGCCAGATATTTCCAGACAAATATTTTGGGAAAAGTAGGAAAGTGACATATATAAGAACATATGAGGAGTCAGGAGATAGCACAGCCGATAGGTTAAGCCCACATGGTGTGAAGTGCAAGGACCGGCATAAGGATCCCGGTTCAAGCCCTTGGCTCTCCACCTGCAGGGGAGTCGCTTCACAGGCGGTAAAGCAGGTCTGCAGGTGTCTTGTCTTTCTCCCCCCCTTTCTATCTTCCCCTCCTCTCTCCATTTCTTTCTGTCCTATCTAACAATGATGACATCAATAACAACAGTAGTGACTGCAACAACAATAAAAAACAAGGGCAACAAAAGGGAAATAAATAAATATAGAAAAATTTAAAAATATATATGAATTAATTTTCTCTTTTTCTTTTAGAAGATTTTAGATTTTTATTTTCATGAGAGAGACACACACAGAGAAGGAGAGAGATACTAGAGATCTTCTCAGTTTTGGCTTATAGTGGTGCCAGGAATTGAACCTGGGACTTGTGGGGGCTTCTGGGGCATAGTACGGTACATTTTCTTTATAAATGATCCAAAGAGGATCTAAGAATGCAAGCAAAATAGCAAATCAGCTGTCTGTGAAGCAAATACATGATCAGCCAGGTCTCACTGCTGTGTTTAATCTTTTTTTTTTTTTTCATGGCTACGAGAATGCATATTTCTTCTTTTCCTTGGGAACTTTAGAGCTAGCTGATCACATCCTATATAGTTATGCAGTGAATTAGATAAGAAATATTTGAATTTGGGGCTATCAGTGTAGCTTACTTAGTGTGTTTGCCTTGTCGTGGGCACCAAGCCAGGTTTGAGCCTTGCCCCCACAGTACTTAGGAAGCCCTGGTGCGCTGCTGTGTTTTTCTTTTTCTTTTTTCTTTTTTTTGCCTCTGTCTCTCTATCTTTCTATCTGAAAAAGTCAGGTTGGAGTGGTAAAGCCTCAGTGAAAATGAAAAGAAAAGCAAGTTATTTGAATTTATAAATTAATTTGTAGAATGTACATCTTCATAGTACAAAATTCTCTTGTTCAATAAATAATTATATATTTTGTGCTTCGGGCCACTCTTATAACTTGGTATGTCAGGGGTGTATGTGATACTTTATCTTTTCCACATGTCTTTTTTTTTTAAAATACATTTTATTTATTATTAGAGGGAGAGAGAAATTGAGAAGGGAGGTGGAGATAGAGAAGGAGAGAGACAAAGAGACACCTGCAATCCTGCTTCAACACTCAAGAAGTTTCCCCCACCCCAACAGGTGGGGACCAGGGCCTTGAACCTTCATCCTTGTGTCCTGGAATGTGAGTGCTTAACCAGGTGCACCACCACCTGACCCCTGACATTTCTTTTTATATTAGATAGGATAGAAAGAAATTGATAGAGGAGGGGAAGATAGAGAGGGAGAGAAAAACAGACACCAACACACCTACTTCATTTCTTGAGAAGCTTTCCCCAACCTTTCCACAGGTGGGGAGTGGGGGCTTGAACCCTGGTCCTTCTGCATGGTAAAGTATATGTTTGATCAAGTGAGCTTCCACCATGCTCCTTAGATGACTTATCTCTCCTGCAGTTATCGGAAATGAAACATGTTTTGTTTTTCTTTTCCCCTAAAGCACTGATTGTCCAGTTAATCCCTGTTAGTCCTGCTGGTGAGGAGCTGGGGGCTTGAACAGGGATCCTTACTCTGGTCCTTGTGCTTTGCGCCACATGCGCTTAACTCGCTGCGCCACGTGCGCTTAACCACCCAACTCCCTGGCCTGGTCTTTTTTTTCCTTTTATTTTTTTTCTGTCCATGAAGCAATCATCGCTGCTTTCTGCTGCCTTCTGACTGGCACAGAAAAGGAAAGAGGAAACAGAAATAGCAAGAAATGTCGTTATGAAAACAAACACTGTTGTATAGTCCACATTCTCCTCTTTTAATGGCCATAGACCCTGACTTCAAGGTCCTTAAGAACCTTTTTTGTTTTTTCCTGAAAATTTCCTATGTATATATATATTTTAAGCTATGAATTTTTCTTTTTTGGTTGTTGATATACATTGGATCTGGATTTTTGTATCTTTTTTGTATCTTTTAATTGCTCAATATTTCTGGTCCACTGATTAGAGATTGCCTATATTTTCCAACACTTTAATAAAAAAACTTTTTTTTTTTTTTTTTACCAGACACTGCCCAGCTCTGGCTTATGGTGTTGCAGGGGACTGAACCTGGGATTTTGGAACCTCAGGCTTGAGAGTCTCTTTGTAGAACCATGATGCTATCTGCCCCTGCCCCTTTTCCAACACTCTAAATAACTGTCTTCTTTCTCTTTTCCTCTTCTTCCTTTTCCTCTGTTTCCACCTTCCCATCTTTACCCCCCACCTCCATTTTTTTCTTTTCAACCTTCTCCTGTTCCTTCTCTCCCAGAACTTGTGATATTATGGGTCAAATTGATTCTCTATCTTTTTGACCATTGGTGTTTTCAATCCTCTAGAAAATATTTACATAGTTGACTTTCCACCAGTGTTTGGAATGAAGTGGGATATACATCTATATCTAATCCATATCTATATCTACATCTATATCTATATCTGTATCTAATCTATATCTATATCTATCTATATCTTTACCAACTTTAACCTGATTCTCTCTGACACTTCCACTATGCTTGCTGAAGAAGGTCTTTCCACGGTTTCAATTCCTTTTAATTTAAGAGTCTTCCTGTTTGTTTAACTTAAAAGTGTTCTCATAAGTGTGCTTTAAAACATATGCAGTATTGATTACAACACACAGATCCTGAGGACAAGGTTTAGCCTAATGTTTCTAGCTTCTGGGCACAGTTAGATATGAATAATGTTGTACTGGGAGGAAATTCTCCTAAGTATTTAGATATTGATACCAGAGGAGAAAAATCTGCCTTAGAGCCAAGTAATATTTTCTGAGTTGGAGACATCAATCCACATAATGTGATGATGGGGCCAGATGCTGTGGAATTTCTTGATCTTGAGCTTATGAAATACTCTTTTCACTTTGTGGAGTAATGAGAATGCTTGCTGTAAAACACTTGCCAAATAAGTGCTACAGGGAGTTTAATGATTCCTTCCAACTTGTTTCCTAGTAATCCCACATGCTCTTAAATTATTTCTCCCTTAATCTTAACCCTTTCTGGTCTGTTACCATTTGTTAAAAAATAAACATATCAGAATGATTTTCTTCTCTGATAAATGAAAAGTGGGTATGTCAGAATTGGGACTATTCTTGAGTTTTTGAGGGAGTGGAACTAGTGTAAGCTTAGATCCCCCAAACTTCTCCAGTTTCCTGGGATTGTTTATTTTTTCCCTTAACATTTGAACACCAATTGCTGCCCTGCCTGTCCTGATAAACAACAACAACTAAATTCGGTCTCACTCATTTCTTCATTTCATCACTGTGCTTGCTACTTCTCACCTCAGCCAGAAGCCTACTCCTTATTCTTGTCATATCACAACTGGTACTAGTGTCTTTTGATTATTTTCATTTTAAAATAATTTATTTATTTATTCATGAGAAAGACAGGAGGAGAGAGAGAGAGAGAAGGAACTAGACATCACTCTGGTACATGTGCTGCCGGGATTTGAACTCGGGATCTCATGGTTGAGAATTCAGTGCTTTATCCACTGTGCCACCTCCCGGACCACTTGACTATTTTTATTATCTTTAGTGTGAACATCTTCTCTTCCTCAACTCCCTAGACCATCTGCAATATCAGACAAGACATTACCAAAGATTTTGTATGTCAGAGATCATGAATTTTCCCAATAACTCTTCTTTCTGGTTCATTTCAACAATGCCATGAGTTTGAGCTGGATACAGTTAGGAGCTAATCTCTATTTCTCAGCTCTGCTTTCAGCTACATTTTGGTCAGGAGCCCTTAAACAGAAGTGATCAAAATAGTACATATAACTTGTAGGCTGTATATTCAGAAGAAGAGTGATTTCATTCTCTGGCTGGCATGGGGACATGTTGGCTAGTGCTGGGATGTCCATCTTGTATAATACGTGAAGGGGGATTTCAAAATGGGACAAAAGGCAGAAAGATTTCAGTCCTTCAGAATTCTGGAATCACTTAATACTACTTAAATGTTTGTAATAAGAGAGAAATAAAACTTGAATTGGATTTCCACTACTGTTCTTGTGACCTTTGTTGCAAAAGATGAGTTGTAAATGTTGGGATAATGAAAGAGACCATCTGAGGGAAATATAGATCTGGTTAGTTCATCTGCCACAATACAGCCTAACAAGTCAAATGTGGAATCTTCATTAATCATTTGGAAAGTTCAGCATATCCAAGTTATGTTTTAGAAACTCTGAATTACTTTTCTTTCTTTCTGAAGGGAGATTTTTTGTTATATATATATATCCTTCTATAGGTTTGTCCTCACTATGAACACATCAAAGCTGTACTACGCATAATAAAACATTATTTTCAGGCAAGAAATACAGAATTTAATCACACAAATTGGTGCAATATAGACGTTATTAAAAATAAAGGTTTTGATTTGTTAGGCTTTGTATGTTAACTTTCTTTTCAGCCACCAGGTTCCAGATGCTAGCAGGATGCCAACCAGATTTCCCTGGACAGATGACCCCACCAATGTGTCCTGGAGCCACCCTCCCCAGAGCCCTGCCCCACTAGGGAAAGAGAGAGACAGGCTGGGAGTATGGATCGACCTGTCAATGCCCATGTTCAGTGGGGAAGCAGTTAAAGAAGCCAGACCTTCCACCTTCTGCATCCTATAATGACCTTGGGTCCATATTCCTAGAGGGTTAAAGAATAGGAAAGCTATCGGGAAGGGGATTGGATACGGAGTTCTGTATCCAATCTGTGTGGAGCTGTACTCCTCTTATCTTATGGTTTTTTGTCAATGTTTCCTTTTTATAAATAAATAAATAAAAATTAAAAAAAAGAAAAATAAATTAGAAATAAAGGTTTTGGAGTCATTGTAGGATCCTATGTGTAAGCCATGCAATGAGATACACCTTAATAGTTGATATTCACATTTAATTTTGACATGTATGACATCACTTAATATAATCATCTCCTTAAATCATTGAGTTTAGTTCTGAATGACCTTGAGACAGCTGTGAATGCATTTGGATGATGGAACTCCAGCTGTACAAATAATGCCAAAGAGTGTTCCAGAAATTGCAAAATTGCAGCCTCACTAGAGGAAATATCCAACTTTCCATATCAACACACACACACACACACACACACACACACACACACACACACACACACACACACACACACACGGTCTGAGGTTTGATCACAAACTTGATCAATGTTTGCCACTAGTCAGTTAACTGACAGGCCAGCTAGACGGTATGATAAATTCTATGTTGGTTACAATTCTGCTATCAGTTCTGAGACTCACCACATTAGTATAAACAAACTTAGGTCTGGTTGCACTTGGAATTTAAGCTTCAGCAGGTGGTCAACGAGTAAAAGCTTTTTTCACACCAAACCTGAATAAGTCTGTAACTCTGTCTTAGAAAGCAGCTTGCCTATAAATATTTCATTCTGACACAGACAAAAGCTGGATGGATGTGAGGCCACTTCAGACAAAAAGCAGATAAATTCCTGTTTAACGTGTACCTGATGCTTTATGATTTCTGCCTAGGTTCAGATTTCCTGGATCAAATGTTCCCAAGCCCTGTTAGGTCATGTGGTTTCAGAGACCTAAGCTAAGCTGGGTGTATGTTACAGAGAAGCCATCCCATCCGGGTGTGACCACTCTGAAGGTAAGTGTTAACCCCAATCTGATTTCATATGTGTGTAACAGCTGTTGGAAACATTGGGCTTGTCAACTGTGTCCAATGGAGCTATTTCCTACCACTCAGCTTCATATGGCCCTGAAGTTAATTTAGTGCATATTGGGAAATTCCTGAAACAACATGAGACTTAACACCATTTTTTCCATCCAATCCGTGGAGTTTTTGTTGATGTTTAGAGAACCCATGGAGGTGTGAAACTGCAGCATTGAGGAATGGAATGGTTTAGTCAGAAAATCTGAGACCCTTATTAAGGGTTCTTCCCGCCCCCACCCCCCAGTTAGATTCATGTGTTTTTCCAAGAATAAACTCAATGCTATGCTTAGAGTAAAACTGTCCTTGAATATAATAACCCCAAATCCCGTGTTCTCACAGATGATTGTTTTCTTTATCAACTTAGTATTACAGAATGCTTATTAGACTCAAACTACAGTTGACCCCTGAGCAACTTGGAGCTTTGACTCACCCAAAATTTAATTACTAATAACCTGTGCTGACCAGCAATCTTATAGATAACATCGCTAATTAGCATATGTGTGCCATTGCTACATATACTCTTAGCACCATAGATCAGAGGAAAATAAAATGTTTATTTTTTTAAGACAACCATAGGGAGGATAAAAATGGGTTTATAGCACCATTCTGTATTTTGTTCTTACTGTAACTTTCGTTCTTACTGTTAGATATGAGTGATCAGTATAGTTCAGACCCATATTATTTAAGGGTCAGTATTTGCAGATGAAAATGTCACTGACTAGAGCTGACAATCATTTATTCAAGGAAATCACAACTGAAAAAAATCAAGAAAATATTGGATTAGAGTAATGCTCTCTCACTTCTCCTAGGAAGGAGCCTATTTCTACAAAACATTTTATTGTTTTATTTATTTATACAAAACTTTTATTTTCCTCACTTCTTTATGCTATCCTTTCAGAGTAAAGGAAACATTACTTAGGCTGTTTTGCACCTAATGAAGAAAAAAAGGGTTGATCTCAGCTGTAAGCTACATTAAAGGTGCAGATTTCTTTTCTGTTGTCTCTCTCTTTTTTTTATTGCCACTGGTGTTATCACTGGCGTTCAGAGTCAACACCTCTCCATCATTTCTGGCATTAATTTTTTTCCCCTTTTTCCTTCCTTGCTTCTTTCCTCATTTAAAAAAAATTATAGAGGACAAGAAACAGAAAGAGAGAAGAAAAGAGGGAAAGGGAGATACAGAGAGAGAGAGATACCTGCAACACTGTTCCACCATTCATGAAGCATCACTCTTGCAGATGAGGGCCAGATGCTTGAACCTGGGACCTTGCCATGGGTGAGCCACCACCAGGGCCCAAATTCATATTTTTTTAAAATGATATTTGATACTTAATGTGAATTTAGTTACATTAAGGACTTGCTATGTCCTTCAAGTAGCTGCTGAAATACCCCCCTCTTTTTGTGGGTGGGTGGGGGGCATTTTTCAAAGAAACAGACAGATTGACTAATACATTTCAACTTTCCTCCTCAGTGGAAATAGTTATCAGCAGTCAGCAGTCACACTCATTGGAAATATAACTACTGCTTAAGACATCGCTTTTTTAAACACCGCAGCTGTTAATATTGGCTATTCATGGGACGGTAAATGTATTTGGAGCCTTTTAAAAAAGATTGCAATAGGGAGTCTGGTGGTAGCTCAGAGGGTTAAGCACACGTGGCACAAAGCGCAAAGATCTGCGTCAGTATCCTGGAAACCCCCGGCTCCCCACCTTCAGGGAAGTCGCTTCACAGGCGGTGAAGTAGGTCTGCAGGTGTCTGTCTTTTTCTCCCCCTCTCTGTCTTCCCTTCCTCTCTCCATTTCTCTCTGTCCTATCCAATAACAACAACATCAATAACAACAGCAAGAATAAAAAAGCAACAAGGGGAACAAAAGGGAATAAATAAATAATTTTTTAAAAATATTGTAATAATCCAAATAGTTTGCAATACTTGATCATTTTTTGTACCTGTCAGGTCTTACCTTCATATACCCAGATTTCCCACCCCCAAGTTTAGGGGATACTAAAATACATGAAAAGAGGTTTTGGATAGTAGGTGACTACTAGTGTTCATCCAGCATCTTTCACTTTGCCTTCCTATCTCATTTCCATGAGCATTGCTCTGATAGATGTTCACTTTCTCACATATTCATTGTAGCTTCCCAATTTGCTTCCTTTAAAAAAATTTATTGTGTATTGGATAGACACAGAGAGAAATTAAGAGAGGAGGGAGAAAGAAAGAGAAACACCAGCAACACTGCTTCACCATTTTTGAAACTATCCCTTTGCAGGTGGAAACCAGGAGTGTGAACCCAGGCCTCATTTGGCTTTCTGAGTTTTTGATCAGATATTTCTATTCTTTTTTTTTTGTTGTTGTTGTTGTAAGTTTTATATTTGTCCTAATTTTAGATATTTTAACTTCTTGCCCTGCCAATGGTCCTTCATGCTTTGGGATTTAATGACTTGTTCTTCCTTCTTGATTTTTTTTTATTTGTCATTGATTTACAATATTATACGATTTTATGTATGTATTTGTGTGATTGCTTATATATAAAATTCACCACATACAACACCAAATTTCCTTAAATACCATATGGAGCATTCTGCCCCGGGCCCACAATGAATTTCCTCTGACAACCACCACAGTTTTCACAAAGTCCAAGGGTCAACTTAGTTGTTATTGTTATTATTATTTGCAAAGTAGCTTTCTCTACTTATCTATATTCCTTGTATGAGTGAAGCCATTTGGTAGACATCTTTTGCTTCTTTACTAATCTCACTTAACACGATCACCTCTAGTTTAATTCATTTTTTCTCTAGTAGTATAACATAATATTAGTCTTTTTTGTGGCCCAGTAATGCTCAATTGAGCATATATATATATATATATATATATATATATATATATATATATATATATATACCCTTTAACTTCTTTATCCAGTTATCTGTCACTGGCATTTAGATCTATTTCAATTTTTGACTGTTGTGAACAATGCACATAGGGTGCTTATATTAATTCTGAATCACTGTCTTTCTGTCTTTTGTATATATGCCTTGAAGTGGTATTGCAAGATTGTAGGACATTTACATTTCAAAGACCCTATACTATTTTCTGTAAAGGCTCACCAGTTTGCACCAACAGTGACCAATCAGGGATTTCTGAACCAAGTTCACTTTGTCAACACTTTTCCTGAAAAAGTTCTTTAAAGGTATGGTTTATATCAGTACATGTAGAGGACAAGCTTGAATCTTTTGAAAGAGAAGCAGAATGGTGAGTGTGATATAGAACTATGCCCTGTGATTGTACAACATTGTTACCTGCTATTAATCACAAATGAAAAAAATGGAAAACAGAAGAAGAAAAGAAAGAAAGAAAGGAAGAAAAATATAAATGAATGAACGAATGAACGAATGAATGAATGAATGAATGAATGAAAGGGAAGGAGGAAAACAACAAGCCCAAGCAGTAAGTAACATACAGACCTTGATCCTCTTATGTCAGAGCTCCACATAGGCTGGCATGGGCAGCGAGTGAATATTCCATGTCAAGACATTTGTTTCCCAACTTGACTCTCTTCTAGACTTTTATTGACAATTTTCACAATTCCGTTTTACCGCCCTTGGTTTGATAGCCAATAAAACACAATGCTAAAAAGAATAATGTAATGACTTAAAAATGAATTTGTTTCCTATTCACTTCAAGGGTAATCACAGATAGAGAAACTCATTGGCATGAGCCTTTTCAATTGGCATGTTGATATGTCCCCCTGGATAGGAGGAAGTGAGTGCTGCTAGGCCATTTTATGAATAGATATCTTTTCACTATTTGGCAACAGATGAACCACTCAGAGCAAGACCAGATGCAGAATAGCAGATGAGAAAGATAAATCTTAAGTTTCTCTTATAAACATGCTGTGTCTCAGGAATCAGCGTACTGGAGGAAAACAATGGGGAAGACTGTTTATCTTCTGTGCCCAGAATAAGGGCACATTAACAATAGCCATGATAAATGGAATCCAAGTTATGGGAAATGGAAAACCTTTTGCTGTAGAAAGTCTGTGAGGCAAAGATTGTCATTCATCCATTCAGCTGACCATTCCTGACTAGCCGCCATGTTGAATCTGCGTCACAGAAATGTGATTTTTTTTTCCTGGAATTCGTACTGGATATCAGTTCTGCCAGTGCCAAATATTCATTAGTATGTATTTAATCAACTTGAGAGACAATATAGTCTAGAATTCAGGACACAGGCTTAGAGATAGAAGACAGACTCCAGCTTAGGTGAGATAGATCACTCTGGGCAAGTTTCATGGGTCTATTTGAATCTCCCCATCTGCTAACTAGAATGCTAATAATCATCTCTTAATTTGTGAGACCTGGTTTTATTAATGCATGTATTATGCATAATAGGATCTGATACAGAAGTGATGATAAACACAGACTATCATTATTGTAGCATTTGATATTAAACTATCCTATCCTGGCATTGTGAATTTGAAATATATATATTTGAATTGTCAAGTTTCTATTTACCCAGCAACAAAATGAGGAAACAACACCTACCTATGTTCTTCATAACAAGGTTGTGATTCGAGTAAGGCAATATATGTCAAAGTGTTTTATAAACAGTAAGGTCTTATATCGTATAAAAATAATTTTTGTTATGTTGAGTCCTTAAAAGATCGCTGGGAGTCAGGGGAGACAGCATAATAGTTCTTCAAAAGACCCTCATGCCTGAGACTCCGAATTCCTATGTTCAGTCCTTTGCACTACCATAAGCCAGAGCTAAGCAGTATTCTGGTTATGAGAAAAAAGTCTATAAGACACACACACACACACACACACACACACACACACACACACACACATATAGTCAAAGGACATGAATTATGGTGAGGTCGTGTATGATACAGCAAATCCTAACAATAGGATTTTCAAAGTCAACCCAATTGCCAAATAATTTGATTATAGCAATAACTATCTATTGCCTTCTTAAAACCTAAGACAGCAGGAACCTCCCCGCTTCTTCTATAGATCCTATATTTCCCCCGGTTCTGGAACATCCAGGGTGGGGCTCACTTTCCTGCATGCTTCTCTCAGTTCATACCAACTGAGACTGTATCTGCTAATCCCAACTTAATCAATGCAATGAGTACCACCTTGGCATGTTTCACTTTGGAATATGTCCAGAGATGTCAGGCATGGAATGTCAGCTCTTCAGTCTCATTACTTGGGTGAGACCTTTCCTTTCATAGGATTTTCTAATTCCACTTCAGGTGGTTCACTCCCTAACAAAGACTCAAAACCTAGATATAGACCAGGTCCCATGAGATAGAGCATATGTTCACATGTATCCATAAATTAGGGCAAAACATATACCTGAAAGCAAAAGTGCACAAGTAGTCTGCAGAGTCAATATATGCAGCAAGTAGAAAGACCTAAAAAGACACCATAAAGTTCCTAATGAAATAGTGTCTACTTAGACTTAGATACTCTCCTCACCTACTTTCTAGTATAGTTCTCTCACTCACTCCAAAGATAACCTTATCAAAGAAAGGACTACAAAAGCTGAATAAGGGCAAGAGACTGGCATACTTTAATGATGACTCTTTAGTCACTATCAGGCTACCCATCAGCTGGGGCCCTGTCCCAAGATTTCCAAACAGACATGATGGGCCTAGACCTCAAATAAATCCCTCTTTCCATTGTTACTGGTCATCTCTATCAGGAACAACACAATAGACCCTTTTGTGGGCCCCCATAGGACCTTGCCCTCAATGTGGATCAACAACGATAGAGAGTGTTCCATCCTCCAAAGGGAGGCTGGACAATATATTCAGTCTTCCACCTGAAGAAGATGGGTCCAGAAATTGGGGCAGCTTGGAACATTCCTACTCATGACCACAGACCTACAGGATGCAGAGGTCACATAGGCTCCTAAGCTGAATATAGGTCCCAGAATAGATCAAATTGATGAGGTTTACAGTCAACAATACTTATACATCTTTCCCATATTTGGGAGCTACTCTCTTCCCTGATCCAGCTTTCTGGCCCTTTTTCCAGCATGACATCATCTCCCCAGACAATACATGGGTCCACCTGCATATCAGATGTCAGGCTCAGGAAAAAAAAAAGAAAGAAAAAAAAAAGAGAAAGAAAGTCATGGGTCCTTTGGAATATAACTATAATAGGCCTACTGGTTATTTACAAAATGGAGACCCCTTAATCTTCATCTGCAATATTCCAGCCTTTAGATTCACGATTAGTCAACAATTTGTTTGGCTTTATATGTTAACTCTTCTTTCAGCCATCAGGTTCCAGATGCTACTACGATGCCAATGGACTTCCCTGGGCAGATGACCCCACCAATGTGTCCTGGAGCCCCCCTTCCCCAGAGCCCCGCCCCACTAGGGAAAGAGAGAGACAGACTGGGAGTATGGATCCACCTGTCAACATCCATGTTCAGCGGGGAAACAATTATGTAAGCCAGTACTTCCACCTTCTGCATCTCATAATGATCCATATTCCCAGAGGGATAAAGAGTAGGAAAGCTGTCAGGGGAGGGGATGGAATATTGAGTTCTGGTGGTAGGAATTGTGTGGAGTTGTACTCCTCTACCATATAGTTTTTGTCAGTGTTTCCTTTTTATAAATAATAAAAAGAACTATACCTCTATTATCTTATAATTTTGTAAATCACTAATAAAAATAAAATAAAAAATTCACTACAAGGAAATATATTTATTTATTTGATTCCTCAATTTATCACTATTCAGTAAAAACATTAAAAAAAAAAAACAAGTCTAAGCACTTGGGCAGAAAAGAAAGTTCTTGCTTACAATCTCACTAAGTCATAACTTGTTGAGAAATGACTAGTAACTCTAGGGAGACACCAACACAATTTATGAAACACCAAGACAATAAATCCTTATGAGGAAAGATGAGGGTAGCATGAGATCCAAGCTGACCCAATTGTATGTACCCTCCACAGAATTAAACTCTTGAGGAGAAGAACAAGGAAACTGAAAACAGTCGGTGGTCCATTCCATTCAGTAGAGGCCAGCTCATCACACTCCCTGCTAAGTGATGCCCCAAGGGATACTTTTTCTCCTCATCTGTTGCTCCCTGGTCTAGTTTTCTGGCATCTCCTCAGTCAGCTTAAGCCAAAGTTAACTTCTGTTGCTTACAACAAAGGAGTATTCACTGAAACCCGTCCCATCTTTAGAAGAGAAGCAACAGAAAGCTTATCTCCTCAAGCTGTTTTGTGCCCTGTGTTTGTTGTCTCCTGTTGGGTGTGTGCCCTTAACAGTCCCTTTTTCATATCAATGTTCTTTTTAAAAAGAAATTTATTGATGTGTGACATTCTCACAGGAGTGAAGTGATATCTCATTGTTGTCTTGATTTGCATTTCTCTGACAATCAGAGACTTGGAGCATTTTTTCATGTGTTTCTTGGCCTTTTGGATCTCTTCTGTGGTGAATATTCTGTCCAAGTCCTCCCCCCATTTTTGGATGGGGTTATTTGTTGTCTTGTTGTTGAGTCTGGCAAGCTCTTTATATATGTTGGTTATTAAACTCTTATCTTATGTATGGCATGTAAAGATCTTCTTCCATTCTGTGAGGGGTCTCTTGATTTGGGTAGTGGTTTCTTTTGCTGTGAAGAAGCTTTTTAATTTGATGTAGTCCCATAGGTTTATACTTGCCTTAGTCTTCCTTGTAATTGGATTCGTTTCATTGAAAATGTCTTTAAAATTTATGCGGAAAAAAGTTCTGCCAATATTTTCCTCTAAGTATCTGATAGTTTCTGGTCTAACATCCAAGTCCTTGATCCACTTGGAATTTACTTTTGTATTTGGTGAAATACAGTGATTCAGTTTCATTCTTCTGCATGTTTCCACCCATTGTTTCCAACACCATTTGTTGAAGAGACTCTGCTTTCCCCATGTAATAGTCTGGGCCCCTTTGTCAAAGATTAGATGTCCATACGTGTGGGGCCTCATTTCTGGGCTCTCAATTCTATTCCACTGGTCAGTGTGTCTGTTCATGTTCCAGTACCAAGCAGTTTTGATGACAATGGCCCTATAATACAGTTTGAGATCTGGCAGTGTGATGCCTCCGGTTCTGTTCTTTTTTCTCAAGATCGTTTTGGCAATTCTAGGTCTTTTCTGGTTCCAGAGAAACATTTGTAGCATTTTTTCTATTCTCCTAAAAAATGTGCTTGGGATCTTGATGGGGATAGCATTAAATTTGTAGATGGCTCTGGGTAATATATTCATTTTGATGATGTTAATTCTTCCAACCCATGAACATAGAATATCTTTCCACTTCTTTGTGTCTTTTTCAATGTCTTTGAGTAGTGACTCATAATTTTCAGTATACAAGTCTTTCACTTCTTTGGTTAGGTTTATTCCTAGATATTTTATAGTTTTTGTTGCTATAGAAAAAGGAACTGATTTCTGGATTTCAATTTCTTCTAACTTAGTGTTTGCATAGAGGAATGCCACTGACTTTTGAATGTTAATTTTATAGCCTGACACATTACTGTATTGCCTGATGATTTCCAAAAGCTTCTTGCTGGATTCCTTAGGTTTTTCCATGTATACTATCATGTCATCTGCAAATAAGGAGAGTTTGACTTCTTCTCTTCCAATCTGTATGCCTTTAATTCCTTGCTCCTGCCTGATTGCTATGGCAAGAACTTCCAACACTATGTTGAATAGTAATGGTGATAGTGGGCAGCCCTGTCTAGTACCTGATCTGAGGGGAAATGCTTCCAGTTTTTCACCATTGAGTATGATGTTGGCTGTAAGTTTGCTATATATAGACTCCACTATCTTCAGGAATTTTCCATCTATTCCTATTTTTTGTAGTGTTTTGATCATAAAGGGATGTTGTATTTTGTCAAAGGCTTTCTCTGCATCTATTGATATGACCATGTGGTTTTTGGTCTTGCTTTTGTTGATGTGGTGGATCACATTGATTGATTTACGTATATTAAACCAACCTTGCATGCCTGGGATAAACCCCACTTGGTCATGATGAACAATTTTTTTGATATACTGCTGTATCCGGTTGGCTAGAATTTTGTTCAATATTTTCGCATCTATGTTCATCAGAGATATTGGTCTGTAGTTTTCTTTTTTGGTTGTGTCCCTGTCTGCTTTTGGTATCAGGGTGATGTTGGCTTCATAGAAGCTGGCAGGGAGTATTCCAGTGTCTTCAATCTTCTGGAAGACTTTTAAAAGTAGAGGTATTAGTTCTTCTTTGAAAGTTTTGTAGAATTCATTTGTAAAACCATCTGGTCCAGGACTTTTATTTTTGGGAAGATTTTTGATAACTGTTTCAATTTCATTAGCTGTGATGGGCCTGTTCATGTTATCCACTTCCTCTTTACTTAGTTTTGGAAGTTGGTAGGTAACAGCAGCAAATGCTGGAGAGGGTGTGGGGTCAAAGGAACCCTCCTGCACTGCTGGTGGGAATGTCAATTGGTCCAACCTCTGTGGAGAACAGTTTGGAGAACTCTCAGAAGGCTAGAAATGGACCTACCCTATGACCCTGCAATTCCCCTCCTGGGGATATATCCTAAGGAACCCAAAACAGCCATCCAAAAAGATCTGTGTACACATATGTTCTTGGCAGCACAATTTGTAATAGCCAAAACCTGGAAGCAACCCAGGTGTCCAACAACAGATGAGTGGCTGAGCAAGTTGTGGTATATATACACAATGGAATACTACTCAGCTGTAAAAAATGGTGACTTTGCCGTTTTCAGCCGATCTTGGATGGACCTTGAAAAAATCATGTTGAGTGAAATAAGTCAGAAACAGAAGGATGAATATGGGATGATCTCACTCTCAGGCCGAAGTTGAAAAACAAGATTAGAAAAGAAAACACAAGTCGAACCTGAAATGGAATTGGAGTATTACACCAAAGTAAAAGACTCTGGGGTGGGTGGGTGGGTGGGGAGAATACAGGTCCATGAAAAATGATGAATGAAATAGTGGGGGTTGTATTGTTAAATGGGAATCTGGGGAATGTTATGCATGTAAAAAAAAAAAAGAAGTAAAAAAAAAAAAAAGAAATTTATTAGTGATTTAATAAATTATAAGATAACAGGGGTACAACTCCACACTGTTCCCACCACCAGAGTTCTGTATCCCCATTCCCTCCACTGGAAGCTATGGTAGTTGTCCTAAGGTTGCAGATATGAGTTAACTATTATTTCTGCAACCATCTGTCTAAATTTGTATTTATTTGGCCCTTTTCCCCCATGGTCCCATATTCTCTTCTCTTTCAAGTCACACATACACCTATGACTATATCTAAATATACCTCCCTTTTTTTCCTCTTCACTATCCAGATCTTGGCAGAGATGGAGTTTAGAGTCCAATGGTCACCTTCCCCCTATCATTTCTCCCCTACTGGGAGTATAAGTTAAAATTACTTTAGGGGGTGCCAAAGGTGGGAGGTCTGGCTTCTGTAATTGCTTCTCTGCTGGACTTGGGTGTTGACAGGTGGATCCATACCCTCAGCCTGTTTCTGTCTTTCTCTAGTGGGGCAGGGATTTGGGGAGGTGAGGTTCTAGGACACACTGGTGAAGTTGTCTGCTCAGGGAAGTCAGCATGGAATCATGATAGCACCTGCAGTTTGACAGCTGAAAGACAGTAAGATATAAAGTGGGACAAAATGTCATATTAGTGTTTGTGAACATCACTGTCCTTTGCATTTTTCAGGCAAGTGTGTTTCGATTATCTAGAGATTGTTTCAGGTGTTGAGTAAACTGAACAGACAAAACCCTGTGACTTCTTATGTTATGGCTCAAACCAGGAACCTTAGCCAGTCCTTGCCCTTTGTGCTACTTGTGCTTAACCCACTGCGCTAACCGCCCGACCTCCAAGGGAAGAGCATTTCTAACAGAGGGAGAAGAAAACATGAAAGTGACATGGGGGAAAAAGCTTCCTCCATGTTGTAGGAGAAGAAAGCTAAAGTAAAGGGAGGGGAAGCGATATGGAGCTCTGGGGGTGAGCACTATGTGGAAATGTACCCTCTTATCTTATAGTCTTGTCAGTATTTCCATTTTATAAATAAAAATAAAAAAAAAGAAAGTTGATGTAGCTTTGCTGTGGGAACCAGCAAAGGGAAAAATAGCAAGTGTGAGTTCAGGGGAGTGATGTGGGTGGGGTAGGCAGGAGGGCCATTGTTTGGACTTTGGTTTCTTTGTGAGGAAGTTAGGAAGGCAGTGGGCACACAGCATATGGTTATCTGTATGTCTGTCTTTTGTGTCCAACCCTGATCTATTTTATATATATATATACATGTATATACATGTATATATGATTTATTTGTGTGTGTGTTGAAATGGGATCTCATGCATGTGCTATTTCAACAGTCCAGGGTGCTTTTTCATTCACATAGACAGAAAATGTGAGAGGGAAAGAGACCACTACACTGGAACTTCCTCAACTACACACAGAGAGAGGGGGGTGGGGGAGGTCACTACACTGGATCTTCTTCAGATAGAAAATGAGAGAGAAAAAGAAAGAGAGAGAGAGACTAGAGAGACTAGATACTGGAGCTTCCTCAGATACCATTGCATATCCTGTGTAGTGCCAGGGCTCAACATAGTCCAGGGAGCTATCTATAGAAATTCCTCTACCTCATACATGCAGATCCACTTTTAAAAATGTTCTCAGTTTTTAGAAAAAATTTATTAAGTCTTTATTTATTTGTTGGGTAGAGACACCCAGAAATCAAGATGGAAGGGTGTGATAGAGAGAAACAGAAGGACATCTGCAACACTGCTTCAGCATTCTCAAAGCTTCTTCCCTGTAGATAGGGACTGGGAGCTTGAATCCAGGCCCTTGCACACTGTCATATGAGCATTCAACCAGGTGCACCATCACCCGGCCTCCAGATTCACTTTTTACTCAAACTCAAGCACCTATCAAGTGTGATTTCAGACCCATCTCCTCCCTGAAGTCTTTCTTTACATGAGCAGGCCTTAGCAATTTTGCCTGCTTCACAATCTCTCTCAGACTAACTTTTATACCCTCCAACAGATATTTAGCACACGTGCCACCCTTTCCTCAAATTTCTTCTGTGTGATTTCTTTGTCTATCTGAAAACTATAGATTGTAAACTTATGGAACAAAAGTACCATGTAGCCTCCTTGAGTGCTTGATGAAAAGCAGTTTCCTGTTGCTTCAAACAATCTCTAAGGCTCTCAGTAGGTCTGGGTTATGTTTCAAAAGGTTTACAATGACCCCTTCTTTCCTAGAGGGTTTTAAAAAGTTACAAACGAATGAGTAACTAACTAACTACAAGGCTTGCTCAAGGACCAGCACTGAGTTACAGTGTAAGACCGATCATCACAGTTCATTAAATTGGAGTTGTCTAGGGAAAGTGAAGTTCCAGGCCTTGGTCAAGCAATCAAGGAACTCAAGGCCAGGTTAGCCCGGCCCAGGGTCTTTGCCTTGACCTTGGAAAACAAGCCTCAATTGTCCACTAGGACTGTTGCTAGCGTGGAAATGAATTCTTCAGCTCTGCAGCTTGAATGGTATAAGCAACCCTGTGATCCCAGATCCCTAGCAAGGTTAACTAGCCTTCTATAAACATTAACACCCCTGGGAATGGAGTGCTGTAATTACGGAGAACTAGACCACTGCCTCTAAGTACTTGTCAGTTTACAGAGCTCGTTCTGCAGACTGGAGTGCAAATGTCATTTGTGTGGCGATGTTTATAGCAGCCACAAGTCTGTAAACAGGCCACCTCGGCCACAGATGCTGGAGCTGTGTCTTAATGGGAATGCACGTGCCAAAAACCAAGGTGCTGAAGCATCCCCGGACAGATGTCTGGACTCAGAACTTCTCCTAATCCTTCATCGTTCTCCTATTACTCGTATGAATGCCAGGGTTGTAAGTTAAAACATCCTAGTTTTAGTTAGCAGAAAAATCGTGTTGCTTAGATGTTAGTCCCACGGTATTTTCCTCTGAAGTCAGAGTCAGTATATATGCCTATTTCTCAAACTCCTATGTTAATGTGCATCGTTAATAGAGCCAATGTGAATTAAGGCTTAAGAAATTACCCTTGTGTATTAACAATAAAGGACTTCTAGATTGTGCAAAGCAATTTCCTTCTAAGTATTAGAAGATTAGTTGCATCTATGCTACTATGTAGTTATGTTATCTGTGCTGTATTCTTAGTATCTAAATATAAGCAGAAACAGGATGAGATATCCAATATCCAGTGTCTCTTTCTATTTTCACATTCTGTGGCACTCTCACTATCTATCTATCTATCTATCTATCTATCTATCTATCTACCTATCTATCTGTCATTTGTTTACCACTAATGTTATACTTGGTGCCTGCACAATGACTTAAGTATTCCCAGTGGCTATTTTTCCCTCTTCTTTCTTTCTGATAGAGACAGAGAGGTGAGAGAAAGGCACTCCCAGCATTACTCTACTACTGATGAAGTTTTTCCCTACAGGTGGAAGTCAGATATTTGAACCCAGGGTTTCACACAAGGAAATATGTGAGCTCTAACAGATATGCTGATCCCTGACCCAGCTATGCACTTGTTTAGGCCCTGTGTATGTGCCTGTTTTCTAATGAAGAGATGGAAAATGTATTTATAATCTCTGATATACTGAAAGACATCCTGTTAAAAGTCTGTATAGGTTTTAACGATGGCCCTTTTGGTCATTACTAGGCCACCTCATCATCTAGAGATTCCCACACAGATATGATGGACCTAGACTTCTAACAGATCACTTTCTCCACCATCACTAGTCATCTCCCTCAGGAACAGCATTATAAACCCTCTTGTGGGCTTCCACAGGACTTTACCTTCAATGTAGAACAACAATGGTAGAAACTGCTTCACTCTCTGAAGGAAGGCTGGGTCAAGATACTCTGCCACTAGACTGATCCTGAAATGAGTGTAGCCTAGAATGTTCCTAGCTACGACCATGACCATGAGCTCAGACTGACAGGGATGCAAAGGGTGCACAGTCTCCTGTGATAAATATGAATAGACATGGGCCCTAGGTCTGATTGATGGGCTTTATAGTTAATGGTATTTATATACTTTTCCCATATTTGGGAACTTTTCTCTGCCCTGATCTAGCTTTCTAGTTCTATCTCCAACTCTGAAACCATCTTCCCAGAAAATACTTTGATCTCACCTGCATGTTAGCTGTGGACCTCAGTGAAAAATTAGTAAAGTCATGGATGGACCCCTTGGAATATTAAGCAGACTGTTTAGTTTCTTCTAACATGAATACCTTAAATCTCATCTGCTATACTCTTATTTTTAGGTTCCTGATTATTAAATAATTAGTTTTTCTTTATATCCTAATGATTTTCAGCTACCAAGTTGTAGACGCTACCAAGATGTCAACCTGACTTTCCTGAGTAGACGACCTCACCAGTGTGTCCTGGACCCCATCTCTCCAGAGCCCTACCCCACTAAGGAAAGATAGGAACAGGCTGGGGGTATGGATCAACCTGTTACTTCCCATGCTAAGCAGAGAAGCAATTACAGAAGCCAGACCTCTCACCTTCTGCACCCCATAAAGATCCTTGGTCCATATTCCCAGAGGGATAAAGAATAGGGAATCACCCAAAGTAGGGGAAGTGATGTGGTACTCTGGTGGTGGGAACTATATGGAATTGTACCCCTCTTATCCCACAGTCTTGTTAGTCATTACTAAATTACTAATAAAAATTTTTGTATAGGTATATGAGGTAAGAAAAAAAATAACAATCAGCGAAGCGCAAGGACCAGCGTAAGGATCCTGGTTCGAGAACCCTCCTCTCTCCCGCCCCGTCTCCCCACCTTCAGGGGAGTCACTTCACAGGCGGTGAAGCTGGTCTGCAGGTGTCTATCTTCCCCTCCCCCTCTCTGTCTTCCCCTCCCCTCTCCCTTCCTCTCTGTCTTATCCAACAACAATGGCATCAATAACAACAACAATAAAACAACAAGGGCAACAAAAGGGAAAATAAATAAATAAAATTTTTTTAAAAAAAGTAACAATCAGTCTTACAATGGTGATTACTTTGCAATGTTTACAAGTGTCCAATTTTCTATGTTGTGTACCTGAAACTAATAATGCTGTATGACAATTATACTTTGATTAAAAAGAAATTAAAAAAGTAAAAGTGACACTTGATATCTGCATATAAATTTAGCATCTGTGTGCACTGCAAAATGATCACCATAAGAAACTGAGTTGCAATTTAAATAAGATCCAGTAACCTCACATACAAAGCATTTTTCTTATCAAAACATCTGGTAAAAAATCTAGTCCTTTTAAAATTATTATTATTATCACAAAGGTAAGACCAAGATAACTAGAATCTACAGATTACTTTCTGGACTCAGACACATTTGTTCTTTGACCCTCAATCCAGAACCTTTACATTGTCTTCATGGTTTTTATAAAGCGACTTGTCTCTATGACTTAGACACTTTCCATCAGAAACAATGTGAATGGGTCAAACAGAATGTTAGAAGCTGTTCAGTAGTCGGGCATCAGGGATCCTCAACTTTAAGCTCCAAAGATATTAGATAAAAGACGAAAAAGCATGACAATATCAGTTGCTGACAAACACACTGGAACATTAACCCATTGTTGTTGGTGGTATGTGGCCCAGTCACTGTTTAAAATTTCTATTTATCTTAAAATTATTTTTAGTTGATATGTAATTGGCATATAACATTTCATTAACTTCAGGTGTACAAGGCAATGAATGAGATGATATTTGCATGCATTGCAAAGTGATTACCTCAGTACTTCTCGTCAACAGTTGTGTCCTGACATAGTTGTTATAATTCTTTTTCTGCTTTACTGTGGGGCTAATAGTTTACAGTACAGTTGACACATCAGTACAGCTTAAGTCCCTTTCCACCAGGACCCTGAGGACCCTCTCTTCCTTCATTCCTTCCCCAGAGGCCTTTGCTTGAGTGTAATCATCCAAATCCTGTCCAAGTTCCATTCTATGTCTTCTTTTACTGTCCTCTCCTTAAATTTCACCTACGAATGAGATCCTGTGGTATTTGCCCTTTTCTGTTTAACTTATCTTACTTAACATGATTCCCTCAAGTTCTGTCCAAACTGTGGCCAAGGAGATGACTATGAGAAAAAGTTAAGTATTACTTTCTTAGGAAATTTAAAATATGCAACACAGAGTGCCAGGATAGCCTGAGGGTGCTTCTTCCTGAGCAAGTGCTCTCTGGGTTGGAGAGAACTCAACTGGAGCCAACCTAGGCTGCTGCGGAAGGGATCAGGAACTGGTGCCCAGCTAACGTCGCAGGAAATACACTCTGGAACTCTCGGAACCGGAAAGCAATTCCAAGTGATTTTACTCAGAAAAGCAGCTTGTATATATACTAGCCAAGTAGGGTGTAAACAGGGTGTAAGGTAGAGAGGGTGGAGCGAAAAAAAGAGATTGGTGAAAATCAGTGTGTGACAAGGAGTGGGGGCGGAGCAAGCAAGAATTCTACCACTGAACCACCAATGCCCCGGAGGGAGGGTGGTGCTTAGTTAACAGTGGTTTATGTCAATAGACCACAGCTTTGAGTGGGATCAAACCAATGCCATGCAGGCATGCTGGTGCTTAGTTAAGCAGGATTAGAGACAGAAGCTTTAAGCCGGGGGAGCTGGCATACTACCCAACAACAGAGTTGTAATCTCTAGTCGCCATGCAATTGGTTAAGTGCTCACATTACAGTGTGCAAGAGAAGGGGACTCAGGTTCAAGCCCCTGGCTCCCACCTGCAGGGGGAAAGCTTCATGAGTGGTGAAGCTGAACTGCAATGTCTCTCTGTCTCTCTCCTCCCCCCTCAATTTCTCTCTGTTTCTATCCAATAAGCAAATGAATAAATAAATATTAGAAAAGTGAACATCTATGCACTAAAATTTGCATAAGAAACATTAACAGTAGCTCTTTTTAAAAAAATTTATTAGTGAATTAATAATGATTAACAAGATTGCAAGATAACAGGGATATAATTCCACACAATTCCCTACACCAGAGTTCCATGTCCCATGCCCTCCAGTGAAAATTCCCCTATTTTTTTTTTTTTTTTTATCCCTCTGTGAGTATGGACCAAAATTCTTTGATTTTTGGATTCCTTATATTATGTAAAAAATTCTCTACATTATTAAAATAAATAGATAAATAAAGTAGGATTAAAAAGAAAACACAAGTAAAACCTGAACTGGAGTTGGTGTATTGCACCACAGTAAAAGACTCTGGGGTGGGAGGAGGGGAGAGTTCAGGTCCTGGAAAAGGATGACAGAGGACCTAGTGGGGGTTGTATTGTTATGTAGAAAACTGAGAAATGTTCTGCATGTACAAACGATTGTATTTACTGTTGACTGTAACATTAATCCCCAACAAAGAAATTAAAAAAAAAAGTAAAAAAAAAACCAGGCAAGGGCATGGATAAATAAGAATGAGTTAAAGAAGCTAAGTCATTGGGGGTTGGGTGGTAGAATGCTGTTTGCATGAAATTCTAGAGAAGATTGAATTAGTGATTGTCAGGAACTGGAAGTGGTGGGCCCAGGGTGGACTTGAGGAGCTCATGGATTGTGTTTGCCAAACCTCACCCAATTCTGTACTTCAAACTTGAATGCTCTGTTAGCTATAGGACTCAGGCAAAAATTACTAAAGTGATGGGCCCTTGGGACATACTTAAACTATCCTTTCTAGCTTCTTTCCACACAAAGACCCCTAATTTCATCTACTCTATAACGACCTTTGGGTTCTTGTTTACTAAATAATTTGTCTTGCTTTATATTATATTGCCGTTCAGCCACCAAGTTGCAGACACTACTGTGAAGCCATCTTGACTTCCTTTGGCAGACGACCTCATCAATATGTCCTGCGATCTCACCTCTCCAGAGCCCTGCCCCACTAGAGAAAGATAGGAAGGAACAGGCTGGGGGTATGGATTGACCTGTCAACTCCTATGTCTTCTGGAGAAGCAATTACAGAAGCCAGAACTCTTACCTTCTTCACCCCATAAAGATCTTTGGTCCATACTCCCAGAAGGGTAAAGAATAGGGAAGCTTTCAATAGAGAGCATAGGATACAGAAAAAAACCTTTAATGTTCTATTATATGTAAACTACATCTTAATAAATTTGATTAAAATGATAGTGGTTTGGGCAGGGGGTAGATTGCATAATGGTTATGCAAAGAGACTCTCATGCCTGAAGTTTCAAAGTCCCAGGTTCAATCCCCTGCACCACTGTAAGCCAGAGCTAAGCAGTGCTTTGGTTAAAAAAAGAAAGATAAATAAATAAATACATAGATAGATAGATAGATAGATAGATAGATAGATAGATAGATAGATAGATAGTGGTTTGTCTACAAGTTACCATAACAGTGTGCAGACACAAGAAAGTGTGTTCTTAGTGTTCTCAGAGGTGGCACAGTGGATAGAGAAAGTGTGGTCTTTGACTTGTCATTCAGAAAGCACCCTAGAGGATGCTACCTTGAATTTTTTGGTCACTTGCCTCTCCAGTCCTGGCTCCAGCCCATCCTTGGGCCAACTATCCCAGCAGAGCTGGCATCAAGCCAGGGCAGATGTGGAAAGAAATATTCAGTCTAATCGAAAAGTATGGGCATAAATCAGAACTTAGCCCAGTCTCAGGTCTTGGAGTGAAGGTGGAGCTTGGGGGGTGGGGTGGGGGGGTGACTGAAGTCAGATACTAGTGACATATATTGTCCCCAGCCATCTGCCTGGGTTGCCCTTGGACTTGGCAGTTTTGTTTTTTTTTTCTCCAGGGTTATCGCTGGGGCTCAGTGCCTGCACCATGAATCTACTGCTCCTGGAGGGCATCCCCCCCTTTTGTTGCCCTCATTGTTGTAGCCTTGCTGTGGCTATTATTGTTGTTGCTGATGTTGTTCATTGTTGGATAGGACAGAGAGGAATGGAGAGAAGGGGAAGACAGAGAGGGGAGAGAAAGACACCTGCAGACCAGCTTCACCACCTGTGAAGCGACTCTCCTGCAGGTGGGGAGCCTGGGGGCTCGAACTGGGATCCTTACATTGGTCCTTGTGCTTTGTGCCGTGTGTGCTTAACCTGCTGCCCTACTGGCTGATCCCCAAGACTTGGCAGGTTTGAGCAACCACTGTTCCTTGTGTATCTCTATAGGTTCATGCTCTGGATTCTGAGCCTACCTCAGCTCCGCTGGCTCAGAAGTCCATTTCTTTCTTTTTTTTTAATTTTAATTTTTAATTTAATTTTTTTTAATTTATAAAAAAAGACATTAACAATAAGACACTGACCTGAACTTGCCCTAGTCCAGAGCCTTCTTCACTTCTCCTTCCCTTCCCCATGAAGGTATGAGGGGTAGATAGATACTGGAAGTTCACTGTGTGACTTTAGTTTCCATGCTGGAATTCTGGAATACCAAGTACAGTGGCAGAATCCATTTTCAAATATGATCCCAGACCCATAATGGGCTGTGTTAACCAAGAGATACAAACTGGACACAGTAGACCAAATTTATATATTTTTTTAAATTAAATATTTTATTTATTTATTTATTTATGGGAAAGATAGGAGGAGAGAAAGAATCAGACTCTGATATATGTGCTACTGGGCATTGAACTCAGGACCTCATGCTTGAGAGTCCAAAGCTTTATCCACTGTGCCACCTGGATCATCAAATTTATTCTTGAAATGGTGTGTCACATCAGTCATACATTTATCATGAGGAACATGGATGTATTGGGTAATGGTAGGATATTAAGTGAATAATTTTTCTTTCTTTTTAAAATTTTTTTTGTTTATTTAGAAAAAGGAGACATTAACAAAACCATAGGATAAGAGGGATACAACTCCACACAATTCCCACCAACAGATCTCCATATCCCATCCCCTCCCCTGATAGCTTTTCTATTCTTTATCCTTCTGGGAGTATGGACCCAAGGTCATTATGGGGTGCAGAAGGTGGAAGTCTGGCTTCTGTAATAGCTTCCCCACTGAACATGGGCGTTGACAGGTCGATCCATACTCTCAGCCTGTCTCTCTCTTTCCCTAGTGGAGAGGGTCTCAGGGAAAGCAGAGCTCCAGGACACATTGGTGGGGTTGTCTGTCTAGGGAAATCTGGTTGGCATCCTGCTAGCATCTGGAACGTGGTGGCGGAAAAGAGAGTTAACATACAAAGCCAAATTGTTGAGCAATCACGGACTCATTTTTCTTTTTTTGAATGTCTTTTAATTTGTTTTGGATAGAGGCAGAGAGAAGTAGAGAGGGGAGAGACAGGTGGAGTGGGGACAGAGAAAGCAATGAACCTGCAACACTGCATTAACATCTGTGAAGCTTTCTTTCCTGCAGATAGGAACTGGGGCCTTGAACCTGGGTCCTTGTGTACTGTAATGTGTGTGCCCAATCAAGTGTACCACCACCCAACCCTCCTGAGCCATATTTCTAAAGTACTGTCTTGAGCATACCTCTTTTCTTTCTTTTATTTATAAAAAGGAGACATTAACAAAACTGTAGGATAGGAGGGGTACAACTCCACCCGGTTCCCACCACCAGATCTCCGTATCCCATCCCCTCCCTTGATAGCTTCCCTATTCTTTATCCCTCTGGGAGTATGGACGCAATGTCATAGTGGGATGCAGAAGGTGGAAGGTCTGGCTTCTGTCATTGCTTCCCTGCTGAACATGGGCTTTGACAGGTCGATCCAGACTCCCAGCCTGTCTCTCTCTTTCCCTAGTGGGGAAGGGCTCTGGGGAAGTGGAGCTCCAGGACACATTGGTGGAGTTGTCTGTCCAGGGAAGTCTGGTCTGCATCATGCTAGCATCTGGAATTGGTGGCTGAAAAAAGAGTTAACATATAAAGCCAAACAAATTGTTGATTAATCATGGATCTAAAGGCTGGAATAGTGCAGATGAAGAGTTGGGGGGGGGTCTCCATTTTGTAGATAGCTAGTAAGCCTATTTTAGTTATGTTACGAAGAGCCTTAGATTTCTTTCTTTCTTTCTTTCTTTCTTTCTTTCTTTTTTTTTTTTTTTGCATCCCTCTTGTCAAGAACCTTCAGTGGCTCCCCATGAGCTATCACTGCTAAAGAAAATCTCTGTCTAGTGCCTACACAGGACATAAGAATTCAAGCAGATCAGGCCCTAAAACTCCCTACCTTTATACAATTCACCCAGAGTCTTATATGAACCTGCCCATATAATGGACATATACATACCTATTCAGGAAAATGTGTTGAATGAAACCATTCTCTTGTCTGGCAAACCAGTCAATTCATTAGTTATGTAGACTATGCATTATGCTTCAGTCATTCAGCTACACCTTTTGTTTCTTTGTTTCTCTCCTACCTAACTCCACATTATTAACCCCAAATCCCTGTATTGACTATTAGATGCCCTTCCTTTCAGGACCGTGATGGTCTCAGTCTTGCTCTGTCTTGGCATTTCTCTTGTTAAGTCTTCTGTATGTGCCAGACCTTGTGGGCACATGGGGAAAAGACAGAATCCCTGGCCTAAGAGACTCACATAGGGACGACAGCATAGGACTCACCCACTATAGTCAGGGGGGCTCCTCATTGGGCTTCTTCATGGCATTCCGAAGATGTAGTGCTTGAAAAAAGTCCCACCCATCATCGCAAATCCCATCTCATTCATCTTTCTCCTTGGAAACACCTTGAACTCTCCCAGCCTAAAGCATTTCCTTCCCTCTCAAATTCCCCCACACTTTGATGCCACATTTATTCTTTTTTGTAGCTAGTGATTTAATAATGATTAACAGGTTTCTACAATAACAGGGGTACAATTCCACATAGTTTCCACCACCTGAGTTCTGTGTCCTATCCCTTCCATTGGAAACGCCCCTGTTCTTTATCTCTCTGGGTGTGTAGACCAAAAATCTTTATAGGGGTGCAGAAGGTGGGAGTTCTGGCTTTTGTAATTGCTTCTCCAGTGGACATGGGCATCAGAAAGTTGATCCATACCCCCAGCCTGTTTCTGCCTTTCCCTAGTAGGGTAGGGTGCTGGAGAGGTGAGCTTCTGGGACACACTGGTGAGGTCGTCTGCCCAGGGAAGTCAGGATGGAATCAGCTTGCCTGCAGTTCCAGTTCTGAATTGCCAGGACTGTGGGATAAACCTTACACTTCTCTTTACTTTTTACCCTTCTCTCTCTTTAAAAAATACTTTAATTAATTAATTATTAGATAAAGACAGAGATTGAAGGGAGGAGAGGGAGAGGGAGAGAGACAGAGAGATACCTACAGCCCTATTTCACCATTTGTGAAGCTTTCCCCCTACAGGTGGGGACCAGGGACTTGAACCTGGGTCCTTACACACTGTAATGTGCCACTACCTGACCCCCTTTTTTCCCCTTCTCTCTCTGTTCCCTGATTGACTCACTGAGGTTAGCACTCATCAGTATTTGTCGGGTCATCATGGATGTGCCTTTATTGGAATGTTCCAACTTCCTTGAAATTCCCCAATGTCTGCTCATCTATTTTAACCCCACACAGTGAGTCACACATGCTGAGTTCTCTTCATGGTGTGTAAGTATTTTCTTCCAACATGTGGCAGAGCTGTTCCTTTCTGGCAAGGAAGTCTATGAGTGCTTGGATCACATTCTGGGGAGAGTGTGTGTGGGGGGGTTGTTTTATAGTGAAGCCATTGTCAGCATACCTTGCTCTTTCCCACATCTGCCTTGTTTTCAGTCAATATGCTTGTGATGAAAATTCAGCGTGGTAACTATAAAATTGCCTCTCTGCTCCTTCAGTTCTGATTTTTGTCTTAGTATTTTTTTTTAATTAGCTTATTAGAAAAACATCTGAACAGTGTCTTGGGTGTTCCTGAATGGTTATGGGTGGGAAGTGACTAGAGTTCCTTAAGGGTTGGTGTATTGGTGCTGTGGCTTTTATTACACTGGGTCTACACAAGGTGCCGGCTGAATTATACTATATCCTATCAGCTTAAGGGTCATACAACTCTCTGGCTCTTTGATGCTGAGCAGGTATACAATACTGGGATATCATGGATTAGATAGAGATTGCTGTTTGAGAAACTAATAGTCCGAGAGACATTCAAACAGAAAGAACAGGTGAGGGAGACAGCATAATGGTTATGCAAAAAGACTCTCATGCCTTGTGTATGTATACCACAGCTTTTTCAGCCACTCATCTGTTGTTGGGCACCTGAGTTTCTTCCAGGTTTTAGCTATTATGAATCATGCTGCTATGAACATAGGTGGACACATATCTTTTTGATTGGGCATTATGGAACCCTTGGGGTATATCACTAGGAGAGGAATTACTGGGTCATATGGAAGGTCTATGTCTAGCCTTGTGAGAGTTCTCCAGACTGCTCTCCAGAGAGGCTGGACCAATTTACATTCCCACCAGCAGTGCAGAAGGAGGCAGACTGGGAGTATGGATCGACCAGTCAACGCCCATGTTCAGTGGGGAAGCAATTACAGAAGTCAGACCTTCCACCTTCTATACCCCATAATGACCCTGGGTCCATACTCCTAGAGGGACAGAGAATGGGAAAGCTATCAAGGGAGGGGGTGGGATATAGAGATCGGGTGGTGGGAATTGTGTGGAGTTGTACCCCTCCTACCCTATGGTTTTGTTAATGTCTCCTTTCTTAAATAATAATAATACAAAAAAAGACTCTCGTGCCTGAGGCTCCAAGGTCTCTGGTTCAATCCCCCATACCACCATAAACCAGAGCTAAGTAGTGCTCTAGTAAAAGAAAGAAAGAAAGAGAAGGAGAGAGAGAGAGAAAGAAAGAAAGAGAGAAAAGTAAAAAAAAGCCACTTATCAAGAAGACAAGCACTGCCAACAATATTTCCTGTATTTAGGGTTGTGTTTATTAATCACTTCTATCAATTATTCAACACATTCTTCCCCTCCCCAACAATTGCTATGTCTAATTTATGTTAAAAACAAGTGAAGTCCTGAAAAATCCCATCAGGCCCATTGGACTTCTCTCCCTTAGAGCACCCGCCACCTACTTCTTCCTCTGGGGTTTGCATATTCTCTTCAGAGAAGTGTCATCAGCACAAAGACTCCACAAGGACAGATTGGGAACCTGCCCTACCGTCTGTGTATCTGCAGAGTTCTTGGCAACTGAATCAGAACACCAGGTTGTTGTTGGGGGGGGGATAAAAAGGCCAAGAAGACCACTTTTGTTCCTTCTGGGCAGTCCCACCAATAAAGGGAAACACATGTTAAATTGAGTTTGTCCCTAGGTGTGTACGTATATCAGGCCCTTTTGTGCCACTCATCACACTGATGGATCCAAAGATGACAAAGGATGAAATCACTTTCTACTCATACATATAACTTGTTATACTCTTGTCTGGTGGTGCATCTGGTTGAGCGCACGTATTACAAAGTGCAAGGACCCAGGTTCAAGCCCCTAGTCCCCACCTGCAAAGGGAAAGCTTTGCGAGTGGTAAAGCCAGGCTGCAGGTGTCTCTTTGTCTCTCTCCCTCTCTATTTCCCCCTGCCCTCTCAATTTCTGGCTGTCTCTATCCGATAAATAAAATTTAAAAAAAAGAAAAGTTTGTGGGGGCTAGGTGGTGGCGCACCTGGTTGAGTGCACCCGTTACAGTGTGAAAGGACCTCGGTTTAAGTCTCCACCTGAAGAGAGAAGCTTCATAAGTGGTGAAGCAGTGCTGCAGGTGTCTCTCTGTCTCTCTCCCTCTTGATCTTCCCTTTCCTCTCAATTACTGGCTATCTTTATTAGATAAGTTAATAAAGATAATACCAAAATTAGAAAAAGAAGTTTGTGTTGCAAAGCCATGGCACAAACTAAGCTTTACCACTCACAAAGCTTTCCCCCTGCTCATGGGAACCGGGGGCTTGAACCTGGGTCCTTGTGCTTTGTAAAGCTTGTGCTCAATCAGATGCACCACCAGACAAGAGTATAACAAGTTATATGTATGAATAGAAAGTGATTTCATCCTTTGTCATCTTTGGATCCATCAGTGTGATGAGTGGCACAAGAGGGCCTGATATACTTACACATATACATATACACATACACATACACATACATATACATATATAATTTGGTAGGAAAGGATTCATTATGGTTTCATTTATTTTACCAAAAGTTTAGTGTCCAACAACAAAATAATCATGACTTCTACTGGAAAGCATTCTATAGTACTGAATGATGTCTAGAAACGAAGAAATATTTATGTAAAATTAAAGAGCTAAAAATAAAACATAAAAACAGCTCTTAACAGAATTCAAATTTTAGAAAATTCCACCAGAATCCTTGAGTACAAAATCTGGGAAAAATCACATACAAATACTAGTAGTGACTATTACTGGTCTTTGCCAGTATGCATGACTACATTATTCTCTAAAATTCTCAGTGTTTTAGTTTGCTTTTTTTAAAAAAAAATAACTAATTCATAATTTATTACTGGATAGAGACAGAGAGAAATTGAGAGGGGAGGGAGAGATAGAGAGGTAAAGAGAGAGAGAGATACCTGCAGTCTTGCTTCATCACTTGTGCAGCTTTCTTCCTGCAGGTGGGGACCAGGGGCTTGAACCCAGGTCGGTTGGGCATTGTAGTGTGTGTGCCCTTAAGCAGGTGCACTACCACCTGGCCCCTTTTAGTTGGCTTTTTATTTTGTTGGATGCTTTTATTACACAAAATTCACTTTAATTTTGCTTCTCTCTACCCTTTATGAAATATATATTATTATTAGCTATATTGCGTAAAGACAGAGCAATAGAGAGGGGAGCCGAGATAGAGAGGAAAAGAGAGACACCTGTAGCACTGACTCACCGCTCATGAAGCTCGCTCCCCCACCCTGCAACTGAGGAGCGAGGGCTTGAACCTACATCCCTGTATACTATAATATGAGTGCTTTGCCAGGGATGACACCACCCAGCCCGCTAGTCTTTCTGCTTTATCGTGGAGGGGACAACATAATGGTTAGGCAAAGAGACTCTTATACCTGAGGCTCCAAGATCTCAGGTTCAATTCCCCACCCCAATTCCTTGCTGCTGTTTTATTTTATGTATGCCCCATTCACCATGTATACACTACCATTTATACAATTTGAAGTCTTCAGGTACAGTCTATTTTAAGTTGAATTTATTTACAAAATAAAAAAATAGAAAATATTGACAAAATCATAGGGTAAGTGGGGTAAAATTCCACTCATTTCCCACCACCAGAGTTCCATATCCCATCCCCTCCACTGGAAGTTTTTCTATTCTTTATCCCTCTGGGAGTATGAACCCAGGATCATTGTGGGGTACAGGAGGTGGGAGGTCTGGCTTCTGTAATTGCTTCTCTGATGAACATGGATGTTGGCAGGTCAATCCATGCTTCCAGCTTTTTTCTATCTTTCCCTCGGGGGCAGGGCTCCAGAGAGATGAGGTTAAGGAGTTCATTGGTGAGGTCATCTGCCGGGAAAGTCAAAGTTGACATCAGTTTTTTTTATTGTCTCCATGTTTGCCCACTCCAGATGATCCAAGAGAGAGACAAAGACAGAAAGGAAGAATTCGCAGCACCAACACTTCCTTCAATGTCGACTTCAACCTGGGACAGACATATGATAGGCAGGAAACTCTCCAAGTAGGTTATCTTGCTGACTCCAGGAACAGTCTTCAATATGGGCGCAATAACTCATACACAGTATGTTTCTGTTTTTATCAGATCTGAAAGTTTCACGGTGCTGTATGAATTAAACCTATTCATACTTATTTTGGTTACTATATATATATTTATCTCCAGAGTTATCGCTGGGGTTCGGTGCCTGAACTACAAATCCAGTTCTCCTGGCGGCGGCCATCTTTTTTCTGTTGCTGTTGCTGTTGCTGCTGGATAGGACAGAGTGAAATGGAGAAAGGAAGGGAAGACACAGAGGGGGAGAGAAAGACAGACACCTGCAAACCTGCTTCATCGCTTGTGAAGCGACCACCCTGCAGGTGGGGAACCGGGAGCTTGAACCGGGATCCCTGTGCCCGTCCTTGTGCTTTGTGCTTATGTGCATTACCTCCTGGCCCTCCGGTTACCATATTTTTTATTTAACATTTTCAATAATAAGCTTTTTCTTTAGTTTGTTTTTGATACCTTTTGCTTTTTCCTGAATTAATGAAATCTTATATTTTCCTCATTCTTTTTCTTCCTGTCAACTAACGTGGAAATCATGCACTGTATTCATATCCCTGTCCAATATGTTTGCATATGTTTATGAGACTGTGACACGCTGCCTACTATGCTAAGGAGGCAGCTTCTGTATGTTTATGAACTATTACATGTTACTAGGAAAATGTCTATATTTTTAATTATTTTCCAATTATGATTTCCCCACCCCCCCACCCCCCACTTTTTAAAATCACTACTGGGGATATAAAGATATAAAGTGAAAAAGAGTGTCTCCCAGATATCTCTCAAGGAGAGGTGAGAGGCCGTGTATACTGTCAACCATTATCCTCACTCCCATAAGAAAAAAGAAGAAGAAGGAGAAGGAGAAGGAGAAGGAGAAGGAGAAGGAGAAGAAAAAGAAGAAAGAGTCAAAGTAAAAGTGGACACGGCATCAGAACACCAAAGCTTCTTCCAGTGTTTTTATAACCCCCGTGGTATACCAGAAGCTCAAACCTGGGTGGCACACATGGCAAAGCAGATGTCTTGTGAACTGTCATGCTGGCCTCATATTTCTCTTTCTGAATTTAGTCACTTCACTTGCACATGGTTTTGCAACAAAAATCATTAATCACAGAAACCAATCTGCCTTACTGTCTGTGGTTATTTAAGTTTTCCAATATGATTTTTTTCTAAAAACAGTGTACAGCTATAGTTATTTTTTTTAAAATTATCTTTATTTATTGGTTAGAGACAGCCAGACATTGAGAGAGTAGGAGAAGGCAGAGGAGAGAGAATGACAGACACCTGCAGCCCTGCCTTACCACTCATGAAGCTTTTCCCCTGTAGGTGAAGACCAGGGACTCAAACCTGGGTCTTTACGCATTATAACATGCACTCAACCAGGTGCACCACCACATAGCCCCCTTCCAATATGATTTTTTTAATGCTTCTTGCCTACCACTATTTTTAATATGTAACTCCTTCCCAAAAATAAGAAAACAAAACCCTCTAACATGCATAAACCTACTAATTTTATGTCAGCAAGGGTATTTAGGTTATAAACTACCTGAAAATTTTAAGACTTGGAAATATCTCTAATTGATCTTTTTAAAAAAGTTACTCCTTTATCAACTTTTAACAACAAAACAGCACAAATAATGAAATAGCTCTTTAAAAGTTAACATTTGGGGAGTCAGGTGGTAGCACAGCAGGTTAAGTGCACATGGCGTAAAAAGCAAGAACCTGCGTTAAAGATCTGGGTTCGAGTCTCAGCTCCCCACCTGCCTGGGAGTTGCTTCACAGACGGTGAAGTAGATCTGCAAGTGTCTATCTTTCTCTCACCCTCCTCTCTCCATTTCTTTCTGTCCTATCCAACAACAACTACATTGATAACTACAACAATAAAACAAGGGCAACAAAAGGAAATAAAAAATGACAATAATAAATAAAATCTTTTTTTTCAAAAAAAGTTGACATTTTGCCATTTTCTCTGCATGTACTTCTAGTTTGTTTAGACAGAACTAAAATCTTACTCCCTTCACTACTTAACCTAGAGACCCAAGGAATAATCACTAATCTGAAATTGATGTGTGTCATTCTCTTGCATGGTTTTATACAGATAAATATATGTATATTTAAATAAATATTTATAAGCACTATTTGTATTATAATTAATAGTCTTGCATTTCGTTCACTCATGTGAACTGTTCCTGTTGGATTCAGGTCTCCTTGACTATTTTTATTTGTTGTTATAATAATATTATGGTATAAAATAACCAGTTTTTAAAAAATATTTTAATTTATTTATTATTGGATAAGGCAGAGAAAAGCTGAAAGGGGAGGAGGAGGTAGAGAAGGAGAGAGACATTTTTCAGGCCTGCTTCAGCATTCGTGAAGCGTTCCCCCTGCATGTGTGGACCAGGGGCTTGAACCTAGGTCCTTGCACACTGTAGTGTGAATGCTTAACCATATGTGCCACCACCTGGCCCCTAAAGTAACCACAGTTCAATTGTCGATATCCTCCCCAAAGGAGAATTAGTTGACCTGCCTGCATATGTCAGTATGACAATATGACAATACAACAGTCCTTTTTATTATATATTCTTATGGTACCTTGAATACACATGTAAGATTTTTCTCTAGGGTCAAAACTACAAGCAAGTGTGTTGCCTTATAGCAAGTATATATTTAACTAGAATGGATAATATCAATGTTAATTGTTTCAAATTATACTCCTACCTGTAAAATATAAGAGTTGTTAGTTTCCCACACTTGATGCTATTAGTTAATTATTTCTAATCAGATGAATACAATATGATATTTAATTGCTGTTTTCAATTGATTCTCCTAATTACTAATGAGCCTGAGTATCTTTCTATATAATTATTAACTCACAGAATATAGCTTGCAAATAGGCTCTTAATCACCTTCTTTCATTTTCCTCTTTGCTCATTTAATTTTATTAAATTTTAGAAGTTTGTTAAACATCAGCACACTGGGAAATCGCATCCTTTTGACAATCATCTCTTTTTATTTTGTTCTTCTGCAGTGCCTATTAAGTGTATTTAGAAATAATGATTATCTTTCCCAGTTCTCTTAAATTCTTTTTTATTCTATGCCTGTATGCTTTCCATGTTTTTTGTTAACTCATCTAATTCACTGGTTTTCCTCTACTAAATTTATTTATTTATTTTTTCAAACATTTAATTAATCTATTAATGGATAAAGACCGAGGGGGGGGGGAGAGAGGAGGCGAAAGACAGAGAGACACCTGCAGCCCTGTCTCACCACTCTTGAAACTTTTCCCTTGCAGGTGGGGACTCTACCAAATTTATTATTTATCTTACTGATTCATCAATTTAAAATATTTAAATGGGTAAGTGTATCAGGTTTAAGCCCTGTGTGCTAGGACATAAACAGTAAACAAAACATAAAATAATCATACTGCCAAACTCTGCCTTCATGGACTTTTATATCTTATTAGCCCAAATTCCACTAAATTTTATTATGAATTATCATCCTTATTTATAGAATTTCTACTTTTCCCTTTTAAAGTTATTTTTCAAATGCTAGTTACATGAAAGATTCACTTTCCTCCTTTATATTTCTTTTAATGATTTCCCCTGGGCCTGACACACTTTATTGGGAGGAGGGTTAAAGACTTAAGGTTGAGTTGTTGACACACTGATAGGTACAACTTCTCTCCTCTCCATTATAGTTGTCTGCAAGGCATTCTCTCCCCCAGCCTGGGTCCTCTTCACCATCATACACCAGAGCACTCCCATCCATCTCGTCCTTTTCTCTCTTTCCTTAGAGTTCTTTGTTTTGGTGTTCTTTCTTTCAATAATTTTATTTTAATAGATTTATTTAATATTTAATAGTATTATAATTGGAAATATATATATATTCATTAGGATTATTTCCTTGTGGTTTTTTGTAACTCTTGACCAAGAACTCATCTTTAGTTGAACTTCAGCTTATGAACTAAATTATGCTCTGAATTAAAAGATGTCACAAGTATAAGGATCCTGGTTCGAGCCCCCAGCTCCCCACCTGCAGGGGAGTCGCTTCACAAGCGGTGAAGCAGGTCTGCAGGTGTCTGTCTTTCTCTCCCCTCTCTGTCTTCCCCTCCTCTCTCCATTTCTCTCTGTCCTATCCAACAACGACGACATCAATAAATACAATAAAACAACAAAGGCAACAAAAGGGAATAAATAAATAAATATATATATATGTATATTTTTTAAAAAATGTCACATAATCCACACCAGTATTTAAGCTGTTTCTCCATGGGACATTTTTTCATAGTACATGATGGGACTTGAGACTCCAAGCTACATATGACATAGCTCAAGGATCCAACCTCTCACAGGTAATTCAGTTTCTATCAGTGGTGTGTGGTTTGGCTCATTTCCAGCTTCAGACTCTGGGTCAGTGGATAGAGAATTACAAATTTCCTTCTAGGATTGAAGATGGGGGTTTCTCAAAAGACTTTAAAGTCTTTTGTTCCACAGACTTTAAAACTCCTTGCTCACAGGCATAAGTGCAACCAAGGCGTGTATGCAGACCAAATGACTAGGTGTAATCTCACTTTGATTTTAGACTCTGAAAAATTCTTATTTATAAAATAAATCTGCATTCTTTATTTTTTAAACATACCCATTTTGAATAAGGAGTCTGAAGAAAGAGAATGCTGAGCTGGTTCTGGTCTTGCATCTTGACTGAAAGTCCAAACAGTTTCTTTCTCTTTTTGCTTTCTTTTTTTTTTCGGGGGGGGGGGGAGTGGCAGGGGAGTGAAGCCTGCACCTATATGCTTGTAGCACTCTGGGACACCATTTCATTCAGAGAGAGACAGAGGGAGGGAGAGACTCCACATCACATGCACTTCCTCTGGCTCCATAACACTTCCCGTGTAGTGCTGGGGCTTGAACCTGAGTCGAACACATGGCAAGGCATGTCCTATCCATCTCCCTAGTCTCCACCTCCCTCTCCCGAATGTTATCTACAATGAACATGACATTTTTGTAGTTAAGGGAAAAAATCATGTAAATTCTAGTCAGATAACTAAAGAAATGTGAGTTTGCGGGGAAGAATATTTAGTATTCTAATATCAGAAACTAGTTTATTGGAAAAAAAAGAGTCAGAGAAAGAGTGAAGGCTTCGGGACAAGTGGCCAGTTACAACCCAACTCGCAGGGGGCTGCATATAAATTAACTCCATTCCTGAAATTTCAAACCTATGTGTGCAACTTCAGCTTACTTCTGCACCTGGTTTTACAAGATGCTTCTTTCAGGGGCCGGTGGTGGCATATTACAATGTGAAAGGACCTGGGTTCCAGCCTCCCTGGCTCTCACCTGTTTTGCGAGTGGTAAAGCAGTGCTACAGGTGTCTCTCTGTCTCTCTCCTTCTCTATCTACTCCATACCCTCTCAATTTCTGGTTGTCTTTATTCAATAAATAAAGATAAAATAAAACAGACAACAAAACAAGATGCTTCTTTCACAAATATGCCAGAGAACTTCAAATTAAATGTAAATAAAGTGACTTAATAATCTCTCTTCCCTCCTCACTACTTTCTAGATTGTTCTTATTTTTGACATCTCTTGATTTGAAGTTTGTGATGATTATATCTGCTGATGATTATCTCTCAAGTATGAAAGTCAGCCCACCTTTAGCTCACTTCCTAAAAAAAAGTTTTATCATTGGGCTTTACCATGAATAAAGAAAAGGAAACACTTCATATGTTAATCCACCAAAAAAAAAATCAAGGGATCATTTGGTTCATTACTCATTGCTACCTTAGGTATTATTTTGAATAAGCACTAGTTTTCTCTCAAAATTAGGTGTCACACAAGGTTTTCCATAACCTGAACTCTTACCTATAATTATTATTTTTTTAATCATAAAGTTCTTTTCACCGCCTCTTATCCCCAATGTTCAGGCTGACTTGTATAGGCAACTTAGCTATGTATCTTCTATGTTATCTCTGTCCCTTTTCTCACATAATTCCTTCTATCTGGAATAGCCTTTCAGGCTTTGCTTGTTCATTTTCTCCCAAAGCTTAGCTCATGCATTCCTTTCCTCGGAGGTCTTTCCTCACTATTGTCCTTTTAACTGCTTATGTCATTTAGATGGTATATATATATTCACAATTGAGCCTGTCCTTGTGTCCTTAAAGTTTATTTAATGATTTCCCAGGGAGGTCTCTTCATAGATATCTTAGCAGTAAGTACGGGGTGACTGCAGGTGCTCTCGATCTAATCCACAGTTTGAGTTCCTATCATGAAATAAAGACAGAATGCAAAAAAGAGGGGGGCATTTGAGAGAGGAAACATGATTAAAAATGAGTCTAAAGTAGTTTATAAATGGGAAGAATTGACTTCATTAGTTTGGGGAAAGTGAGGTCTAGGAGACGGAGTGGTAAACTTGTAAGTGGCCTCAGAGGAAGGCATTTTCACCAGATGGAGTTTGTGCTAGTTCAGCTTCTGAAGGCCAAGTTCAGCCCCACTGCAACTTCAAGGGTAGGGGTCTAAAGTCAGAGAAAGTGATAGGTTAAGCCTGTGAGTTGGTTATTTACCTTTAAATCTCTCACAATAAAATACACTTAAATTTAAAATTGAATCAGCAGGGATATAAATGACTAATTAAAGGCATGAGAGTATGCCATGTATTCATACATGGCAACTAAGAGAGAAACTTAAGTCTTAGACAATGGCAGTGGTGGTATAATCAACCAGTAAAAAAAGAGCAACCACTTTCCACATCCTTTCGCTAACTTTAGATTTGCATTTTGTCTAGTCTTATTCCCCCCCTTCTAGTTTATTGGCTAGGACAGAAAGAAATTGAGAGGGGAAAGAGAGACTGAAAGGGACTATACTGCAGACTTGCTTCACTTTTCCTGAAGCATTCTTCTTGTAGGTGGAAAGTGGAGACTCTAACCCAGGTACTTGTGCATGGTACTAGGTGCACATAGCTGGCTGTGCCACTTCTTGGCCCCTATTTTGTCTAATCTTTATTTTTTCATGGCTGGCAAAAGTTAGAAAATCATGAGAGACAATTGAGGTACATGGTAGATTAGCAGACTAGAGCCTATAGTTTAGTGACTAGATCTTTTTTTAAAATTTATTAGTAGTTTAATAATAATTGACAAGACTGTGAGGTGAGGGGTACAATTCCATATAATTCTCACTACCGGAGTTCTATATACTCTCCCTGCCACTGGAAGGACCAGTCTTCCTCAAGTGATAGAGTATGTTGACCCAGCCTCCATTTAAGAGAGTAGGGCAGTTTCTACCATTGTTGTTCTACACAGAGGGCAAATTGTAGAAACCCACAGTGGAGTTTATGATGTTGTTCCTGATGGAGATGACCAGTGATAGTGGAGAGAAGGATCTGTTAGAGGTGTAGGCCCATTATATTTATGTGGGAACCCCAGCATTCTTTGACTTGAGCCCCAGATGATGGGGTGGCCAGCTAGTGATCAAAAGGGCCTTCATTAAGGAGTGTTGGTCTCTTGACTTTAGATCCTCTTTCTAATGCTCCAAGATGACAGAGCCTAAAGCTCATTAGTAGCTAGAGGAACAAACTGATGTGTCGCATCATCTGACAAATCTAAAACAATGGACACATTCTATCTAGAACAATAAACACTTTCTATCTAGAGCAATGGACATGTTCTATCTAGAACAATGGATATGTTCTATCTAGAACGATGGGCACTTTCTATCTAGAACGATGGACACTTTCTATCTAGAACGATGGACACGTTCTATCTAGAACAATGGACACGTTCTCTCTAGAACAATGGACACGTTCTATCTAGAACAATGGACACGTTCTATCTAGGACAATGGGCACTTTCTATCTAGGACAATGGACACGTTCTCTCTAGAACAATGGACACGTTCTATCTAGAACAATGGACACATCCTATCTAGAACAATGGACACATCCTATCTAGAACAATGGACACTTTCTGGATTTATCCTCTAAATATATTTATGATTTTCTATCTGTGTGCTGTCAAACAGTAGTAGGCAACTGATACTGAACTGTTTTGTTTTGTGGACATTTTTCTTTCTCTTTGAACAATAATGCAGTAATCCCTTATTCCAGCTTTGAGTAGTTGTGGCATATTTAATCTCACCTAGATTGACATTTATGACTCACATGAAGTAAAATATTATGAAATGGAATTTAAAAATGTCACTAGTGATTTAATAGTGTTTTATATGATTTATAAATATCAAGGATAGTTACACACTGTACCCACCACCAAACTTCTGGGCTTACCATTTTAATAACCACTATAGTTCTTAAAAATCTTAGAGACCATTTACAGTTTAGTTACTTTTTTTTTTTGCAAGCTTACGTGTTTCAACACTTTTATATCCCACATATACATGAGAACATCCAGTTTTTCAGCTCCTTACTTACTTTTCACTAAACATAATCACCTCAAATTGTCTCCATTTTGTTCTGAAGAACACACTATCATTATTTTAAATTGTAGAGTTGTATTCCATTGGATACTTGTCCAACAACTTTTTTATCCAGTCTGCTGCTGATGGCAGCTATGTTACTTCAACTCCTCGGCTACTATGAATAAGGTACTTATGAATATAGAAATGCAAATAGTCCTTTGGATATATGTCTGGGAGTAGTATTACTGGATCATAAGGTATTTCCTCTTTGATTTGTAGGACACTTCTCCATACTGCTACCCCCAAAGATTGTACCAGTTTGCAGAGAATGAAATTCAGTCTTAGCTACTCCAGCAATTCAACATTTACATTTAGAAGATAAAATCAGTGTTCCTCTTTTTTTCCATCAGGATCATTAGTGCATGCATGCATACATATCAGGACAGGCTCTCCTTATAGTTGTAGATGTAGTACCCAATGGTAGAAAAATAGAAACACACACACACACACACACACACACACACACTACTTCTTCAGTTATGAAAGAAAAATTCTTTTCTGTCTGATTGTCTGATGTGTACCCTGGGTGAGTGATTGCTATAGGAAAATGCTGTGAACTGACTGATTTCAGTCTCGGTGCCTTGTTTAACCTGGTTGGATTGTCATCATTAGTCTTGCTTATTCAAAGCTAGGATTATTCCCCAAAACAACTTCAGCATTGTAAAATACAGGCAGAGTGGAACAATTTTGGTGGGGCATTGAACACTGATGTCTGCTATATTGTCTAATATCATTCAGTTAAAGGGAAATAAGGTGAAGGGCAAGAGAGAGAAAGGAAAAGCAATGCTTTGGCACTAGGAATTGTAAACTCAGTATTACAATAGAGAATATCCACCTTGATAATTTAATTGATAAGAAAATATACCTTTTGTTGTTCATCTTGGATGAACATCAATAGGAGTGAGTGGCAAGAATAAAATAATTTAGTTATCTTTCCTTTCCTTTCCTTTTTCGTTTTTTTGCCTCTATCTCCCTTCCAGTTTTCTCTTACCGCCTCCTCCTCCTAGAAGGATTGGCATGTTTTGATATCTTTAATAGTGTGGTATGTTCTTACTTTCTTTTGTTCATTCTGATTTTCTTCTTCTTCTACCTTCTATTCCTTTGTACCTTTCTCCCCTCCCCTCCTTTTTTAGTTCTTTGTTCACTCCATATGTATATATGTATATATTCTTATTGGGGGAATATTCATGATTTACAGCAAATACAGTTGTTGCTACATGTGTAAAATTTCTCAGTTTTCTGCAAAACACTCTCACCCCCAGCCTACATCCTCCTCCACCATCTTGCACCAGGACCTGAAAGCCCCCTGCTCCTAGAATCCTTTACATTGGTACAATAGGCTAACTCATTTTTTATTGTTGTTGTAGCTATTGTTGTTGTTGTTATTGATGTTGTCATTGTTGGATAGGACAGAGAGAGATAGAGAGAGGAGGGGAAGACAGAGAGAAAGATAGACACCTGCAGACGTGCTTCACCGCTTGTGAAGCAACCCCCCCCCCCTTGCAAGTGAGGAGCTGGGGCTTGAACTGGGATCCTTATGCCTGTACTTGTGCTTTGCACCACATGCGCTTAACCCGATGTGCTACTGCCCAACTCCCAGCTAACACACTTCTTAAGGAGATTGTATCTCTTCCCTTGCCTCACCCCTTACTTCTAAGTTCAGCTTTTGGTTCCTTCAAGAGCAAAAAGCTAAAATAAGAAAAGAAAGAAAACATCTCCCAAAGCAGATCACTTGTTTGGAAGGATCTCCTCAACATCTTCTTTAGTGACATCTACCTGCTTTCCACCACATTTTAAAATATACATTACTTTGAAGATCCCCAAAGCTGAGAAAAATGAAAATGTTAAGTCCAGATGTCTACACTAGAGTTAAAAGAATTTAAATGAAATGTCAGGATTTTTGTAGAAGTGACAAATTATTACTTAAAGGTGAAGGAAATCTTTGGTTTAATGTTATTTGTTTGGAAGTGACCCTGAGAATTAGATGAGACGCAAGAAAAGCTTTTAAAAGCTAGGAAAAGGATGAGTCTGCTACTTTCAGATTAAATAGTCCAGGAAGGCTATTAGCAAATGGATTTTATTGTTGTTGTTGTTAACCTGGAATGTTATACAGGGTAGGCTGCATAATTTGGTTCAAAATGATGTTCCCAAAGAGTTATTTATGTTACCTTATGGGAAACTGATAAAGTATGTTGATAACAGTGTCAGATGAATAGATAAGTATGAATGAAACTTTCAAAAAAGCAAATTGCCATGCTGTGTGTGTGTGTGTAGAGAATCACATGTTTGGTCATTGCTTCAGGTCCGTAGCTCAGCAGATCACTGGATACAAGTCTTCTGCAGACCCTGGCAAGTCTCTTTATCTTAGTTCCCAGTTCTCCCCTGGGGGTACCATTTGCAATGCAGTCAGCAAAGAGTCTGTAAACATCACTGAGAGTGATCTTGGTTCTTATCTCTAGCACCTGCTGGGTGTGGCATGTGGCATTCTCCCTACGCAATCCAGTCTTCTGCTAACACTTTTGAGAATGCTAAAGAGAATTTCAAGGTGGGCGCCTCTAGGGAGCAAAAGCCTGTAGTCAGTTCACACATGTGGCTGGTTAGTAGAACCACCCCTGCTTTCTTTTCTTTCCTTTTTTTAAAAAAATATATTTTATGGCGCAGTGGGTTAAGCACACATAGCGCAAAGTGCAAGGACCGGTAAGGATCCTGGTTCGAGCCCTGGCTCCCCACCTGCAGGGAAGTCGCTTCACAGGTGGTGAAACAGGTCTGCAGGTGTCTCTCTTCCTTTCTATCTCCCCTTTCTCTCTCAATTTCTCTCTGTCTCTATCCAAGAATAAATACATTTTTAAAAAGTGTTTTAAAAATATTTTATTTATATTTATTTTTTATATTACCTTTATTTGATAAAGACAGGCAGAAATTGATAGGGAAGGGGTAATAGAGAGGGACAGAGACAGAGAGACACCTGCAGCACTACATCACTACTCGTGAAGCTTCCTCCCCTGCAGATGGGGACCAGGAGGCTTGAACCTGGGTCCTGGTTCACTGTTAACATGTGCACTCAGTCAGGTGCGCCACAACCTGGCCTATTTATTTATTTATTTATTTATCCATTTATTTTTTTTGACAGAGCACTGCTCAGCTCTAGCTTATGCTGGAACTGGGGACTAAACCTGAGACTGAAGCTTCAGGCATGAGAATCTCGTTGCATAACCATCCTGCTATTTCCCCCACCCTTGCCCTTGCTTTTTTTGCTAAGAGAAACACTAGTGGGAAGAGGAGCAATTTGCAGGAGCGAATTGTAGTGGTAATCCCACCAATTTGTTCAGTTTCTTTGCCCTCCCTACCTGGTTGTGCTTCCTATCACCCGTCTTAATCCTGGATTCGACATAGAGTTTCCATCAGCAAAAACAATTCAGTTTCTCCTTCTCTTTCTTCTTGAGTGATCTGACTTGGGCATGGAACTAAATGTTCACATTATAGGAATGACTTGTTCATTTCTTGTCATTCCATTTTCCCTCTTGTTTCGTTTTCTATTTGTTACATCAATAATTTATGAATGTATTTTTGTCATTAGCAACTTTTCAATAAAGAACATTTGAAGCTTTCATTTGATCTCTCTACTCCCATTTCCTCTCACTATGATCAAATTGATGAGCAAATTTCCCTATTTTTTTTCGCTTCTCACTTAAATTAATATAAACATATAGGTAGAAATACATGTTTTCACTTTATACTTACTCTGATTTAATTAGGATTATCCTTTATCAATAATTTTGATAGACATAGCTTCTTTTTTTAAATATTTATTTATTCCTTTTTGTTGCCCTTGTTTTATTGTTGCTGTTATTGATGTTGTCGTTGTTGGATAGGACAGAGAGAAATGGAGAGAGAAGGGGAAGACAGAGAGGGGGAGAGAAAGATAGACACCTGCAGACCTGCTTCACCACCTGTGAAGCAACTCCCCTGCAGGTGGGGAGCTGGGGGCTAGAACCAAGATCAGTCAATCCCTGCCACCACCATAGGCCAGAGTAAAGCAGTTACTCAGCTCCTTCTCTCAAGTAGATACATCTTAAAAACAAACAAACAAAGAAACAAACAAACACTGGGGCCAGGTGACAGAGCACTTGGTTGAGTGCACATGTTACCATGTAAGGGACCTGGATTCAAGCCCCTGGTCCCCCTCTGCATGGGCAATTCATGAGTAGTGAAACAGTGTTTCAGGTGTCTGTCTCTCTCCTTTTCTATTCCCCCTGCCCTCCCTCTGTCTCTATCTAAAACAAGAAAAATTTTTAAAAAGATAGATCAATGAAATAGATATTTTAAAAAACCCCGAAAGAAATGAGAGAGACATCAATACATGCGTCTAAGGGGAGAATGATTTAGGAAACTGGATTAATCTGTGTGAAGATCCTCAGGGAAGTGGCAGAGTGACATTTCAGTGAGTAGCTTGGATGAAAGAATGCTTGAAGTGAAGCAACTAAAGAAGGTACAGCAGAGAGAAATGAGGTCAGAAGATAGCCTGGAGCAGTATCAGATCAGGCTAAAAGCTACATTGTAAAAACTTAGAATGTTACTAGGGAGCTAGAGAGATATTTGAGCATTAACCTGCCTTTCATTTTTAAAATGGTTCTCTTGGATTGTTACTTAGAAAAGCAGACTTCAGGAGAGTCAGGGGTGGATGAGCAAGAAGTTGTTTCTTACTGATTATTGTACTTAGTGATCTGAGAGTTGGCTTGAAGCAGTGTTTAGCAATGGTGTAAGGAACTGGTTATATTTTGAAGGGAAAGAAGACAAGGTTTGTTAATCAATCGTACTAATTACTTAAGAAGAGGATGGATAAGAGATGAACAATTTGAGTACTGACCATATTTTAAAAACTGCCTTAAGGATTCTTATTACAATTCCTTGAGTAGGAGTTACAAAACAAAAAACCAAACCAAAACAAAACAAAAAAGCAAAGAAAGGTTAAGTTAACAAGATTATACCTCAAGCATGGGGGAGGGTAGCAGAATGATTATTAAAGATATTCATATCTGAGGATCCAAAGTCCCAGGTTCAGTTCTCCAGACAACCATAAGCCTGAGCTATGCAGTGCTCTGGAAACAAAGAAAAACAAAAATAAACAAACAAAACTCAACATGTGAACTTAAGTGCTCTTGAGTCTGCATCTTCTATCACTAAGGAGCTCTGAGACTAAACTTTTTTTTTCTTTTTTTATTTTGTTGCTCCTTTTTGCTTTGTTAATTCATTTCCTCTTTCTTTGGGGGGCTTTGTTGTTGTTGTTGTTTTGGGGGGTCAAAAATGTAAAATGAAGACTAGCAGTAAATGAGACATAAAAGAATTGTGAAAATTATGAGTATATATATGCCTGATTGTCTTTCATCTATATGTCTAGATATCTACCTACCTACATTTTTTTTCCCTTTTGCCTCCAGGATTATTGCTATGGCTTGTTGCTGGCACTAGGAATCCTCAGCTCCTGGTGGACATTTTTTCCCATATTTAGGATAGGACAGAGAGAAATTGGAAGAGGAGGGGAAGACGGGGGTTGGGGGGGGAGAGGAGAAAGAGACACCTGGACACATGTTTCATTGCTTGTGAGGTGA